>NC_091977.1:357925951-358227397 GCF_044704955.1 Pristiophorus japonicus
CTCACTCTCCCTCCGTTCACAGGCTCTGTCTCTCTCTCTCTCTCTCTCCCTCCAATCTCTCTCTCTCTCCCTCCTCCCCCAACCCCAACCCAGCTCTCTCTCTTGTTCTCTCCACACCGCCCCCCCCCCAACGGCTCTCTCTCTCTCTCTCGCCTTCTTTCCCCTCTCCAGGCTCTCGCTCTCTCTCTCTCCCCCCCTTATCCACCAGACTCTCTCTCTCTCTCACTCTCTCTCGCCACCCCCCCCCCCACAGACTCTCAGTCTCTCTCGCTCTCTCATCGCCCCCCCCAGACTCTCTCTCTCGCGCTCTCCCCTCCCACCAGACTCTCTCTCCCTCCTCCCCCGCCGGCTCTCTCTCTCCCGCCCCACCCACCCAGATTCTCTCTCTCTCTCTCTCTCGCTCTCTCCCTCCAGACTCTCTCTCTCTCTCTCTTCCCCCCGACACTCTCTCTCTCCCCCCCTCCCCCTCTCTCCCACGCTCTCTCTCTCTCTCTCTCCCCAATCTCTCTTTTTCCTTCCCCACCACCTCTGACTCTCTCTCTCTCTCCCTCCAGATTCTCTCTCTCTCCCACTCTCTCACCCCCCCATCCCTGCGCGCCCCCCCGCCACCACAGGCTCTCTCTCTCTCTATTGCCCGCCCCCCGACTCTCTCTCTCTCGCTCTCTCCACCCCCCCAGACTCTCTCTCTCTCACTCTCTCCCCCCCCCAGACTCTCTCTCTCTCACTCTCTCCCCCCCCCAGACTCTCTCTCTCTCACTCTCTCACCCCCCAGACTCCCTCTCTCTCGCTTCCCCCCCCCCAGACTCTCTCTCTCTCACTCTTTCCCCCAGACTCTCTCTCTCTCACTCTCTCCCCCCTCAGACTCTCTCTCTCTCACTCTCTCCCCCCCCAGACTCCCTCTCTCTCGCTTCCCCCCCTCAGTCTCTCTCTCTCGCTCTCTCCTCCACAGACTCTCTCTCTCTCTTTCTCCCCCACTAGACTCTCTCTTGCTGTCTCTGCCTCCACTCCCAGAATCTCTCTCTCTTTCTCCCCCCAGACTCTCTCTCGCTCTCCCCGCCCCCCCCCCACTCCGACTCTCTCTCTCTCTTTCTCCCCCCCAGACTCTCTCTCGCTCTCCCCACCACCCCCCCACTCCAACTCTCTCTCTCTCTCCCCACCCCCCCCCACTCCGACTCTCTCTCTCTTTCTCTCCCCCCCAGACTCACTCTCTCTCGCTCTCTCCGCCCCCCCGACTCTCTCTCTCTCTTTCTCCCCCCCAGACTCTCTCTTGCTCTTTCTGTTCCCCCCCCCGCCCCGCGAGACTCTCTCTCCCTTGCTCTCTCTCCCCCCCCACCCACCGGCTGCCCGCCGCCACTGCCGCTTGGGACTTGCATTTCACAGGAGGCTCACGGCTCAGCGGGTAGCTCGGTCGGCAGTCGGTCGGAGGAGCAGCAGCTCTGGTCAGACCGATTGCTGGGTCCCACTTCCATCTTTCCCCTCCTCTCAGCCTCTCTCTCGCCACCAGCCACCCCCTCCCACCCCGCCGCCATTGCCCTCCCCCCCCTGCTGCCATCGTCCTTCCCCCCCGCTGCCATCGTTTCCCCCCCCCCGCCCCCGCCGCCATCGCCCCCCTCCCACCGCCATCGGCCCCCCCTGCCACTATCGATTCTAGGCCGGCCGGGGGGAGAGAGTTGGAGCCTCAGATCCTGTTGCTCGGCACCGTGCGCATAGAATGATTCGGCCGGGTGGTCGGGGGGGCGGGGGGAGTTTGACAGGGGGCGGGACTTGTCACCTGTCCGTCAAAAAAGTGCAGCACGGGCAGTGGGGGGTGGGGCTGGACAGACGCCTGTCTGTCAAAAAAGTGCAGTACAAATAGCTAGTCCCTTAAGATAATGTGGAGGCTCAAAAAGTTGGATGCAGAGAGGATATTTCCACTCACAGGGGAAACTAAAACTAGGGGACATGGTCTCAGAATAAGGGGCCACCCATTTAGAACTGAGATGAGGAGGAATTTGTTCTCTCAGAGGGTTGTAAATCTGTGGAATTCTCTGCCCCAGAGAGCTGTGGAGGCTGGGTCATTAAATATATTTAAGGTGGAGATAGACAGACTTTTGAGCGATAAGGGAATAAAGGGTTATGGGGAGTGGGCAGGGAAGTGGAGCTGAGCCATGATCAGATCAGCCATGATCTTATTAAATGGCGGAGCAGGCTCGAGGGGCCAAATGTCCTATTCCTGCTCCTATTTCTTACGTTCTTATCAGCACTTTTTAAAAAGCTTACTTTTTGGTGGCGGCTTCTCTGCTGATTAGGCAGCCCAATTTTGCAAAAGTGGCTTAAAATGGGTTTTAGGCCGTTTATTTAGATATGTTTCAGGTGTGGGCACTGAATACCTCTTTTTGTACCTTTACCAATATGGTGGGCGACGCACCTCAACAACAACAACTTGTATTTGTATAGTGCCTTTAATGTAGTGAAACGTCCCAAGGCGCTTCACAAGAGTATTATGAGATAAAAATTTGACATCGAGTTGCATAAGTAGAAATTAACGCGGGTGGTCAAAGAGGTATGTTTTAAGGATCGTCTTGAAAGAGGAAAGAGAGTTAGAGAGGCGGGGAGGTTTAGGCAGGGAGTTCCAGAGCTTGGGGCCTAGGCAACAGAAGTCTCGGCCACCAATGGTTGAGTGATTATAATCAGGGATGTTCAAGAGGGCAGAATTCGAGGAGCCAGACATCGCGAGGAGGTTGTGGGGCTGGAGGAGATTACAGAGATAGGGAGGGGCAAGGCCATGGAGGGATTTGAAAATAATGAGAATTTTAAAATCGAGACGTTGCTTAACCAGAAACCAATGTAGGTCAGTCAGCACAGGGGTGATGGGTGAGTGGGACTTGGCGCAAGTTAGGACACCGGCAGCCGAGTTTTGGATCATGTCTAGTTTGTGTAGGGTAGAATGTAGGAGGCCAGCCAGGAGTGTGCTGGAATGGTCAAGTCTCGAGGTAACAAAGGCATGGATGAGGGCTTCAGCAGTGGATGAGTTGAGGCAAGGGCGGAGATAGGCGATGTTACAGAGGTGGAAATAGGCGATATTAGTTGTGCTGCAGATATGTGATCGAAAGCTCATTTCAGGGTCAAATATGACACCAAGGTTGGTGGCAGTCTGGTTCAGCCTCAGACAGAAGGTTTTTGGAGAGAGGGATGGAGTCAGTGGCTAGGGAACGGCATTTGTGGTGTTTAATAACAATAGCTTTGGTCTTCCCAATATTCAATTCGAGAAAATTTCTGCTCATCCAGGACTGGATGTCGGACAAGCATTCTGACAATCTAGTGACTGTGGAGGGGTTGAGAGAAGTGGTAGTGAGGTAGATCAGCATATATTTGGAAACTGACGCTGTGTTTCTGGATGATGTTGCCAATGGGCAACATGTAGATAAAAAATAGGAGGGGGCCTAGGATAGATCCTTGGGGGACACTAGAGGTAACGATGTGGGGGCGGGAAGAGAAACGTTGTAGGTGATTCTCTGGCTATGATTAGATAGATAAGAATGGAAGCAGGCGAGTGCAGTCCCACCCAGCTGGACGTCGGTGAAGAGGCATTGGAGAATGATGGAGTGATCAACTGTGTCAAAAGCTGCAGACAAGTTAAGAAGGACAAGGAAGGATAGTTTGCCTTTGTCACCATCACAAAGGATGTCATTTGTGACTTGTGTGTAATGTGCATGTGCGCCCAGCCTACCTATTGGATGCTCCAGATCTTCTGCTGCACCTTTGTAGGATGATCGGCAGAAACAGGGGGAGCAAAATTCTATTAGGCATGAAAACAGGTGGGGGGAACACGATGCGTTGGTGAGTGGAGGGCAGGAAAGCAAGAGGTGCATGCCAGAAGGAGGATAATGTATGAGAATACCAACATCTTGTATCTTTTCGGCCCCACCACTGGCCAATGGTTCAGACATTCCCTTGCCAAGAATGACCAGCACCATCTCCTCCAAGGGGGTGAGGTGAGGCTAAGAATGTAAGGTGTGCCTCGTGCTTGGTACAGATTGCTGGTAGCTGAGCGATGGTGGGGAAGTCCTGCATTGAGAATTGTGTCGGTAGGAGTTAGCTTTTAAAGATATATTCACTGACTTTGATCAGTGGTCTGAGGTCATGAAGCTTAATTGTGCACAGGAGCCAGGTGGTGGAGGCAAAGCTGCTGGCAGTGACAGCCTCGGTGATGTGGTCCCACATCATTCTTTCTGTAGGGCCTCCTGGCCCCTGTGGGTAGAGGACCAGTGTGACCACCTGCATAAAGCTGGAGCGCTACATGCAAGACCCTGGATGCCCCATCCTTGGCCTGTGGAACTACTTGTATTATTGCTGATGCACTTTTTCCATTTTTTGAAGTTTGGAAGGGTATTCAGCTTTAAGAGCTGATGACTCCCATTTGGGACTTATTTTTAATGTTGATTTTTTTGAGGTGGTGAGGATTGAAAACTGAAATTTTTTCTTCACTTTTATTTTTTCTGTACAGAAGGCATTGCCCTTTTAATGCATTGCCCTTGTAGAAACATAGAAACATAGAAAATAGGTGCAGGAGTATGCCATTCAGCCCTTCGAGCCTGCACCACCATTCAATAAGATCATGGCTGATCATTCACCTCAGTACCCCTTTCCTGCTTTCTCTCCATACCCCTTGATCCCTTTAGCCATAAGGGCCATATCTAATCCCTCTTGAATATATCCAATGAGCTCACATCAACAACTCTCTGCAGTAGAGAAGTCCACAGGTTAACAACTCTCTGAGTGAAGAAGTTTCTCCTCATCTCAGTCCTAAATGGCTTACCCCTCATCATTAGACTGTGACCCCGAGTTCTCGACTTCCCCAACATCGGAAACATTCTTCTTGCATCTAACCTGTCCAGTCCCGTCAGAATTTTATATGTTTCTATGAGATCCCCTCTCATTCTTCTAAACTCCAGTGAATACAGGCCCAGTCGATCCAGTCTCTTCTCATATGTCAGTCCTGCCATCCTGGGAATCAGTCTGGTGAACCTTCGCTACACTCCCTCAATAGCAAGAACAGCCTTCCTCAGATTAGGAGACCAAAACTGAACACAATATTCCAGGTGAGGTCTCACCAAGGTCCTGTACAACTGCAGTAAGACCTCGCTGCTCCTATACTCAAATCCCCTAGCTATGAAGGCCAACATACCATTTGCCTTCTTCACCGCCTGCTGTACCTGCATGCCAACTTTCAATGACTGATGTACCATGACACCCAGGTCTTGTTGCACCTCCCCTTTTCATAATCAGCCGCCATTCATATAATATTCTGTCTTCGTGTTTTTGCCACCGAAGTGGATAACCTCATATTTATCCACATTACACGGCATCTGCCATGCATTTGCCCACTCACCTAACCTGTCCAAGTCACCCTGCAGCCTCTTAGCATCCTCCTCACAGCTCACACCGCCAACCAGCTTAGTGTCATCTGCAAACTTGGAGATATTACACTCAATTCCTTCATCTAAATCATTGATGTATATTGTAAATAGCTGGGGTCCCAGCACTAAGCCCTGCGGCACCCCACGATTACTGCCTGCCATTCTGAAAAGGACCCATTTATCCCGACTCTCTTCTTCCTGTCTGCCAACCAGTTATCTATCCACGTCAGTACATTACCCTCAATACCATGTGCTTTAATTTTGCACATCAATCTCTTGTGTGGAACCTTGTGAAAAGCCTTTTGAAAGTCCAAATACACTACATCCACTAGTTCTCCCTTGTCCACTCTATTAGTTACATCCTCAAAAAATTCTACAAGATTTATCAAACATGATTTCCCTTTCATAAATCCATGCTGACTTCGACCAATCATGTCACTGCTTTCCAAATGCGCTGCTATTTAATTTTTAATAATTGATTCCAACATTTTCACCACAACTGATGTCAGGCTAACCGGTCTATAATTCCCCATTTTCTCTCTCCCTCTTTTTTAAAAAAGTGGTGTTACATTAGCTACCCTCCAGTCCATAGGAACTGATCCAGGGTCGATAGACTGTTGGAAAATGATCACTAATGCATCGACTATTTCTAGGGCCATTTCCTTAAGTACTCTCGGATGCAGACTATCAGGCCCCTGGGATTTATCGGTCTTCAATCCCATCAATTTCCCAAACACAATTTCCTGCCTAATAAGGATAATCTTCAGACCCTCGGTCCCCTAGTATTTCCGGAAGGTTATTTTTTGTCTTTCTTCGTGAAGACAGAACCAAAGTATTTGTTCAATTGGTCTGCCATTTCTTTGTGCCCCATTATAAATTCACCTGAATCTGACTGCAAGGGACTTACGTTTGCCTTCACTAATCTTTTTCTCTTCACATATCTATAGAAGCTTTTGCAGTCAGTTTTTATGTTGCCAGCAAGCTTCCTCTCATACTCTCTTTTCTCCCTCCTAATTAAACCCTTTGTCCTCCTCTGCTGAATTCTAAATTTCTCCCAGTCCTCAGGTTTGCTGCTTTTTCTGGCCAATTTATATGCCTCTTCCTTGGATTTATCCTTAATTTCTCTTGTTAGCCACATTTAGGCCACCTTCCCCGTTTTATTTTTACTCCAGACAGGGATGTACAATTGTTGAAGTTCATCCATGTGAGCTTTAAATGTTTGCCATTGCCTATCCACCGTCAACCCTTCAAGTATCATTCGCTAATCTCTTCTAGCCAATTCGCGTCTCATACCATCAAACTTACCTTTCCTTAAGTTCAGAACCCTAGTCTCTGAATCAACTGTGTCACTCTCCATCTTAAAGAATTGTACCATATTATGATTGCTCTTCCCCAAGGGGCCTCGCACAACAGGATTGCTAATTAGTCCTTTCTCATTACACATCACCCAGTCTAGGATGGCCAGCCCTCTAGTTGGTTCCTCGACATATTGGTCTAGAAAACCATCCCTAATACACTCCAGGAAATCCTCCTCCATCGTATTATTACCAGTTTGGTTAGCCCAAACTTTATGTAGATTAAAGTCACCCATGATAACTGCTGTACCTTTATTGCACGCATCCCTAATTTCTTGTTTGATGCTGTCCCCAACCTCACTACTACTGTTTGGTGGTCTGTACACAACTCCCACTAGTGTTTTCTGCCCTTTGGTATTCCGCAACTCCACCTATAAAGATTCCACATCATCCACGCTAATATCCTTCCTTACCAATTTCCTTTTGTAACCAGCATTGCTACCCCACCTCCTTTTCCTTTCTGTCTATTCTTCTTGAATGTTGAATACTCCTGGATGTTGCGTTACCAGCCTTGGTCACCTTGGAGCCATGTCGCCGTGATGCCAATTATATAATATTCGTTAATTGCTGCCTGCGCAGTTACTTTGTCCACCTTATTACGAATACTTCTCGCATTGAGGCACAGAGCCTTCAGGCTTGTCTTTTTGACACACTTTGCCCCTTTAGAATTTTGCTGTAATGTGGCACGTTTTGTTTTTTGCCTTGGGTTTCTCTGCCCTCCACTTTTACTTTTCTTTTTTCTATCTTTTGCTTCTGCCCCCATTCTACTTCCCTCTGTCTCCCTGCACAGGTTCCCATCCCCCTGCCATATTAATTTAACTCCTCTCCAACAGCACTAGCAAACACTCCCCCGAGGACATTGGTTCCGGTCCTGCACAGGTGCAGACCCTCCGGTTTGTACTGGTCCCATCTCCCCCACAACCGGTTCCAATGTTCCAGGAATTTTAATCCCTCCCTTCTGCACCACTCCTCAAGCCATGTATTCATCTTAGCTATCCTGTCATTCCTACTCTGACTAGCACGTGGCACTGGTAGCAATCCTGAGATTACTACCTTTGAGGTCTTACTTTTTAATTTAACTCCTAGCTCCCTAATTTCAGTTTGTAGAACCTCATCCCGTTTTTTACCTATATTGTTGGTACTTATATGCACCACAGTGCCAAGCAAACTCATTGACTCACTTACAGAGTCAAATGTTGGAAGATGGAACACTGCTTCTGGGCACTGACTGTTAATGCCTGCACTAACACCACCAGGAAGGCATTACATGGTGAGTTAGCACTGGGCTAAAATCACTAACAGGCTGTTTTCGATCTTGTCTTGTGTAATGAGACAGGGTTAATTAGCAATCTCTTAGTAAAGAATCTTCTGGAGAAAAATGATCATAATATGATAAAAATTTCACATTGAGTTTGAGAGTGAAATACTTCAGTCGGAAAGGAGAGTCTTAAAGTTAATTAAAGCCCAATTACATAGGTATAAGAGACAACTTAGCGAAGGTAGATTGGGAAATTAGATTGAAAGGTATGACAGTAGATAAGCAGTGGCAAACCTTAAAAGAAATATTCAAAAATTCTCAATGAACATACATGCTATCGAGAAATAAAAACTCCACGGGAAAAGTGATCCCTCCATGGCTAACTAAAGAAGTTGAGGATAGCGTTGGATTAAAAGAAGATGGTTATAATGTTGGAAAGAATATGAGTAAGCCTGAGGATTGGGAGAGCTTTAGAAACCAGCAAAGGATGACCAAAAAATTTAGAAAAAGGGAAAAAATAGAATATGAGAGTAAAATATAAAAACAGATTGTAAGAGCTTCTACAAGTATGCAAAAAGAAAGAGAGTAGCAAAAGTATGCGTTGGTCTCTTGCTGGTTGAGCAGGAGAAATGATAATGGGAATAAGGAAATGGCAGAGACTTTAAGCAAATATTTTGTATCTGGCTTCACAGTAGAAGATACAAAAAGCATACCACAAATAGTGGGAGACCAAAGGGCTAATAAGAGTGAGGAACTTAAAGTAACAAATATCAGTCGAGAAAAAGTACTTGAGATACATAGAAACATAGAAAATAGGTGCAGGAGTAGGCCATTCGGCCCTTCAGGCCTGCACCACCATTCAATAAGATCATGGCTGATCATTCCCTCAGTACCCATTTCCTGTTTTCTCTCCATACCCCTTGATCCCCTTAGCCGTAAGGGCCATATCTAACTCCCTCTTGAATATATCCAATGAACTGGCATCAACAACTCTCTGCAGCAGGGAATTCCACAGGTGAACAACTCTCTGAGTGAAGAAGTTTCTCCTCATCTCAGTCCTAAGGGGACTAGTGGCCTGCATTCAATGGTTCTAAAAGAGATGGCTGCAGATATAATGGATGCATTGGTTGTGATCTTCCAAAATTCCCTCGATTCTAGACTCTAGGTTCCAGCAGATTGGATGGTAGCAAATATAACCCCGTTATTCAAGAAAGGAGTGAAAGAGAAAACAGGGAGCTACAGGCCAGTTGGCCTGACATCAGTCGTCGGGAAAATGCTAGAATCCATTATTAAGGATGTGGTAACAGGGCACTTAGAAAATCTTAATATGATTACGCACAGTCAGCATGGTTTTATGAAAGGGAAATCATGTTCAACAAATTCATTATAGAGTTTTTTGAAAATGTAACTAGCAGGGAAGATAAAGGGGAACCTAGTGGATGTAGTATATATTGATTACCAAAAGGTGTTCAATAAGATGCTACATAAATGTTTGCGACGTAAGATAAGGGCTCATGCGGTTGGGGGTAATATATCATGGATGGAGGATTGGTTAATGGACAGAAAACAGAGTAGGGATACAAAAGCAAAATACTGCGGATACTGGAATCTGAAATAAAAACAGAAAATGCTGGAAATAATCAGCAGGTCAGGCAGCATCTGTGGAGAGAGAAACAGAGTTAACATTTCAGGTCGATGACCCTTTGTCAGAACTGGAAAAAATTAGAGCTATAACAGGAATTTAAGCAAGTATAGGTGCTCCTACACTTGCTTAAAAACCTGTTATATCTCTAACTTTTTCCAGTTCTGACGAAGGCTCAGCGACCTCAAACTTTAACTATGTTGCTCTCTCGGGAGAGTAGGGATAAATGGGTAATTTTCCATTTGGCAGGCTGTAACTAGTGGGATGCCGCAAGCAGCAGTACTTGGGCCTCGGCTATTTACAATCTATATTAATGACTTAGATGAAGGGACTGAGTGCAATGTAACCAAGGTTGATGACAATACAAAGCTAGGTGGGAAAGTAAGCTGTGAGGAGGACACAAAGAGCCTGCAAAGTGAGGTAAAGTGAGTGGGAAATAAGGTGGCAGATGGAGCTTAATGTGAGAAAATGTGAGGCTATTCACTTTGCTTGGAAGAATAGAAAAACAGAATATTTTTAAACTGATGAGAAACTATTAAATGTTGGTGTCCTCATTCAGGAAACACAGAAAGCTAGCATGCAGGCACAGCAAGTAATTTGGAAAGCAAATGGTATGTTAGTTTTTATTGCAAGGGGGGTTGGAGTGCAACAGTAAGGAAGTCTTGCTACAATTGTACAGGGCTTTGGTGAGATAACACCTGGGGTACTGTGCACAGTTTTGGTCTCCTTATCTGAGAAAGAAAACACATGTCTTCGAAGCGGTGCAACAAAGGTTCACTAGATGGATCCCTAAGATGCAATGGTTGTCCTATGAGGAGAGATTGAATAGATTGGGCCTATACTCTCTGGAGTTTAGAAGAATGAGAGGTGATCTCATTGAAACATATAAGGTTCTGCGGGATCTTGAAAGAGTAGATGCTGAGAGGCTGTTTCCCTGGCTGGAAAGTCTCGGACTAGGGGGAAAAGTCTCAGGATAAAGGGTCGGCCATTTAAGACAGAGATGAGGAGGAATTTCTTCATTCAGAAGGTTGTGAATCTTTGGAATTCTCTACCCCAAAGGACTGTGGATGTTGATTCATTGGGCCTAAAATTGAGGTCGGAGACTTCCTTCATATGAACGTCTCCGACCCGAAAAAAATCTACGAAAGTACCTGGTGGTCTTGGAAGAACGTAAGATCCCTGTGGGAGGCCTAGATTCGCTGTGCAGTACATGGGGAGATGTCTTTCAGGTACGTAAGTCCAAGCTGGAGTCATATGGGCCTGGACAACCAATCACAATGCAGTATTCTGATTGATAAAAATGGGAACTCTGTTTGTACGAGCTCCCATTACTATCAATGAGAAAAAAGCCTAAAACACTCAAACACAGCATAATAAATAAATAAAACACCTCACATATTTAAAATTAATTGAATATTGAGTGAAAAGTCGTTTGCCAGGGGCACTAACAGGAGGTGCAAATGCCTTAAATTTTTCTCCCTGGAGTTGGCTTCCAAATTCCTGGATTTCTCTGGACATCAAGATTGCACTTGTACACTGGACCACACCGTAAGAATCAGTTGCTGTGTCGCTGATCCGCTGCTCAATTGCTTAAATTTTAGAGTAATTTTGTCGAGCCTACAGCCCATCCTCTGCTGCTGCTGTTCCCTGCTCAGCCTGTGACTGGCCGACTGATCCTACTGTATTTTCAGCTTCAGCGACAATCTGGTTCCTGGTAAGAATTTCATTTTCCTGGGCCGAAGTCTATTTATTTACCGCAGCTGGATCTTATAGTGACCTTCAACTTCGCCACTATCTTTCTGCCCCACAATCGATTCTGCAAACCACCTGGCTCTTCATTCCCACGGAAATACCTCCAGCAGTGCGTCCTCCAATATGCTACCCTTCAAATGACTTCTGGCTGACTCGCCCTCCACATCTGACTCCTTTCCCCCAAATGAAACTTCCCTTGCCTGGCTATACCTTCCACCACTTGCCTTGCCCAAACTGTCACAGTGATGGTGTGGCTCCTATCACCAAATCACATCTTGGTCTGCCTCTGTACTTCTCTGGCACCTTCTCTTCCTTTGAGCATCTCACCTAATTCCACCCCTCTCATCTCTCATTTAAAATCCTCTTTCTCTACTGCCCACCCAAGTAAAAGAAATAAAGACTTGCATTTATATAGTGCCTTTCAAAACCACTGGATGTCCCAAAGCACTTTACAGCCAATGAAGAACTTTTGAAGTGTAATCACTATTGTAATGTAGGAAACACAGCAACCAATTTGTGCATAGCAAGCTCCTACAAACAGCAATGTGATAATGATCAGATAATCTGTTGATTGAGGGATAAATATTTGCTAGGATACCAGGGATAACTCATCTGGTCTTCTTCGAAATAGTGCCATGGGATCTTTTACAACCATCTGAGAGAACAGAAAGAGCCTCAGTTTAACATCTCATCTGAAAGACAGCACCTCTGATAGGATTGCACTGAAGTGTCAGCTTAGATTTTTGTGCTCAAGTCTCTGGAGTGGGACTTGACCTCACAACCTTCTGACTCAGAGGTAAGAGTGCTACCCATTGAGCCACAGCTGACACTCTGACAATGCCCATTTTTTCACCGAGATACCTTCACTATGTTTCTCCCTCAGCCCATGCACCAAGCAACTTCTCATCCTCGGTGATTTCAACCTCCATCTCAACTAATCTCCTCCGAGTTCACTGCCCTCCTATCCTCCCTTAATCTCTTCCTTCATATAAACTCACGTATCCATATTTACAGTCACCCCATTGACCTTGCCATGTCGCGTTGCCATGCTACTCCCATCATGTCCGTCCCAGATAAGGCCATTTCTGACCACTTCCTTGTATCGCTCTCCATTCACATTCCCCTTCCCCCTCCTAACACCACTTCCTTCTGTGTCCGCCCCTGGAAAAAACTCTCTCCCGATTCACTTACAACTGCAGTTTTAAATTCCAATTTTCTAGCCTTTGGCCCTCCCCGGGATTCACCACAACATTTCTGCAGCTACAGACCTACTCGACCACACGCACACCTCCACCTTTGATGCCCTAGTCCCCATTAAAACCATTACACTCTCTCACCCTGGTCATTCCCCCTGGTACTGCCCTCATCTTCGCTCCCTTAAGTCCAAGGGATGCAGACTTGAACTTATATGGCAAACAAGTGGTTTAGTCATTTAGTGCCAGATCTAGCTAGACCACATAAAGCATTAATGGGAGCAAAATATGTGGAAGCTGGAAATCTGAAATAAAAACAGAAAATACTGGAAATACTCAGCATCTGTGGAGAGAGAAACAGAGTTAACGCTTCAGGTTCTGACAAAAGGTTATTGACCTTAAAGGTTAACTCTCTTTCTCACTACACAAATGCTGCTTGACCTGCTGAGTACTTCCAGCATTTTCTGTATTTATTAAACGCTATCAGATCCTGCTCTCCTCTGCCAAAACTGCTCTATTCCAGGATCCTCCTCTAATTGCAGAGATAACCCCCAGCTTCTTTTCTTTGCTACAACCTGTCTTCTTGAACCCCTCGCCCTTGCCTTCTCCACTCTCACCTCCAACAGCAGATGTGAGGATCTCATTACCTTCTTTGTCTCGAAGATTGAGACCTTCCAATCAGCTGCCTCTGCCACTTCCCTCCCTTCCCTTAGCCCACCGGACCAAACTTCATCTAAGGTTCCCCCCTGCCCTTGCATCTTTCTCTAGTTTCTCTCCCATCTCCCCTCATGCCCTCTCTGATGGATGTGGGTCCCATCTTGTCCATGAGATCCACCTCTTGCTCACTCAACCTTATTCCCACTAAACTGCTGACCACCCAACATCCATTTCTGACCCCAATGTTAGCTGATAGTGTTGACGGTTTTCTCTCCTCAGGTACTTCCCCTTCAAATCTGCTGTCATCACCCCTCTCTTCAAAAAAACAACTCTTGACTCCTCTATCCTTGCAAACTACTCCCCATCTCCAACCCCCTTTTGCTCTCCAAAGTCCTTGAATGTGCAGTCGCCTCCCAAATTCATGTCCAGCTTTCCATGGAATTCCATGTTTGAATTCCCCAATCAGGTTTCTGTCCTGCCTCAGTACTGAAACCGCTCTTATCAATGTCACAAATGACATCCTACCTGATTGTGACAAAGTTAAACTATCCCTCCTCGTCTTTCTCAATCTGTTTGCAGCCTTTAACATTCTCCTCCAACGCCTCTCCTCCGTCGTCTAGCTGGGTGGGACTGCACTCGCCTGGTTCCATTCTTATCTATCCAGTCATAGCCGGAAAATCACCTGCAATGGCTTCTCTTCCTACTCCAGCAGCATTAACTCTAGTGTCCCCCAAGGATCTATCCTGTGCCCTTTCCTGTTTCTCATCTACATGTTGCCCCTCGATGACATTATCCAAAAAAACAATGGCCCTGAAATTCCGATGTCCCGGTCCATACAAAGTTTCTATGGACCCGGGAAGGCATGGAAAAGCATGCCCTGAAAACCGGCTTTTCCAATCTGTCAAGTTTCTGGCTTGACAGATCCTCCATATCTCGGGAGCGAAGACACTTGCAGGACAAGATTTCCGATATTTACGAATATCTTGCCCTGCAAATGTCCTTTAAAATCTTGCACCTGAAAAAGCAGGCGTAAAGCCTACTTTTACAGGCGCAAGTGTTTAAAAATACACAAAAACATTTTAAAATACTGTTATAAAAACATATTTTATTGTTAAAAAAACCCTCCCCACTATGGTAAGTTTATTTTAAGGTATAATTAAAAAAACTTTTAAAAATCGGGAAAATATATTTTTTTATAACAACTTTAATTTAAATGAATGTTAAATATGTAGTTTATTTTCTATTTTTTATTGTGTTTTGGGAATTTGGGGGTGGGGGGGTTTCTCAGTCATAGTAATAGGGGTTCCAGACTTACGGTACTCCTATTAATATGAATGAGAATTTATACTACACCTGATTGGCTGCTATCTCCAGCTCCTGGCCTGCGCACGTCCCCACGTGCACGCACTGCGACACGCAGTCATGAGAGGCCTCAGGTTCAGAAGTTCCAACGGGCTCAGCAGCAACAGGTAAGTGCGCATCTATTTTCTCTTTTTCTGTCGTTTGTCTGCGGGAAGAGCTCGACCGGAATTTAAGGGCCTTAGTCAATTTCCACATGTACACTGATAACACCCAGCTCTACCCCATCACCACTTCTCTCGACCACAGCACTGTCTCTAATTGTCAGACTGCTTGTCCGACATCCAGTAGTGGATGAGCAGAAATTTCCTCCAACAAAATATTTGGAAGACTGAAGCCATTGTTTTCAGTCCCTGCTACAAACTCTGTTCTCTAGTCACTGACTATCCCTCTCCCTGGTCACTGTCTGAGGCTGAACCAGACTGTTCTCAACCTTAGTATCATATTTGACCTGGAGATGAGCTTCCGACCACATGTGCGCGCCATGACTAAGACTGCCTATTTCCACCTCCGTCGTCTCTGCCCTTGCCTCAGCTTATCTACTGCTAAAACCCTCATCCATGCTTTTGCTACCTCTGGACTTGACTATTCCAATGCACTCTTGGCCAGCCTCTCATCTTGCACCCTCTATAAACTTAAACTCATCCAAAACACGGCTGCCTTTATTCTAACTTGCACCATGTCCCACTCAACCATCACCCCTGTGCTCACTGACCTACATTGGCTCCCAGTTGAGCAACGGCTTGATTTTAAAATTCACATCCTTGTTTTAAAATCCCTCCATGTCCTCACTCCTCCCCTATCTCTGTAATCTCCTCCAACCTCACAACAGCTTGAGATATTTGAGCTCCTCCAATTCTTGCCTCTTGAGCATCCCTGATTTTAATCACTCCACCATTGGCGGCCGTGCCTTCAGCTGCTGAGGCCCCAAGCTCTGGAACTCCCTCCATAAACCTCGCCACCTCTCTACCTCTCATTCCTCCTTTAAGGCACTGCTTAAAACTTACCTCTTTGACCAAGCTTTTGGTCATCTTCCCAAATTTCTCCTATATGGCTCAGTGTCAAATATTGTTTCAGAACGCTCCTGTGAAGCACCTTGGATGTTTTACTATGTTAAAGGCACTATATAAATGCAATTTGTTGTTTTTGTTGATGTTAAAAATGATACATTTCAATTTATTTGCCTCTTGTGTTTTTCAAAAATCATTGTCTAGTTTGAGCATTGATTCATCGGTACATCTAGAAGATTACTTCTCCAATACGGCAGGGCTGAAACTGGAGCTATGTTGGGGTGGGACTTCTGCCCACTGGCATGCCTCCACCCTGAATCCACTGAATTTTTTGGGCTGTTTGTACTATAATGTATTCTCTATTGGGACATTGTCTCTCTGGATTGGGGAAGTACGAATTTGGGCATTGCTGCAGCATTTAAATGGCTGCAGCAGCTTGAAGGAGCGGGCCACCATTTGGGAAGCCATGAGAAAGGAACATTAATGTGGCATAAAGAAGCATGTCTGTGGGCACTACAGCAGGGCATGGAATCCTCAAGTTCATGAATGAAATTTCAAGCCACTGACTTCACGTGGAAAACCACATATCACACACAATGCCTCATCATCCCATTTCCCAAACTTATCCAACCTGAAACCATCCTAATAATAAAAAGTCTAGCCCTTAGTCTTTTGTCCTCAAATGTTCTCCCTCCTTTTAAGCTTTTTTAGGGAGGTTGATATTTGGAGAGAGGTTATTGTTTGATGACGTGATAGTTGTCCTCATCAGCTTTGCACAGAGGCAAATGTAAGCCCTGAGAATTGGGTAATTGAGTCTCAATCATTTTTTAGTAAGGATTGTGTTTGCAGCATAATTCAGCAGAAATTTGTAATCTCACTCATACAGGGCATGATGAGTGGTGGGGAAATGGAGAAGTTTTGCAGTAAGTGTAAGTTGGGGCTGTAGGATCTGTTCTTCCCCCATCCCATCCAATGGTAAAAATTGCACTATTAAATAGAAAAACCCAGAGCTGCATCACAGCCGCAAAGGAGCTGGGCAGCAAAGCGTTCATTCAAACCTTGCAGCAAAACCATGAGACGAGAAGGACAATACCAAAGACACGGATACAGGCTACCTACCATTGGATCTAATCAACACAAACAATAGCACCAGAAGAGAGACATTCACATCTTCACTGGTCCCTGTCAAGAAGATACAGGAACATTCACATATTCATTGACCTTAAGGGGTTACATTGTTAAAGAAGCAAAGCTTGGACCATGGCTCCAGAAAAGCTGGTATCAGTGTAGGCCTAGAAAATGGACCGGGCCCTGAACTATTTGAATACGAATGCTACTAGGAACCAACAATTAGCATATGCAGTCATCTTGGGAAGGTTACATTCTCAGAAAGGACCTCACCCTACAGACAGGTGGTTACCAAAGTAATCATGGACAATGGCCTTACTACGAGGAACAATTACCATCAAGAGTTCTCTGCTAGAGACATTCACACATTTGATACTGCCATCGTGTTCACATGAGGGCAACAGGAAATCTGGACAATTACTCTAAATGAGGGACAATTAGCTATCAAGAGTTCTCTGCTAGAGACATTCACACATTTGATGCTGCCATTGTGTTCACAGAAGGGAACAGGAAATCTGTTTCAAGATTGCAAGTTGTATAAAGAAGAGCCATTTTCAAAGGCACAGGCACAGGAACAGAATCAAAACAGCAACAGAAAGATAGTAGCACAGCAGTATGTCTTCGGGACGCAAGCTGCAACTAAGATCCGAGCCTACAATCAACTGCAGGAGACAGCTGGGGAATTGGGGATTTTATGTTGTTCCAGTTAAATCAGAGAAGGGGTTTTGTGATTTAGTCTGGGTAACTTTATATGTAACAGTCAAATCACGGATGGGTTTAACTGTGTCAAGTTGTGCCGACAGAAATTACCCTTTGGTAGGGGTTTGTATTCTGGGGTTTGAGAGTCCAATATAAATCATAGGAATTTATACTGGGGAGGTAATTGTGTATATTTTGTATGTAATGGCCGATGCAAATGACCCTTGTGTAGGAGTTTGTATTTTGGGATTTGTTATTCCGATATAAATCGCAGGGATTTAAACTGGGGAGGTAATTGTGTGTATGGTTAATAAACGAATGAAACTTGGTTGAGCCAAAAACCTGTGCTATGTGTATTTTGTTCTTATAAATCCTAAAGTCAAAGAACTGTGTTTAACAGGGGACTAGGATTAGAAACCCTTACAAGGCTAAGGCATTCTGTATCTGACGTGGGAGTGTTTGATGCTGACACTAAGTTCACAAAATGGAAAGTGTTCCATTGGTAAGCCACTGAGCTAAACATTCCCATTTCCCGCGAAACAATTATGATGGAAAAATATAATAACAAATTCCACTAGATGTTACAGAAAGGCAATCTGTTGAGCTGAATACTTAGGCTGGAACTTTATCAATGTTGCTCGTGTGAGTTTGGAGGTGTGACACCTGTCAAAATGGCAGTGATTGACAGCGGGGCAGAAGTCCGCTTTCAGCCCTCATCCATGTCCGTTTCCCAAGTGCCGGATCTGAGCTTCACAGACCTGACACCAAGCGGCAGGGTGCCAATTCAAATTGTTAATAGCTTGTTTAAAGGTATTTAAAAAGCATTTTACCAGGCACTTATCATTTTCCTAGCTTTTTTATGAAGTTACTGTCACATGGAGATCATGTCAGATAAGTATGTCGGGTTCTCAATGACTCTCCATTGCTGTGAATAGTTGACAGCTGTGAATATTGGTATAAAAGCTACCATTTCACAGCTGTTCAATTTCCAATCTTAGAAGCTGGAGCCTTTGGGATTTGGAAGAAACTTTTCAGCTTTATGGAGGTTTGAAGTGTTTGGAGTAACTTCTCTATCCAGTGTCACCTCCTTGGAGCAATCTCTCTCACCATTGATAGATAGCTTCTGCCATCTATTCCATCAGCATCAGTGCCCTTGAAAAAATCTCATGTTGGTCCTCAGAATTCCACCACGATCAGCCCCAACACCAACATGACCAGGCACACCATCATCACCAGGCACACCAGCAGCATCAACAACAACACCACACCACACCAACACCATAAAGCATCCCAACAATGCCTAAGTCATTCCTTTCACACTCATCACCATTTGTGGATGCGGCATTATGACTCACCATTCACTGCCACGTACTAAGCCACTTCCAAAGGTGCACACAGATCTGTCCAAGAAGGCAAAGTGTTGAAAATAAAGATTTCAATGTTTGACAATACATCAACATAAACTTTACATGAACATTGGCAAAAAGACCCAGTGCCTTGTGTATTGTTAGTTGGTATGATTGGACAAGGATGAGGATGAGTGTGAGGGGTGGCTAGTGAGATGGAAATGTGATAATGTACATTGAGATAGTGAGATGGGGATGTGATAATGTGGATAGAGATAGAGGGATGGGTGGAGGTGCACGGTAAGTTTGTGTGAGTAAGACTGTGCAGGAGTAGAGTAGGGAAGGCAGAGTGATGGGGATGGCAGCACAACTGTCAAAATGAATGTGGATATGGTCCCTCGAAGGATGATGTCATCAGACCAAATTTAGTTTAATTGGCTGGGAATCTTGCAGGGCGGGCTTAACAAGCAAAATCAGGGAAAAGTGGTGGGGGAACTTACATGGAGCCAGGAGCGGAGTCACAGGACCGAAAGGAGCAAAGCGGTAGCAGCATAAATAGAGTGGGGAGATCAGAGGCCCGATACCGTGAAGGAGCAGATTGGAGAGCCCAGAGGCCTGAGACTGGAAGGAGTAGAGTGGGGAGACCAGAGGCCTGAGAGTGGAAAGAGCAGAGTGGGGAGACCAGAGGCCTGAGACTGGAAGGAGCAGAGTGGGGAGACCAGAGGCCTGAGACTGGAAGGAGCAGAGTGGGGAGACCAGAGGCCTGAGACTGGAAGGAGCAGAGCGGGGAGACCAGAGGCCTGAGACTGGAAGGAGCAGAGCGGGGAGACCAGAGGCCTGAGACTGGAAGGAGCAGAGCGGGGAGACCAGAGGCCTGAGACTGGAAGGAGCAGAGCGGGGAGACCAGAGGCCTGAGACTGGAAGGAGCAGAGTGGGGAGACCAGAGGCCTGAGACTGGAAGAAGTAGAGTGGGGAGACCAGAGGCCTGAGACTCGAAGGAGCAGAGCGGGAAGATCAGAGGCCTGAGACTGGAAGGAGCAGAGTGGGGAGACCAGAGGCCTGAGACTGGAAGGAGTAGAGTGGGGAGACCAGAGGCCTGAGACTGGAAGGAGTAGAGTGGGGAGACCAGAGGCCTGATGCTGGAAGGAGTAGAGTGGGGAGACCAGAGGCCTGAGACTGGAAGGAGCAGTGTGGGGAGACCAGAGGCCTGAGACTGGAAGGAGTAGAGTGGGGAGACCAGAGGCCTGAGACTGGAAGGAGTAGAGTGGGGAGACCAGAGGCCTGAGACTGGAAGGAGTAGAGTGGGGAGACCAGAGGCCTGAGACTGGAAGGAGTAGAGTGGGGAGACCAGAGGCCTGAGACTTGAAGGAGCAGAGCGGGGAGACCAGAGGCCTGAGACTGGAAGGAGTAGAGTGGGGAGACCAGAGGCCTGAGACTGGAAGGAGTAGAGTGGGGAGACCAGAGGCCTGAGACTGGAAGGACTAGAGTGGGGAGACCAGAGGCCTGAGACTGGAAGGAGTAGAGTGGGGAGACCAGAGGCCTGAGACTGGAAGGAGTAGAGTGGGGAGACCAGAGGCCTGAGACTGGAAGGAGTAGAGTGGGGAGACCAGAGGCCTGAGACTGGAAGGAGCAGTGTGGGGAGACCAGAGGCCTGAGACTGGAAGGAGTAGAGTGGGGAGACCAGAGGCCTGAGACTGGAACGAGCAGAGTGGGGAGACCAGAGGCCTGAGACTGGAAGGAGTAGAGTGGGGAGACCAGAGGCCTGAGACTGGAAGGAGTAGAGTGGGGAGACCAGAGGCCTGAGACTTGAAGGAGCAGAGCGGGGAGACCAGAGGCCTGAGACTGGAAGGAGTAGAGTGGGGAGACCAGAGGCCTGAGACTGGAAGGAGTAGAGTGGGGAGACCAGAGGCCTGAGACTGGAAGGACTAGAGTGGGGAGACCAGAGGCCTGAGACTGGAACGAGCAGAGTTGCAGGGGCGAGGCTCCGATTCAAAAACAACCAACAAAAAAAATCAAAGAGTGACATCACAGGAGAGTAGGTGGGTAATTGGTTGGTGAGGTTTACAGCTTTTCTTTGCTTTCTAAGTTAGGGAAGAATGTTAAATTAAGAGCTGAGAAACTGTAACTTGCTAGTACTTATTAAATTAATAACTTAAAACATAAAATAATTAAACAAAACTAAAATATCGATTGAATCAAAGATGTAACTAATTAATAAAACAAAGTTAGAGATGGCAGGGCAGTTGGTGTATTGTAATTGCAGCATGGGGGAGATGGCGGAGAGCATCTGCAGTCAGTGTCTGCAACTCGAGGAACTTCGGCTCAGAATTGTTGAGCTGGAGTATGAGCTGCAAAGATTACGATGCATCATGGAGGGGGAGAGTTACCTGGACACTTTGCTCCAGGAGGCAGTCACACTCTTAAGGTTCAATAGTACTTTAGAGTCAATTAATGGTCAATGACAGGAGGGTGTGACTGCGAGTCAGGACGGTATGGGGCCCCAGGATGCAGTGATGGAGGGACCCTGTCCAACAGGTACGAGGCACTTGCTCCCTGTAGGGATGAGGAAAAGGACTGCAGGGAGAATGGGCAAACTGACCACAGCACCGTGGTTTAGGGGGAACAAGAGGAATGTGGTAGTGTTAGGGGACAGTATAGTCAGGGGGATAGATAATGTTCTCTGCAGCCACGACAGGGAGTTCTGGAGGTTGTGTTGCCTGCCCGGTGCTTGGGTTAAGGATATCTCTTCGCGGCTGGAGAAGAACTTGGAGAGGGAGGGGGAGGATCAAGTTGTCATGGTCCACTTAGGAACCAATGAGATAGATAGAACTAAGAATGAGGTTCTGCTGAGGGAGTTTGAAGAGCTAGGGTCTAAATTAATAAGCAGAACTTCAAGGGTAATAATTTCTGGATTACTACCTGAGCCACATGCAAATGGACATAGTGTCCAGCAGATAAGCAAGTTAAATGTGTGGCTCACAGAGTGGTGTGGGAGGAAGGGGTTTCAATTCATGGGGCACTGACACCAGTACTGGGGAAAGAGGGAGCTGTTCCATCGGGACGGGCTCCACTTAAACTGGGCTGGGACCAGCATCCTAGAAAATCGAATAACTAGGGCTGTAGATAGGGCTTTAAACTAAAACATGTGGGGAGAGAGGGTTCAGGTGAGGGGTAATTTAGATATCTAAAGAGAAAGGTCAATGCAATTGAACAGTGTAGCAATTTTGGGTAAAAATAAGCAGAGTGTAACAGGAAAGGACAAAGAGTTTAATAATAGCAGTGCAGCAGAGAATAAGGTCAAAGCAGTGACTAATAGTAAGAAAAATAAATTAGAGGCTCTTTATCTGAATACACAGAGCATTCAGAGCAAATTAGATGAACTAGTAGCACAAAAAGAGATAAATGAGTTTGATCTAATAGCCATTACAGAGACGTGGTTGCAAGGTGACTAAGGTTGGCCACTAAATATTCCAGGGTACTTGACATTTTGAAAAGACAGGCAGAATGATAAAGGAGGTGGGGTGGGGTAGTCTTGATAATAAAGGATGACATAAGGATAGTAGAGAGAAAGTATATTGGCTCAGAAGATCAGGAAGTAGAATCAGTATGGATGGCGATAAGGAATAACAAGGGGCAGAAAACACTGGTGGGAGTAGTATATAGGCCCTCTAACAGTAGCTATATTGTTGGACAGAAGATTAATCGAGAAATAGTAAGAGCTTATAGCAAAGGTAGTGCAATAATCATGGGGGACTTTAATCTTCATATAGACTGGACAAATCAAATTGGCAAAGGTAGTCTGAAGGACGAGTTTACGAAATGCATTCGGGACAGTTTCCGAGAACAATACATCATGGAACCAATCAGGGAACAGGCTATCTTAGATCTTGTATTGTGTAATGATAGAGTTAATTTGCAATCTCACGGTAAAAGATCCTCTGGGGCAGAGTGATCATACTATAGAATTTTACTTTACATTTGAGTGTAATTTACCTAGGTCTGAAACTAGAGTCTTAAACTTAAATAAAGTCAATTACATAAGTATGAAGGGCGAGTTAGCTAAGGTAGATTGGAAAAATAGATTAAAAGGTATGGCAGTAGATAAGCAGTGGCTAGCATTTAAAGAAATATTTCATAATTCTCAACAAAAATGCATTCCATTGAGAAACAAAACCTCCACGGGAAAAGTGATCCATCTGTGGCAAACTAAAAAAATGAAGGAGAGCATTAGATTGAAAGAAAAACCTTATAAGGTTGTGAAGAATAGTAGTAAGCCTGAGCATTGGGAGAGTTTCAGAAACCAGCAAAGGATGACCAAAAAATTGATAAAAAGGGAAAAAATAGACTGAGAGAAAACTAGCAAGAAATATAAAAACAGATTGTAAGAGTTACTACAAGTATGTAAAAAGGAAAAGAGTAGCAAAATAAACCATTGGCCCCTTAGAGGACGAGGCAGGAGAAATTATTATGGGAATAAGGAAATGGCAGAAACATTAAACAAATATTTTGTATCTGTCTTCACAGTAGAAGATGCACAAAGCATCAAAAATGGTGGGGAACCAAGGATCTAATGAGGGTAAGGAACTAATGTAATTTATATAAATAGAGAAAAAGTATAGAGAAACTAATTGGACTAAAAGCTGATAAATACCCTGGAGCTGACGGCCTACATCTGAGGGGCCTAAAAGAGGTGGCTGCAGAGATAGTGGATGCATTGGTCTTGATCTTTCAAAATTCCCTAGATTCTAGAATGATCCCAGCGGATTGGAAGGTGGCAAATGTATATTCAAGAAAGGAGGGAGAGAGAAAACAGGGAACAGGCCAGTTAGCCTGTCATCAGTTGTCGGGAAAATGCTGGAATCCATTGTTAAGGAAGTGATATCAGGGCACTTAGAAATTCATAACATGGTTAGGCACAGTTAACATAGTTTTAAGAAAGGGAAATCGTATTTGATACATTTATTAGAGTTTTTTTGAGGAGATAACTAGCAGGGTACATAAAGGGGAACCAGTGGATGGAGTATATTTGGATTTCCAAAAGGCATTCGATAAGGTGCCAGCTAAAAGATTATTACACAAGATATCATCATCATCATAGGCAGTCCCTTGGAATCGAGGAAGACGCTTCCACTCTTAAAATGAGTTCTTAGGTGGCTGAACAGTCCAATATGAGAACCACAGTCTCTGTCACAGGTGGCACAGATAATCGTTGAGGGAAGGGATGGGTGGGACTGGTTTGTCGCTAGCTCTTTCCGCAGCCTGCGCTTGATTTCTGTATGCTCTCGGTGACGAGACTCGAGGTGCACAGCGCCCTCCCGGATGCACTTCCTCCACTTAGGGCTGTCTTTGATCAGAAACTCCCAGGTGTCAGTGGGGATATTACACTTTATCAGGGAGGCTTTGAGGATGTCCTTGTAGCGTTTCCGCTGCCCACCTTTGGCTCGTTTGCCGTGAAGGCGTTCCGAGTAGAGCGCTTGCTTTGGGAGTCTCGTGTCTGGCATGCGAACTATGTGGCCTGCCCAGCAGAGCTGATCAAGTGTGGTCAGTGCTTCAATGCTGGGGATGTTGGTCTGGTTGAGGACACGAATGTTGGTGCGTCTGTCCTCCCAAGAGATTTGTCGGATCTTGCGGAGACATCGTTGATGGTATTTCTCCAGCGACTTGAGGTGTCTACTGTACATGGTCCATGTTTCTGAGCCATACAGGAGGGCGGGTATTACTACAGCCCTGTAGACCATGGTTAGAAGATTGGTTAGGAGACAGAAAACAGAGAGTAGGGATAAACAGGTCTTTTTCAGGCTGACAGGCTGTAACTAGTGTGGTGCTGCAAAGATCAGTACTGGAGCCTCAGATATTTACAATCTATATTAATGACGTAGATGAAGGGACCACGTGTAATGTATCCAAGTTTGCTGACAATACAAAGCTAGGTGAGACAGTAAGCTGTGACGAGAACCCAAAGCGTCTGCAAAAGGATATAAATAGACTAAATGAATGCGCAGTAAGGTGGCAGATGAAGTATAATGTAAGGAAATATGAGGTTATTCATTTCGGTAGGAAGAATAAAAAAACACAATGGGCTAGATTTTCCATTATTTTTGCATGCATAATGCCCACTTAACGTCCATTTTACCACTGAAATGAGGTATAATGCCCAGATATCGTTCATTTAGCCACAAAATGGAAACTGACACCCATTTTTCGGACACTTACTGGCGAGCGTTACTTTAGCCATGTACGTAACGCCGGGAAAAAGTAATATCGCCCGCCCACTTTTTTGGGGTGGAATCATCAGAATGGGCGAAACCAATGCCCATAATATCGCCCAGCGTTAGTTTCTGCATGTAATTAATGGCGAGATTCAATAATTCCGACAGCCCACTTTATTTTGTTGTAAAGATCACATTTGCCGAAACTAACGCCCAAGTGATCGCCCAACGTCACTTTCACCACCTCACACATCTCGCTCACAATATCACTTACCCAAAACACCCGCTCTGAAAAAGTGGAACTATTCTGAACTAATCACAGTGGTGTGGGCGCCATTTTTCAAATCGCAGGTCACTTCATTAAAAAGGCTGCTTCAACTTTGGGGGAGTTTGGATTGACTCCGGAATTCTTCCCAGGTGAAGTGACCATCTCAACAGACATCTTTTCAGACTCAAGATGATTGGGTTTTACTGCAGGTGTCTTTTAGTGTGGAAATTATTGCTCTAATCAATCACTATTATATTTTCATTGGAATGGGGCCAGCCATTTCTCAGCCTGCATCGATTAATACGCAGATGCTGCAGAGTGCAAATGGCACAACATCTAATGCACAGCTTTATGTGCCCAATCTAAGACGTGCAAGAATGAGGAGGAGGTCTAGACCATACACCCCCCGCACTTACATCGAGAAGAGGTCTTATCTCAATGTGTCCGAGCACACCTGCCTTCAGAGACTGCGCTTCCACAAGGTGGTGATCACTGAAATATGTGAGCTCATCAGGCCAGATATGCAGCCTGCCATCAGGACATCAGTGTCGATCGAGGTCAAGGCCACTGCAGCACTGTCTTTCGACGCATCCGGTTCCTTTCGGGCCTCCGCAGTCGAGATTTCCCCTCTGTCTCACCATGCCACACATCGCTGCATTAGACAGGTCACGGAGGCCCTATACGCGCGTAGGATGGACTTTATCAGCTTCCCCATGACCACCGAGGCTCAGACTGACAGGGCTGGAGCATTCTACCACATTGTTAAGTTCCCCAGGGTGCAGGGAGCAATACAGTGCACCTTCTCAGGACCCAGAGCTTTTTCGTAACAGAAAAGGATTTCATTCTCTGAAGGTCCAACTAGTTGTCGACCACAATCAGATGATAATGGCAGTGAATGCCAAATGTCCGGGCAGCTTCGATGAGGCTCACATCCTGCACGAGAGTGCTGTCTCTGACATGTTTAAGAGTCAGCCACAAAGACAGTGCTGGATGCTTGGTGACAACCGATATAGTCTAGCCACCTGGCTGATGACCCCTCTGCATGACACCCACACCGAGGCCGAGAAGCGATACAACCAGAGCCACAGAGACACACGCAATGTGGTCCAGAAAACAATAACTGTGCTTAAGCAGCGCTTTAGATGCCTGAAGCACTCAGGGGAGCTACAATACAACCCTGAGCAAGTAGCTAAATTTGTGGTCGCGTGCTCCATGCTGCACAACCCAGCTATCAGGAGGAGGGGACAAGAATTGCTCGAAGGGACTGATGGTCCACCTCAGGAGAGAGAGGAAGAGGAGGACAAGGGGCTGGACGCTGAGCTCGGGCCAGACAATCAGGCTGACGATCCAACCATGCGCATGCCTCCCTCCAGGCCGCAGGTAAAGGCCTGTGGTGGCTACATAGCTGTGACTCTTGCGTCAGGAGCTCATAAATGAGCGATTTGCCTGAAAGAACGTTGCTGTGATTGACAATGCTGACACACTGCTGTGTGTGTGCAACTCAGACATCAATGATGGGAATCACCTTGGTGCCAGTTAAAGTTTAAGTTGATTCAAGTTAAGTTTTATTTAACCCTTTCATGTTAAGAATCACTAGTGTGTAATGGTCCAGCTATCTGAAACAATGCGCAACAAGGTTATGTTGAATAAAAAAACATTTTATGCGACCATTGGTCTGAAATCATAAGTATCACGGGCAAAAACATCCCAATCCCCACCCCATTTTTTCGAACATTAACATCAATAAAATTGTCAACATGTCCAGCAACACAGAATACAAATGCAAAGCAGGAACATGGTTCCCAGCCCCCATACATTACAACAAATTGAGATGGAGATATAATACAGCAATCACCTGCGGACATGTACCTCACTTTCCTTCCCCCCTCCCCTTCTTCTCCCCACCTCTACCCCTTCCCCTCCTCGCTCCATGCCACCTGGCCGAAGAGCTCCTCAGGCGGTTGGGGGTGATGAAGGCAGAGGCGGTGGTTGCACGGTTATGGGAGCGGGGGGTGCCGAGGTGGGAACATTCTCGGATCCAGAAGCAGGATCTTGGTCCTGCCTCTCGTGTCGTTGGCACTGGGGATACGGAACCTAGCGGTGGAATGCCATGCTCCGAATCACTGGGAGGCCTGTGCCAGCAGTGTTCCTGGCTATTGCCTCCAAGGCCTCCGCCATCCGTGGAACATGGTGGCCAGCTGTCGGGATATGCCCCCCAATGCATCAAGGATCTGGTCACCAATGTCTACAGTCCTCCTGGACAACTGTACCCTCTCTCCGCTCTCACGTGGCGCTGGTAGACCAGATCTGGCACGTGGGGTCAGCGCCATCCTGGGGACAAATTGGGTGCCCTCTGGCGAGGTGTTTGGGCCCGGTACCTCCAGAGTGGAGTCAGGAATGGCTGGAGGAGCACTAGATGGCTTTGGGGTGGAATGCCTTCTGGAGCCTGGAGATGCAGGTTCCTCGAAGTCCGCACTCTCATCCGCAGAGAACAGACCCAGCGGATTGATGGCCGAGAATCGGAACTCCTCAGCACCAGATGTAGGATCGTCCAGTGAGTCCGGCCCCATGCCCCCACCTTCTGGCCTCTGTGGTCTTGCTGGGGCTGTGCTGCTGGCTGAGCTGCAAAACACAAATGAGGTTATTAGAGGAGAAGGGGGTACTAGTGTCACAAGATGAGTCCAGCGCTAAACACAGTATATGCACGACAAAAGCACCCGCTATCAAAATTATCACAGACATCACATTTCATGACCATCAACACATCAACACATTCTGCATTGCAATGATTTTCATTAGGCCAGCATTATTTATAGGACAATTTTAGAATCCTCTATCATATATTATTGTTCGGATATGAGTGGGTGTGGCATCTATTGAGTTTACATCACGCAATGGTGTAAACTTTACTCACGTGGCATCACTTCAGGGTCTGCAGATGCTTGCGTGGCCATCCAGGAGTGCTTCCCCACGAGTGCGAGCACCCGCTCCTTCCGCTCAGTGATGTTGCTGGGGACTGGTGGCCCCCCACCCGTTCGCCTCTGCACGGATCTCATTGTCGATATCTTCTTCTGTAAAAGGTGACAGGACGATATGGCATGAGATTATTGCGTGATGTCATTGCTAGGTACTGTCCAAGAGACTGATAGAACACATAACCGACAGAGGTAATCATGATTATGATGATAATTATCATTCTTTACCTCAAGACGTATACCGTGACCGCAGGCTTTGAGTAAACATTCCCGGTAAAAGTGCAAAACCTCACATCTGATGATAGTTACTCATGACTCTTACAAATCAAATTATATAAATACATAAATACATGTAAATAATTGCAATACTTACTTTTGCGGATCCGACAAGGTCGTTCCATCGTTTGCGGCATTGGTTGTCCTCACGCTCCTCGTTGGTTGCCGATGAGACCACCTCTGCTATCTCGGCCCATATCTTCTTGGAGGCCTTTGGGGTGGGCTTCCCATGCCCTCCCTGTGTCAAATCACCCCAGCGTAACGCGACCTCCTGCACGAGGGAGGCATTTGTCTTGTCTGAGAACCTCCTCACTATTTTACGCCCTCTAATGTGCTCCTTTCCCAGCTCACTGCTCTCGCCAACGTCAGTCTCCACAGCGTGCTGTGTCGCCTCCTCCTCTCCCTCCATTATAGGCACCAAATTCGGGAAAATATCTGGCTGGTAACAGCTAATTTTTTTTCCCCAATTTGCTCTAAAGCTGCAAACTCTCCCTCCTTCCTCCCAAAGCAGCCACACCACACCCACACATGCCTTCACTCCCTCTCAGCTCCCCCTCTCTCTGTCTCCTCTTTATGACCCTTGACTTCCTGAGCATTGCCATGCCGTTGCTAAGGATGGCGACACTTTACGGCAGAAGGTCAGAGAGATTTAATGCTACCGCCCATTTCATATCGCTCGTGTTAATGCCCAATTTCAAAAATGGAGACTAGGGGCTTTGAGAATGGGTGACAAGCCAACGATCTGAAAACCCATTTTTACCGCCCACGCCGGAAATAATGCCCATTTTTCGGCGATCTGCACAAAAGTGTAAAATCTAGCCCAATATTTTTTAAATGGTGAGAAACTTTTAAATGTTGGTGTTCAGAGAGATTTGGGTGTCCTCGTGCAAGAAACACAGAAAGCTAGCATGCAGGTACAGCAAGCAATAAGGAAGGCAAATGGCACAATGTCCTTTATTGCAAGGGGCTTGGAGTATAAGAGTGAGGAAGTCTTGCTACAATTGTACAGGGTCTTGGTGAGACCACACCTGGAGTACTGTGCACAGTTTTGGTCTCCTTATCTAAGGAAGGATATACTTGCCTTAGAGGCAATGCAACGGAGGTGTATTAGATTGATTCCTGGGATGAGAGGTCTGTCTTATGATGAGAGATTGTGCAGAATGGGCCTATACTCTCTGGAGTTTAGGTGATCTCATTGAAACATACAAGATGCTGAAGGGGATTGACAGGGTAGATGCTGAGAGGTTGTTTCCCTTGGCTGGAGTGTCTAGAACTAGAGGGCACAGTCTCAAGATAAGAGGTAGGCCATTTAGACAGAGATGAGGAGGAATTTTTTCACTCAGTAGGTTGTGAATTTTTGGAATTCTCAGCCCTAGATGGCTATGGATGCTGAGTCTCAGAATATATTCAAGGCTGAGAAAGATAGATTTTTGGGCCCCAAGTTTCCACATGATTTGCTCCTGATTTTTAGGAGCAACTGGTGGAGAACGGAGTATCTTAGAAATCGCAATTCTCCACATTTAAGTTTTCTGCAGTTCTAGTCATGTAGAACAGTTTCACTTTTGAACAAATTTTTCTTTTCAAAAGGGGGCGTGTCCGGCCACTGACGCCTGATTTGAAAGTTTCCACAGTGAAAACGTACTCCAAACTAACTTAGAATGGAGCAAGTGAAGATTTTTGTAGGCCTGAAAAAACCTTGTCTACACATTAAAAAATCAGGCGCAGGTTACAAATTAGGCGTCGGGAACGAGGTGGGGGGAAGGGAAGTCATTACATTCTACAATAAATCCTTAGTTATACTTATACAAATATACAAATAATTCCAACCTGAATAAAAATTTATAAGCAAAGAAAAGATTAAATAAACCATGTTCCTACCTGTGTGCTTCAGGCAGGGAGAAGGCTGCAGGAAGCCTCACAAGTTGAGGCAGCCGTTCCCAACGGCAGAGGGCGGGGGGGAGGCAGGGAGGAGGCAGCCATTCCCGACGGCGGGGGGGGGGGGGAGACAGGGAGGAGGCAGCCGTTCCCGACGGCGGTGGGGGGGGGAGGCAGGGAGGAAGCAGCCGTTCCCGACGGCAGTGGGGGGGAGGCAGGGAGGAGGCAGCCATTCCCGACGGCAGTGGGGGGGAGGCAGGGAGGAGGCAGCCATTCCCGACGGCGGGGGGGGGGAGGCAGGGAGGAGGCAGCCATTCCCGACGGCGGAAGGGGGGGGAGGCAGGGAGGAGGCAGCCGTTCCCGACGGCGGGAGGGGGGGGAGGCAGGGAGGAGGCAGCCGTTCCCGATGGCGGGGGGGGGGGGAGGGAGGCAGGGAGGAGGCAGCCGTTCCCGATGGCGGGGGGGGGGAGGCCCCCCTGCTGTCGGTCGGGCCCGTCTGGAAATGGCTGCCTCAACTTCTGAGGCTTCCTGCACCTTCTCACTGCTGCAAGAAGCCTCAGTGCTGATCATGGAAGGGCAATGTGGTTTTATTAAAAAATGTTAAAAATTGAACAGCTACAAAGAACTAAAAAAATGGCCGAGTACCAATGTTTCCTTCACACTGCGCGTGCGCGAACGCTCCAACGCGCACGCGCAGGGTTGCCGGCACGAAAAAAACTCATTTAAATGGTACCCGCCCCCTCCTACTTACAAAATCGGTGCGAGTGGTAGGCTCCGCCCCCTGGGCGCCACGCCAAGCTGACATCGAGCTGCAAAGCGCTCGAGAATAGCGCGTTTTATTTCAGGCGCCGTTTTCGGCGTGAAAAACGGGCGCCCAGCTCGGAGGGGCGCCTGTTTTGCCGCGTGTGGAAACTTGGGGCCTTGAAGTCTAGGGGAATGAAGGGATATGGAGATCGGACGGGAAAGTGGAGTTGAGGTCGATGATCAGCCATGATCTTGTTGAATGGTGGAGCAGGCTCGAGGGCCCTTTGGCATACTCCTGTTCCTATTTCTTATGTTTTTATAAACATTGCCCGCCTCTCTCCTGAAAATTCGAGCCCCAAGAGTGGCTACTTGGGTGAGGTACTGGAGGGCTGGTAGTGCATGTAGAAGCATACCCCAGGATGAAACATTACCTTCAGAAGGCATGATGAATAAACAAGAAGGAAAATTGTACCCCAAATTCCCTTCAATCAGTTAATTATCAGAAAATTTCAATTTTAGAACATCTTGCATTTCAATCATGTCCTGCTCTCAATTACTTATTAATTTCAATGCTGGACAACAGTGGTTTGGATCTTTTAAAATTTCTGCTGCCATTTTTTTCCATTCAGCTCACAGGAGATTTATAATGCATCAAGGCATTCAACAATCTTGATTCAATTTTTTTCCATTTGAATTATTTTAGTTAGGTTTGAGTCACTTCTACAATAACTGTGTGTATCCTTCCCCCCTGCATGGATAAAATCTGCATGGATTGAAATTACACCAGATAAATGATTCATTTTTCGTTGGACTGGCCTGATACTTTTAGACCTATTGAAAAGGCTCAAATACTAATTTCTCTTTTAATGGACAGACTGTTGTTCTTGTAAATTTAGGCCAAAAAGTGACTCACAGTTAAGTTTATATATAGGGAGCATCTGTACCTTTTAGGTACTATATTTTTAAATAAAATGCTTATGTTGGTGTACTTGTAAAATTCATTTATGCTCCAATCTGTTGTGCTACAACATATTGATAGGATGTGGGTTTGAGCCCACAGTTCTGCACATGTGAGTTCACAAACTTGATTACACCATCAATAGGACGTACCTCCTTGAGTCTGGGAACTTCTTTGCAGAGAGGGACAATAAGTTAGTGAATAAATCTTCCAAGGGTGACTCTCTTCCACCTCCTGGTGACAAGCTGAAGAGCAAGGCCTTTGTATGGGATCCCAAAAGATTTGAAGAAATTTAAAGAAAAATAGACATATTTAGACTTCACTTTCTTTCCCAAATCTTCTTTTTTCTCTTTTAACTTTTATATCTCTAACCGCAAGAATACTAAAAAATCTAAATAAACATTTCACAAGATAAGACAGTAAATGTAATTCATTGCTTCTTTCAAAATGAACACAACTTTTTTTTCGCAGAGAAAGCAAACAGACTAATTTATTCTTTGCTCATGAGGAAGGTAACATTAGACTTTCTTCTAAAGTACTGTACTAAAGAAATTGAAAGACGTTGGGCCCGAAATTGCCACTGGCTGCCACTGAGTTTTCTCGACAGTTTCCCTGTATTTTTGTTGCTCTCCCCTCTGTGGGAAATTGGTGAAGCCCTCACGCCGGTGGTTTGGAAGGACCGCTGTGGAGCATCTGCTGGCGTGCGCAGGCGTGCAATGCCGAAAAAAGTCCTCCCGCCCACTCCTGCCCAAAATTTATCCGAGCGGTCCTCTGCTCCTGCAGGAGAAAAAACCGCTGCGTGGGAGTAGGTTGTACCTGGTCGGTAGGTTTGAAGACCGGCAAGAAACGGTAAGTGAGATTTTTTTCTTTACTTCTTTTGCAGCGATTTTGTGTGAAAAGGTTCTCTGAAGGTTCTGTGATGTTTTGTTTTTTATTTTTTTAACTTTTTTTTGTGCGTTCCCCTCTCCCTGGGCCCGATTTCAGCCTTGGTGTGACTTTCTCCAGGATTCCATTTGCTGTCCAGAATCCCCTCCACTGCCCTCTACCGCCCAGAATCAACGTGTAATGCCCATTTTTCCACCGGGTGCTATTTTTTCTTCTTTTTTGACCAAACTTCCGCCCAATGTACCGTCAGGATCTTAGCGGTCTTTTCGACGGTAAATAGGCGGAACTTGCCTTTGATCAATTTCTGCCCCATAACCTTTATATAAAAGCAGACATTATAAAAACATAGAAACATAGAAAATAGGTTCAGGAGTAGGCCATTTGGCCCTTCAAGCCTGCACCACCATTGAATATCATTCACCTCAGTATCCATTTCCTGCTTTCTCTCCATACCCCTTGATCCCTTTAGCCGTAAGGGCCATATCTAACTCCCTCTTGAATATATCCAATGAACTGGCATCAACAACTCTCTGCGGTAGAGAATTCCACAGGTTAACAACTCTCTGAGAGAAGAAGTTTCTCCACATCTAAATGGCTTACCCCTTATTCTTAGACTATGTCCCCTGGTTCTGGACTTCCCCAACATCGGGAACATTCTTCCTGCATCTAACTTGTCCAGTCCCGTCAGAATTTTATATGTTTCTATGAAATCCCCTCTCAGCCTTCTAAACTCATTATGCATGGGAACCATTCATTTTGGTTAATAATGTGATGTTACTCTTCATTGCCACTCTTATTAACCATACACAACTGCATAGATTTAATGGGTTCCTTATCTCTTCAAAATGTTCTCAATTTAATGGTTCTGTTTGTAACATTGTTGCTCAATAACTTGATTTTGTCTATTAGATCATAATCAGATTATTAATAAGAAATGTATTTTATCATCATTTTAACAACAGGCCTCGCTATCGATTGGTACTGGACTAGCTTAATTTACCTTGACTGTTAGTGTCCATTTGATTCAAATTTAAATATGATCAACAATTTTCTTATATTTGATTGTCTCTATGGTAAATAGTAATCTCTGGCCATTTTAAATTCTCTGGTCCATTTCTCTTAACTACTAGTTTGTTACTAGTAATCAGGAACAAAGATCTACGAGTTTAGAACATTCCACTTAACTATTGCAGTTAGTGGTCCAGTTCTTAGATTGTAATCAAGAAGAAATGGATCATGATATTTCAGTTCCTTTTAATGGCTGCATGATTACTGTGTTTTGTTTATAATTGAGAAATAGGAACCAGGAGGGGTTAGGAATTCCCAAATTAGTGCAGCTCATGGTTAGTGGATCATGAGTAATCATTCCATCCATAATTAGGGCAGAAACTATTTAAGTTTTGTATCTACATTTATTTATTTTTTCAGTAGTACAAACTGCGAATAGAAAATGTTTAATGAAAAATGTTCATGGAAACATTCTCAGAACAAGTCACTGATTTACCAAAACAGTTGAATGGCCACTGCAGTGAATTACTGAAATGCAGTAGAGATCAATGGAAAGACTTAGTTCAACAAAATCATAGGTTTGAATTTAATTCATTATGGGTAAGTTGTCGTAGAATTGTTTTGATTACTTTAATATTCAAATAGCCATTACATTGGCTAATGGTGTGTATTGGTGTTGTTACAGCATCATTCCAGAGGGGACATCAGAGATGAAATGGCCTTGCACACTGCAACTCAAATGCTGTGGCCCTTTTCTTCCCATTGAACAAAAATTAGGATTTATCTCTTGGAGGATGAGCTTCATACTTTTTTGTAGCTTTGATTTGAGCAAGCATTTATCAGTGGATGAGGAGGACAGTTCACAAAGAATAGTTACAGTTTTTGATAATATTCAGTTCAAATGGCCTTTGTACCTATAGCCGCTTGGGTGTTCAGAAAACTACTGGCAGTGATAAGAGCAGTCCAAATCTGCATGGTTCATGATCTACCTGTATCCCTGCTCTCAGGTGTAAGCAAAAGGTAATTGTATGTATCATATACAACAATAATTTCATGATTAACCTTCTCAAATGCAGTCGCCTTCTTCATCAGAGGACAGATGACTTTGAAAGATCTTGCAGCAAACCTGCCAGGTGACAGATTCCTCATCAAGAAATTCTATCTGGATCTGTGCATTGCTGCTATGTCTCTCTCATTTTTTTGCTAAAGGTGGGCAGATTACTTGTTTCTAGACCTCTGCCAATACACTAGCTGTCAGAACGTAATTGAGATTGATGCAGCTGACCTGGCTGACTGGCTTTCTAATTCCCACCACCTCACAGTTGGGAATTGATATAATTTGACGTCTCTCCTTTGTAATGAACTACAGATGTGAACCTACGCCTTGATACTCTGTGGCATAGAAGGATCTTGATGTACCAACAATAACCTAATGAACCTGATAGAGTGTTTTAAGGAGATGGGGAAATGCAGTGGATATGGTGTACATGGATTTTCAGAAAGCCATTTTACCACAGAGACTACTGGAGAAGATTAAGGGGTATGGAATTAAGGGAAGTGAACAAATTGGATGTTAAAAACAGGTTAGAAGGGAGGAAACAGAGAGTTAAAGACAGTTTCCCAGAGTGGAAGGAAGTGGGTGGCAAGTGTTCCACAGTGTTCTGTTCTGGGGCTGCTTGTGTTAACTGTGTACATCAATGATTTGGATATGGGGCTAGAGGGATTGGTGTCCACATTTTCGGGTGATACTAATCGTAATTAGAGTTTACTTGTTAAATCTGCATAAACCACCCTGCACAAAGAGCACATAAAGGCACAGATTACAGCCCATAGGAGATTCGATCTGTTCTAAATTAGCCAATGTGTTAGTAGGAGTTCTAGAATTGGCCTCAGCATCTTGGACTTGGAAAGAGAAACATTAGCTAGGATGTTCTGATGAAGGGTCATCGACCTGAAACATTAACTCTGCTTCTCTCCACAGATGCTGCCTGACCCGTTGAGATTTCCAGCATTTTCTGGTTTATTTGTTTGAGCTAGGATATCAGTTGGGGACAAAACAAGGCTTGGCTATGATGTTCCCTATAGTTAAATAGCCCATGAACACTCATTGTTTAGACTCACACACGATAAATGGTCACTTGAGTGATTTACCAGAAGGTATTGAGTGCCTGTGGATTCATCCTACCCTGGCATGGAAACTGCCTTTAAGCCATGAACACAAGACAAAAATGTTGGTAAAAAGCCAATACTTGTGTCCTCCAGTTTCTGTGTAAACTAGGCCCTCTACAAACCCCCAACCTCTGACTTCCAATTTTGCCTCCTTGAAGCAGATAAGGGAATTCTGGTGGTTTGTATAACCATCTGTTCTGAGGTGCTGTCTGCTGTTAAGCATTGCCTTCTTCTGCAAAGAGAACAATATGGTTACTGTACATTGCATATGGTCTTTTATAAAGTTTACTGCAGTTTAAAATATTTTAAAAGCTAAACTAATAGCTTATTGACTGCATTGGCATAGCTCAGCATCCTTATAACCTATGCTTTACTTACTGGCTACTCTAATATTTATTAACCATCTTCATTAGCTTCCTTTAGTGTTGCAATTCCAAAAGGTTACTGGGTAAATTGAGGTTTGCTATAATATTTGCTATAAGAAGATGGCCAAACGATAACTGCTTCATGAAGTATGATATTGATATATATATTTAAGATTGTACTTCTAGTTCTCAGAATTGCCCAGATGGTGAATCCTGCATGCAACTGAACTATACAAACCAGAAGGTCCCAAGTTTGATTGGTCTTTGCTAAATTAGCCAGTGTGTTAGTAGGAGTTCTAGAAATGGCCCCAGCATCTTGGACTTGGAAAGAGAAACATTAGCTAAGATGTTCTGATGAAGGGTCATCGACCTGAAACGTTAACTCTGCTTCTCTCCACAGATGCTGCCTGACCCGTTGAGATTGCCAGCATTTTCTGGTTTTATTTGTTTGAGCTAGGATATCAGTTGGGGATAAAACAAGGATTGGCTATGATGTTCCCTACAGTTAAATGGCCCATGAACACTCATTGTTTACACTCACACACGATAAATGGTCACTTGAGTGATTTACCAGAAGGTATTGAGTGCCTGTGGATTCATCCTACCCTGGCAGGAACCACTGTCTACGGAGGGGATGGGGAGGATTTTAAATAAAAAAATAATTAATGGGATGTGGACATCACTGGCAAGACCAGCATTTATTGCTGATCCCTAATTGAGAAGGTGGTGGTAAGCCATCTTCTTGCATACAACTGAGTGGCTTGTTAGGCCTTTTCAGAGTGCAGTTAAGAATCAGTTATATTGCAATGGGTTTGGAGTCACATATAGGTCTAGACCAGGTAAGGACAACAAATTTCCTTCCTGGAAGGACATTAGGAACAAGATGGTTTTTTTTACAACAATTCTGTAGTTTCATGGTCCCATTACTAATGCTAGCTTTTTATTACAGATTTTATATTTAAATTCCCAAGTTGCCATGGTGGGATTTGAGCTCATGTCTCAGGCTCATTACCAGTCCAGCAGCTTAACCATTATGCTACTGTATCCCCTATTGCAAAGAAGAAAAAAAGACAGTGTTTTCATAAATAGAGTTTTAAATCTTTCAATAATACACAATTTTTATTGAGAAAGATCAAGTAGTCCAGTCAGTTCAGATCTTGGAATGTGGAGCGGGGTGTTGGATATTTTGCAGAGGCTACAAATGTGTCACTTTTGACTGCAATAAATGGGAAGTGAAAACAGTCTTTAAAAGTGTGGGAAATAGTTTGGCACTTGCAGTATGCAAAACCTGTTCCCTTTATGTGAAAAGGGCAACAGCTGTAAAGATAAATTAATTGATCCTATGCTCCCAATGGGGTGTCATGCTCAAAGGCAATGCTGTAGCTCTTTCTCTGATTCACTCTCCCTTTGAGTGTGGCTCCTCCTGAGGATTACAGAATAGGTGAATTTATCCTATAAGGTAGGGAGCTAGTTTAGAGGCATCAGGAGAGAACATTAAATCAGGAAATGGGGTCAGGTGGCACCAAACTTTGGATTTAGAAACTTGTAAATTGCGCAATGAATATAAGACTTTAAGGTTCCAGCGTTTTGAGAGCCTTTATCGTTTTTTGTTTGCAGATTTTATGTAGCATTTTCAAAAGTTTCTCTCAATCCTTTAGAGAAATGTCCATAGAAAACAATTGCTCTGTTGTGTTTTGACAAACTAGCACCTAAACATAGGTGTAAAAGCAAGATACTGGACTGGCAGGGGAGCATTGAAACCCAGTGTTCTGGGTGCCCTCTTCATGCTGATCTCTTTTGCTGTGATTAGCTCATCAACTTCCTGTTACATAAAATATACGTTCCTTGCCAGCTGAAAATGGCTGTCAGCTCTTAATAACTCAAAGGTTTCTGTCTTAAATATTTTCCTGTGGACGGAAAAAAACTAAACACAGTCTAAAAACATGATGAGAACATTGCAAATGTGATGGTACATGGCTAAATATAAGTAAATACAGTTGTACCTCTCTAGTCCATCATGCTTGGGACCTGACCCGTGCCGGACCAGATAATTTTCTGAACCACAGGAGGTCATGCCGACCCTAGCGTTGTCAGCACTACCCTAGACTTACCCGGTACCGCTGACAATGCTGCTGACAACAACCCGGCCGCGTTCTGCGCATGCGCTGTGCAGAAGCCTATTGCTCAGCATTTCTCAAGCTCAGCTTCGGCGCCTCAGTCAGCTGCCATGCTCCTCGCTCTCTCTCCATGCCGATCTGACCAAGGAGGGAACACCGGGAGGCAGCGGGGAGAAGAGGAGCAGCCAACCACAGGACACAGCGTGGGTCGTGACCCCCGCGCCAGGTATGATGCCAGACCAGGGTTGCTGGACCAAAGAGTTCCGGACTAGAGAGGTACAACCTGTACTATCCACTTCATAACTAATTATTGTTGAATTATATATAAAACATGCCATCCTTCTTGATTAGTTACAGTTTATTGCCCAAAGCTAGAGTGCTCGTATCCACAGAGTGAGGACTTGCTCTGATTGGGACTATGGAGAGTTTTCTCTCTGCAGAACCAATTTTAAGCTGTGTTTATTGAGACCCCTGCATTCATTATCTGTTCGATTATGAAAGTACACTTATAATACAGCATCCTATGTAATCCTTCTCGTTCATTGAATGTAATTACATAATTAACTGTTGGTTTTATTAAATGTAAATATAAATGGTACAACATGATAAAAGTTATATTGCTATGTTCGGTGCCAAGTATTGTGCCTTGACCAATCTCCGCACCCATTGCACACTGGGCATCCTCCCAGTCACATTCTCCAAGCCTATTGTCCAGATGCAGCACTTTTGCATACATTTGAGCTAATGTTACTCAAATTTGAGTTGGATTCATTTACGAATGTAAGTGCAGTATAGGAGAATTATTTAGGAGATTGAGAGAAGTTCTGAAATGCTATAAAAATATTGACTTATTTAAATAATATTCAACACTAACATGAAGTTAGCGAACAATGTTAGCTTGGCTCAGTTGGTAAAACTCTCACCTCCAAGTTAGAGGACTGTGGGTTGAAGTCCCACTGTGAACTGAAACATGTAATCGAGGCTGATACTTTAGTACAGTACTCTGTTGTTGGATGGGTTGTGCTTCAGATGACTAGATTTGGGGGTCACAAGCAAGCTCTGAAGTGAACTGATTGATCCACAACGAACATGATCCTTTTCCTTAAGCCTTATAGATATCACTGGCCTCATCTAGGAAAAGGATATGAGTGCACTTTCTTATAATCAAACTTTTCTGATAAACCTAAAAATCTGGATTAAGTCAGTTTGGTGGAAAGTTGAATGTTAAAGTAATTCCCATATACAGGGATGGTATTCATTCAAGTGTGAATTAAACACCAAGGGGGAGAAATTCGGTCACGCCTCTGTTGCGGCATTAAACCAGGCGGAGCGGTACTTTTAGCACCTTGAAAAAGTTTGCACCTCCCACCATGAAATTCGTCAGAATTGGTCGAAGAGCTGACAGGGGCGATAAATCAGCCATTGCACACCAGAGCTGGGCGGGGGGAGGGGGCGATAGCGAAAGTTTGGTTGGTACATTTTGTGAGCCCAATGCGCAGAAGCGGAATTTCGAAACAGATCCCAGGAAAAGCCACGGCATAGTAATGCACCCATTCAAGTTTTCAAAATCACTTGTTTTCAATCTGTACTGTTATGTATGTCTGGCGCTGAAAATTCGGAGACTTACGCACCATGTTCTGTGTAAACATTGGAAAAACGTGTGACCTCTAAGGGAATCACTTCCTCATCCCTTTAAGTAGCCACCAGTTAACGACTCTGTAAACCTGTAATGACTGTTTTTCCAGACGTTGTTATTGGTGGGCGCTCAATGAGGCGCACGCACCAAATTTACCGACCACGTTGCAAGTGTATGCGTTGTTCCAGCAATAAGCATGACCAGAGTGATCACCAGCAGCCAGGTGCTAGCAGTTTGCGCCCCCCCCGTAAAAAAATTTCCATCGGGGCGCTAAAAACTGTGCACCCGATCGCTAAGCTCTAACAGTCGCATTAACTCTGGCTGCTAACTGAGGCTACAGACAATCAAAAATCTAGTCCCTAGTACTTCTGGAGGTTGTACAGTGGGGGAAATGGGGAGCTGTTGTTAAAGGAAATAGAAACATAGAAACATAGTGTGGTGTATGTAGCACACAAATCACTGACTCCACACGGTCTGGTGTTGATCTAACTGCTGTGACCTTCGTCCTTTATTGTTCAGCTCCAGAGTGCCTCTCAGGTGTGGTGGTCAGCCTTATATAGCGCCTGTTGCAGGTACTACCAGGTTTCCCACCACAGCGCCCTCTGTGGTGTGGCATAGTGCTTACATTACATTTAAGGTACTGGGACGATACACGCATCATTACATAACACATAGAAACATAGAAAATAGATGCAGGAGTAGGCCATTCAGCCCTTCGAGCCTGCACCACCATTCAATAAGATCATGGCTGATCATTCACCTCAGTACCCCTTTCCTGCTTTCTCTCCATACCCCTTGATCCCTTTAACCGTAAGGGCCATATCTAATTCCTTCTTGAATATATCCAATGAACTGGCATCAACAACTCTCTGCGGTAGGAAATTCCACAGGTTAACAACTCTCTGAGTGAAGAAGTTTCTCCTCATCTCAGTCCTAAATGGCCTACCCCTTATCCTAAGACTGTGTCCCCTGGTTCTGGATTTCCCCATCATCGGGAACATTCTTCCTGCATCTAACCTTTACAGTCCCGTCATAATCTTATAAGTTTCTATGAGATCCTCTCTCTTCCTTCTAAACTCCAGTGTATAAAGGCCCAGTTGATCCAATCTCTCCTCATGTGTCAGTCCAGCCATCCCTGGAATCAGTCTGGTGAACCTTCTCTGCACTCCCTCAATAGCAAGAACGTCCTGACTCAGATTAGGAGACGAAAACTGAACACAATATTCCAGGTGAGGCCTCACCAAGGTCCTGTAGTCCTGCAGTAAGACCTTCCTGCTCCTATAGTCAAATTCCCTAGCTATGAAGGCCAACATGCCATTTGCCTTCTTCACCGCCTGCTGTACCTGCATGCCAACTTTCAATGACTGATGCACCATGACACCCAGGTCTCATTGCACCTCCCCCTTTCCCAATCTGTCGCCATTCAGATAATATTCTGCCTTCATGTTTTTGCCACCAAAGTGGATAAACTCACATTTATCCACATTATACTGCATCTGCCATGCATTTGCCCAATCACCTAACCTACCCAAGTCACCCTGCAGCCTCTTAGCGTCCTCCTCACAGCTCACACTGCCACCCAGCTTTGTGTCATCTGCAATCTTGGAGATATTACACTTAATTCCTTCATCTAAATCATTAATGTATATTGTAAATAGTTGGGTTCCCAGCACTGAGCCCTGTGGCACCCCACTAGTCACTGCCTGCCATTCTGAAAAGGACCCGTTTATCTCTGCTTCCTGTATGCCAAACAGTTCTCTATCCACGTCAGTACATTACCCCCAATACCATGTGCTTTAATTTTGCACACCAATCTCTTGTGTGGGACCTTGTCAAAAGCCTTTGAACATCCAAATACACCACATCCACTGGTTCTCCCTTGTCCACTCTACTAGTTACATCCTCAAGAAATTCTCGAAGATTTGTCAAGCATGATTTCCCTTTCATAAATCCATGCTGTCTTAGAGCGATCCTGTCACTGCTTTCCAAATGTGCTGCTATTTCATCTTTAATAATTGATTCCAACATTTTCCCCACTACTGATGTCAGGCTAACTGGTGTATAATTACCCGTTTTCTCTCTTCCTCCTTTTTTAAAAAGTGGTGTTACATTAGCTACCCTCCAGTCCATAGGAACTGATCCAGAGTCGATAGACTGTTGGAAAATGATCACCAATGCATCCACTATTTCTAGGGCCACTTCCTTAAGTACTCTGGGATGCAGACTATCAGGCCCCGGGGATTTATCGGCCTTCAATCCCATCAATTTCCCAAACACAATTTCCCGCCTAATAAGGATTTCCTTCAGTTCCTCCTTCTCACTAGACCCTCGGTCCCCTAGTATTGCTGGAAGGTTATTTATGTCTTCCTTCGTGAAGACAGAACCAAAGTATTTGTTCAACTGGTCCGCCATTTCTTTGTTCCCCATTATAAATTCACCTGAATCTGACTGCAAGGGACCTACATTTGTCTTCACTAATCTTTTTCTCTTCACATATCTATAGAAGCTTTTGCAGTCAGTTTTTATGTTCCCAGCAAGCTTCCTTTCATGCTATATTTTCCCCCTCCTCATTAAACCCTTTGTCCTCCTCTGTTGAATTATAAAGTTCTCCCAGTCCTCAGGTTTGCTGCTTTTTCTGGCCAATTTATATGCCTCTTCCTTGGATTTAACACTATCCCTAATTTCCCTTGTTAGCCACGGTTGAGCCACCTTCCCCATTTTATTTTTACTCCAGACAGGGATGTACAATTGTTGAAGTTCATCCATGTGATCTTTAAATGTTCGCCATTGCCTATCCACCGTCAACCCTTTAAGTATCACTCACCAGTATATTCTAGCCAATTCACGTCTCCACATGTATTGATCAGAACTACAGCTAAAATGTAATTGAGTTTACGCTTGTTGCAGTATGTACTAAACAATGCTACACACAAAACTTGTGCCCCAATGCAATTTCTCCCAACCAGAGTTAAATTTGTGAGACATTTGCTCTTGTTCCAGTTGTCACTGAATGCACCATTTTGCTCTCCCATGTATTATACAAAAAGTAATTTTACCAAATGCTGTCTTGATAATATGTGCAACTGCCTAGATTTTTGATGCTCTTCAAGAATAAAAGAAACATTTTCTTCTCTGGTTCTTCAGATTCTCAGCTCAGTCTATCTCTCTCTCTCTGTCCCACTTGTCTCATACACTTCTTTCTCCATCTTCCTAGCTATACAAATAAAAAAGGAATGTCTACTCATCAGTGGTAGAATCCTTACCTCTAAATCAGAAGTCCGTAGGTTCAAGCCCCACTTCAGAGACTTGAGTGCATAATCTAGGCTGACTTATCTGTGCAATACTGAGGAAGTGCGACACTATCAAAGGTGCTCTCTTTTGGATGAGTTGCTAAACTGAGGCCTCATCTGCCCTCTTCGGTAAATGTAAAAGATTGGCAGGAGAGTTATCCTGATGTCCTTGTCAACATTTATCCCTCAATCAACACCACTAACAAATTATCTGGTAATTTATCTAATTGCTGTTGTCGGATCTTGCTGTGCACAAACTGGCTGCCATGTTGCATACATTATACCAGTGACTATACTTCAAGAAGCACTTCTTTGGCTGTGAAGTGTTTTGGGATGTCCTAAAGATATGAAAGATACTTATATAAGATTTTATCAAATAAGAAATGCAGAACTAATAATTTTAGAAGCTGAAAATGCTTCTCTGTGTGCATTTTAATATTCATCGGATACACTGATTTAAAGTGATCTTTACAGAGTGGAGCCATCTTGTATGCCAACATGTTGCTGGATCTAAATAAGCTGCTTATTAAAGGCGCTATAAAAGAGAATGCTATTGATTTGTCTTAAAAAATAGGAATACAATGGGAAAAAAAATTGTTAAAAGAATCCTTCTACAAAATGTGAGTTGGAAGTGGAGAGCTGTTAGTGCAACAAATCAGAAGAGAGAGAACTAGAGGAAAACTTTTGGTAGAGAACAAGGAAAAAGGGCGTTGCTGAAAGTTTTGAAGATTGGTTGGTCTCAACACTGGATCCATGGTGACATAATTAGAACATTAAGAGTGCATTTCAGTTCATTCATTGTTATTTTATATCAGAATAGCTGTGGCTTTCAAGCTGTATGATATACATTATCTCCAGCATCATATGTGGGTTGGCATAAAAATCAGGGCTCTGTCTCACATAATGGAGCCAAAATCTTGTGATAATTGACAGTAAGCCAACACATTAACTCCTGTGAAGGACAGACTGATTCATGAGCCAAGGGCCTCTTGCTAAAATAAGTTAACCTTTTCCATTCTCAAGACTATGCCTAAATGTTTGCTTCATAAAGTGTTACTGCTTAAATATTCAAGGTCTAGCCAATGTTGTCTACCAACCAGTATTGCTGAGTTTTCTGCGAAGTTTTTTTCTATTCTGAGTTTCCTGCTCTGCCTAATGACCTTAGAATATATAATCGAGATAATAATTGACTTAGAAAAAATGATTTTGATATCTTCAAAACCCAACATGCTTTACTGCTACGTGGAACTCTTTGGGCAGCCAAGGGCGGCACATAACCACACTGGTGGTGCTGTGAGAAGCAACCATTTGATGAATAAGTAAAAAAGATGGTTTGAATATAGATTAAAATATTTGATCTCTTTACTGAGGTTTCTTTGCATGTAAATATAGAACAGCTTGACTCTGCTGAGGAAAAACTGTGTTAATGTAAAAACAGCTTTATTGAATCTTGCATGCTATCTTGTAATTATAGGGTTATCTGTGCAATTCTTCCCACCAAGGAGGTCTGCCAATTTACAATTATTTGACATGATCTAAAAATGTATCAACTGTCCTAAATGAATCTGAAATACAGGTAGTGCTTATCTAACGTTAGAAATTTATGTAAAGTAACTCATAAAACCTTGAATTCCACATAACTAGCACAAGAATGAAGACTTTGATTACATAATTTCTGACTGATTCCATTAAGATAATTCCAGGTTATCTATACAGTTGTTTTGGAATCTGTGATGGACACTGTACCCAAGATTAGTGTGTCTCGACAGTTTACGTAAGCACTGCTGATATTCATATCATGGATGATATGGTAGGTCACTTCTTAATATCTATCTTAAAGTTAATGGATGCAGAAGCCGAAATAAAAGTGTCAACTTTGCATTATGCTGCTCTTGGAAAAACACACTTTGCAGTTTAACTTCTTTTTCTGCTGTTACACAGCTGGGGTGGAAGTCATAAACAAAGATGAGTTCCAGATTTTCTGGCATTGTAAGCATATGCGTAAAAAAAATTGAAATGATAAAGAAGTTTTTAATAGTACTGTGGTCACATGGGAAAATAAATAGTTACTGTCTATTTTTCCTACAATTTAAAGATCTTATCTATAATTTAATTCAATTGGGCTTTATTTATATTGGTTTTTTGAAACTAATATTGTTTCACAATACTTGTACAATTTGAACCTCCCTTATCTGGAACTCCCTTATCCGGAACCACTCCTCATCCGGAACTATTCTTGTTGGGTGGTGCATGCGCAGAACTCTGACATAAACAAATTGAACAAATTAAAATCCTTCCTTGCTGCCGACTCCCGGAATCGCTGGCCTAACCCCACAATCCACTGCCCCCCCCCCCACCTCCATGATCTCTTTGCCGCACTCCCAGCCCCAAGCCAGCCAGCCCCGATATCCCATTGCTCAGTACCTGTATATCCACTATAACGTGACAACCCCTTGACCGGAAAAATCCCTTATCTGGAACAGGGCGGGTCCCAAGGGTTCCAGATAAGGGAGGTTCAACCTGTACTGAGCATTAATACCGGTAATAACAGAACATAGTTACCTGCAGAATATTTATCTGGCTTCCAGTTATGTGTTCAGTTAAAAAAAAAGCACGTATCAGCCAAGCATGTGTAGAAATCATTAATTCCATCTAGTAGCTGGAAAAGTCTGCAGACAGATTCTGTTAAAAGGAGAAATTCTGTAATGATGGATTCACTTTACACAGATTTTCCCGGGTACTCAAGGACATTTATGCATTAAATTAGAAATCTGTCTTTGTATGTGCATTTCTTGTGAACGATTCCAACAACTTTTTGCCTCAATTGAATTATTTTCACTAAACTTTAAAACAGGGTGAATAGGTTTACAAATATTTGAGACCCAAGATTGGATGGCCAACAAATAGTAGTCTGTCTGTTTTCAATCAGTTGGTTTATTTTATGTTTTTTTTAAATAAAAACTTCCATAAAATATTAGAAGTAGCATTCTTGTGATTGTGTCATGATGGGTGTGTTTATAAGAGTAGATTTTCTGATCAGTTGGCTGATATGGGCACTGGGGATCAGAAAACTAGGAGAGCAGGCCTCAATCATGCTTTGTGCCCAATTCCCATACCAGAAACACTAAGGAGGAATATTTACCCCTTTTTTTCCATATCCTCATTAAGGCCCAAAGATAAATGCAATAAACATTTAAATGAATACAAAGTACAGCTTTCAGGCCTTTGCTTTGTCTTTGATTTTATGGCTTTGATTTTAAATGGGCACGAAGGAAACTCCTGAGGTTTGTGTTTCAACTTTAATTGTACTTTTCTGTTACTATGTTATCTTTATCAATATTTATGAATATTTGCTTAATATGTAATTTTAGAATTCTTTAGTGCGAGGGAGCATTTTTTGTTTACTCATCATCGTGTATTTGGGACAGATTTCACTGTCCCTCCATGCTCTTATATCCAAGTATGTCCACCAAAGAGTCAAGAATTGTAATTTGCCTGCTCTTTTCCAGTTTGGGGGTTGCACCCTAGTATCATGCAAGCTGAGAAACATTCTTGAAATGTAACATGAAGGAGCACATCTTGCGCCATCTACTTGGAACATGGTACTTTTGGTAATTTTGCCTTGCCAGATTCATTGAAAAGTGCTATCTTTTGCATCTGTTCTCAAGTCCTGCAGGTACATTACACAGCAATAATTATGATGGCTGCCTCTTGCCCGTCATGGTGCACTCCAGTAGTGTTGGGAGGGTGCTCTAGAGCTACAAACAGGGACATTCTTCTTGCACTCATCTCATGCAACAGCATGTTCATCTTGCCAGCTATCAAAGTTGGTTGAGTGCTGTGTCACTTGCCCAGACATCTTTTCTTACCTCATGCTTTCTCATGCTTTTACCTTCCACTTCTTCCTCCCACAGAGCCTTTAGAGACGCTGACAAATATTTGAAAAATATTTTCATCCTTTAAGCAGCTGCATTCCTTTAAATTTCCCCAGCATTCTTTTAAGGACTACAATCTTGCAAGTTTCCAGCTGCAGGTACAAACTAGCTGGAGGTACACATAAATTATAGTCATGAGACAATCTTTAATTGTGATGCAAATTCAGACTCTGCTCCGTTGTCTAAATCCTTGGCTCACAGATGAGACTACACAATTTACTCTATAATGGTAACAAGGTTAATTATAGAATATCTAGATTCTTTAAACTGAAAGTATAGTTTCAAAAACCAATGGAGTACAATGTAGATTCAAAGTGTTTAAAGTGTCAGCCGTGGTTCAGTTGGTAGCACCCTTGCCTCCATGTCAGAAGGTTGTGGGTTCACATCCCACTCCAGAAAGTTGAGCACAAAAATCTAGGATGACACTCTAGTGCAGTACAGAAGGAGTGCTGCACTGTTGGAGATGCCATGTTTCAGATGAGATGTTAAACTGAGGCCCCATCTACTGTGTCAGGTTGATGGAAAAGATCCCATGGCACTATTTTAAAAAAGAGCAGGTGAGTTCTCATCGGTTTCCTGATCGATATGTATTCCTCAATTAACCTCACTAATAAACAGATGATCTGGTCATTATAATATTACTGTTTTTGGGAGCTTGCTGTGCACAAATTGGCTGCTGCATTTCCTACATTACAACAGTGATTACACTGTAAAAAGTATTTCATTGGCTCTAAAGTGCTTTGGGGTGTCCTGAGGTCATGAAAGGTGCTATATAAATGCAAGTCTTTCTCTTTTTTTACAAAATTGAATGGGGACAGTGTGGTTGGGAACATATGGTCTAAAGAGATTGTGGCTAAAACAGATAGCAGAACATTTTCTTGCTGAACTTGAAAAAATGAGTTCTGTGTTTAAGTTAGTCATTCTATTTATGTCAGAAGAGACCTGTTGCCAAAGTTTTGTAAAGTCTTAAAGGATAGTTACAGTTGATTGATTTTGTTAATGCTCAGACTGCTGAAAGTTCCCGGGTCCTCTCAGGTTTCCTGAGTCAATCATTTTCAGCAAACACTAATATTGTAGTGATAAAATTACTTCGATATCAGGAATAGCTTTACTTCTGTAATATTATATTATACCAACCAAAGTAAACACAAAATTTAATTTAAAGCAAACATTAAACAGTTTACTTCCTTTTGCAAACCCTATTTGAAAATCATCTATATTTAACTATATGCATTCCCAAAGTATATAATGGGCACAGTGATGAAGCGACGGTGTTGTAGTGCTTAATCTCAAAGGAACATCAAGGTTGTACTGTAGCAATATCTTCAACCCATGCTCATTACTAGCAAGCTCTTTTGAACCTACAGTAATTTTAGTGAAACCTATTATAATATCTGTGGTGAAGGGAGAGAAGAAGAGAGTTTTGAGTTTGATGTTCTGACAGGATTGGCAGCAGTCAGAGAAAATTTTTCTTAGTGTAGGTTGGACTCTGTAACTGATTCAAGCTGGAAAAGAATAGGTTAATCAAACTGCTGAGGAGAAACGCAGCTCTTATCCACAACTACTTAAGATTTACCACAACCAGTACTACAAAGGAAAGTATTGTCTGAAACAATTCAAGTTAGCGGCAGTCTGTAAGTGGGAGCACTTTTGAAAATATGTGCCTAAAGCTTATTCTGAAAACTTGGTATGTCATTGCCATATGGCTCTGGGAAAGATTTTAAGATTTTTTTTCAAGGATATGCTTGGTGATACAGATTATGTTGATACGCATTACAATTTTGGGGCTTTTACAGAACCATTTTCTTTCTCATTGGTTGCACAGCAGTTCCTGTAAGTGGACTTGTGCCCCATGATTGGGAAGCTGTACCAATTGAATTTGTTGGGTGTGGTAAGTTGAACTTGAGACTGAGTAGTACATCAAAGTTCTGACTGGGGTGGCTGAGTGAAAGGTTGACGGAAAGGACCAAGGTGTTTCAATGTTTGTTGGAGAAAAATTAGATAGTTTTGGTTTTGGTGGCATTTAGCCAGCGGGAGTTTGCTTCATCCAGATCTTAATTTCAGAAAGGCACTTAGAAAAAGTTGCAACAGTTTTGAGGCCGATGGAGGATCCAGGAAGATAGGGTTGATTGCCTTTGGTGCACATATGGAAGCTGAACTGAAGCCAAAACCAGCTTTTAATCATTTACATTTTTCAAAGAGAGACTTGCTGATAAATTTAACAATGTCAAATATAGTAAACTGTGAATAACTACATTATGTAAATAAAGAAAGAACTTGCATTTATATGGTACTTTATTAGGACATCCCAAAGCTCTACACATCCTATGAATTTTAGTCACATAGGAAACCGCATCAGCCAATCTGTGCACAGCAAGGTCCCAGAAACAGCAAATGTGATGAATGACCACGTAATCTGCTTTTAATGGTGTTGGTTGAAGGAAGAATTTTGACCAGGAAGTGTTAGCTAACTATCCTTTTACAAAAAGTGCTTTGGGATCTTTTATGTCCACCAGAGCAGGCAGTAAAGATCTCAGTAGAATGACTCTTCCAAAAGGTGGTAAGTGTGAAGCTCAAAAAAATTAACAAATGCTTTTATCTAGTGATAGTCCACAATACCACAACAATTTGAAGATGCCGGATGAATGGACTGATGGCTGCTGGGAGACCAAGGTACCCCTTACATACTTTGCTATTAACATCAGTCAGGAAACTCCAGACAAGGGTAGAGCTTTTTAAAAATTAATTCCTAGGATGTGGGCATTTTTGGCAAGGCCAGCATTTATTGCCCATCCCCAATTGCCCTTGAGAAGGTGATGGTGAGCCGCCTTCTTGACCTGCTGCATTCCACGTGTTGAAGGTACTCCCATAATGCTGTTGGGAGGAGGGGTGGGCAAAGTTCCAGGATTTTGACCCAGCGACGATGAAGGAACAGTGATATATTTCCAAATCAGGATGGTGTGTAACTTGAAGGGGAACTTGCAGCTGATGGTGTTCCCATGCGCCTGCTGCCCTTGTCCTTCTAGGTGGTACTGGTCGTGCGATTGGGGGGCTGCTGTTGAAGAAGCCTTGGTGAGTTGCTGCAGTGCATCTTGTAGATGGTATACACTGTAGCCATAGTGCTCTGGTGGTGGAAGGATTGAATGTTGAAGGTGGTGGATTGGGTGCCGGCCAAGCGGGCTGCTTTGTCCTGGATGGTGTCGAGCTTCTTGAGAGTTGTTGGAGCTGCACTCATCCAGGCAAGTAGAGAATGTTCCATCACATTACTGACTTGTGCCTTGTAGATGGTAGAAAAGCTTTGGGGAGTCAGAAGGTGAGACACTTGCCACAGAATACCCAGCCTGTGACCTGATCTTTTAGCCACAGTATTTATGTTTCCAGTTAAGTTTCTGGTCAATGGTGATTCACAGAAATTCAGCTCTTTTGTCCATGCTTGGACGAAGGCTGTAATGAGGTCTGGAGCTGAGTTGTCTTGGCAGAACCCAAACTGTGCATTTGTGAGCAGGTCATTGGCGAGTTAGTGCCGATTGATAGCACTGTCTACACCTTCGATCACTACAATGAGGCCAAAGTCTCTACCCAAATTCTGGTAGATGATATGATTAATATGTTGAAATAACACTTCCGTTGTGTGGATAAATCAGATGGGGTCCTATTCTACAGCACCATATCCAGGATCACTTGCATCTCCTCTGTGCTGCACAACTTCCCCACTCATAGACGGGAATCCTTACAGATAGAAGTATCGAAAGGCGAGTCTGAAGTTAGCTGTAGTGGAAGAATATGAGGAAGATTGACAACTAGATCTGCCAGTGGTTATGGTACTTGACAAGTAATTATGTAGTTGACTCAATGCCTTCAGGGAAGCTAGGGATGGGCAGCAAATACTGCCTTGTCAGCGTCACCCATATTCCAAAAACAATTTTTAAAAAGCTGGCTGAGGCTGATACACAGCTAGGCTACAGGTGTGTCAAGGAGTGAGTCATAGGACTTTCATCCTCTCTGGAATACCCAGTCCTCTCTGTAATACTAATGTGGCAAAAGCACCAACGTTAACTCGGGTCAGGAATCAGGTGGGAAGGGGCCGCGGCAGGTGGCAAACTGTCCAGGAAATTTTAACTCCCAGGCCTCATCTGTATGCCCCCGGTCAGTTTTCTCCCCAGAAGCAGAGGGAAGCGGCAGCTGGCCGGCCGACAGGAGCACAACGTTGGGCGACATAGGGCTGCCACCAGGGATCAAGGCAGTGGTCTCCGGCACACAGGTAAGTCATGCAGAGGCGGTTTCAGAATGGCCTTGCGAATGAGGGGTTGAGCCTAAGGCAGGTGAGGCTTAAACACCTGTTGCTCCTAGTCCCACAAGGTAAATTAAAATAAAGTTAAGAACATTTGTCGTGCTGAAGACTAGTTGCGCCTCTAGTCAAGCTGTTCGAGTACAGCTTCAACACAGACATCTGCCTGACAATGTGGAAAACTGCACAGGTATATTCTGTCCACAAAAAGCAGGGCAAATCCTATCTGGCCAATTACAGTCCCATCAGTCTACTTTCAATCATCAACAAAGTAATGGAAGGTGTTGTTGACAGTGCTATCAAGCAGCACTTACCAATAACCTGCTCACAGATGTTCAGTTTGGGTTCTGCCAGGACCACTTGGCTCCAGACCTCATTACAGCCTTGGTCCAAACATGGACAAAAGAGCTGGGGGCTGAAATTGCCAACTGCCCCGTTTGGGGCAGAGACTTAGAATTAATTGGTGAATTACCGCCCCAATCAATGGGGCGGGGAATAGAGGGAATTTGCCCTCTTTTCTTCTGAGAAATCATTGGGGCAGTGTTTGGGTTGGCAGAGGGGCGGAAGTGAGTTGGGAGCGGGGCGGAAGGTGAGTGGTGTCAACATGTCTGTGCGCTGAGCATGTCTGCGCACCGCTGATGACATCAGTGCGATGCGGACGTGCTGCGTCACGCTGACGCTTGGCAATGAACCTTCCCTTCACTTAAAGGGGAGGGATGCTGCGAGGCCTACTTGGCGCCCACTGGGCCACCAGGGAGGGCTTCGGCTGGGCCAGTGGGCCGGCACTCAAGAGGGGGTGACGGGCTGCCTGTTGGCAGCCATTGTCGGGCCAATTACAGAGTCGGCTGGTAATTAAAATAAAATGGCGGCCAGGCAGTGCGCGCTCTAATGTCGTCACTACCACCATTTGCACAGGAACGGGGCGGGTACCTTCTCCACCTCAAAAAATCAAGGGGGCAATGTCCTGATTGTCGCAGAATCCGTCCTGACTAGAAAGAAACTCATTTACACCTTGTTACCTCCTCTTTGAGGACGGGACTCAAACACATTCCTTTCTTTTGCAGGCCAAGATGGCACACAATAGGAGGGAGTAGCAGAGGTCAGGCGGGGGTGAACCTCAGCTCCAGCAGCTGTTAGACCTCGAGGAGTGAATGCTGCGGCTCATTGGGCAACAGATGGTGGGTGCTGTGGCCGTCAGCAACGTCGACCCTGCTGGTGGCAACAACGGTATCTTTACCTCCTCTCCCTTTCTCATCCCACTTCCCCCTCACACCAGAAGGCTTTATCACTTTCCAGCTCCTGATATTGTCTGCATTCTCTGCACCATTCCTGCCCCCCTGCCCTCACCATAACATGAGTCTTGTGCATTTATGCTTTCAGATAACCAGCTGGCAGACGACCAGTCTGTCCCTGAGCCCCCCATGACAGTGACGAAGGAGAAGAGGAGGAGGGTCCAAGCTCCGCATGATTGCATCTCTTACCCGCAGGCACCAGCTCAGAGACTGGCACTTTGCACTCGTTAGAGGCAAGCTTAGTAGAGGGGTCTGCACTGGGTGATGCACCGGGGACGAACGGGCTGCAGCAAAGCCAGGGGGAAAGGGTAGCTCGGGGGCCAGCTCTTCAGAGGGAGAGGTTGCGTGCGAGTTCTGCTGCACAGGACTCAGATGAGGACTCCGATGGGGAGGATTTCACAACAAGGATGATGGTCATGCACTCTGAGGTGATAGGTGCAATGGCAAGGGTGCCTGAGGGCAATGGCAAGAAGCGTGGAGGAGTCCGCCTCCAACATTGCATAGAGCTCTGCGCACACCATAGAGACCATCATTTCCAGTCTGCAGATGATGGTGGACTCCCAGAGAGACTGTGAGGATCCAGACCTCATGACACGTGTCATGGGTGATGTGGCAGCCTCCATTGCAGCACAGGCAGAAGCAATGCAATGTCGTAGTGCTGCAATGCAGAGAATAGTTCCTGGCATCGAAGCTCAGACTGCTCTCATGCAGTCTTAGCTGGATACCACGTGACTGCTGCCATTGTCACAGGGTCTGTAAGGGATGGTTTGCAGGGGGTCAGCTTTCCCTTCTGACCTTATATGAGCGGTTCCGAATCGCTCCCACACCCTTGGTTCTCGACACTGGAATTATGAAGGGACTGTGACAGACTTGGACAGACAATCGGTTTCAAAGTAGGAAGCAGGTATGGCTTTATTGTGTTTAAAAAGAAGTAAAAGACACATCTTTAATACCTTTAATAACACACACAGACCAATACACACTGAAGGGTACAACACATTGACTAAAATGTCAAATTACAGCCTGTGGGGAAAAGAATACAGCTTAAACTCTAAATGGGGTAAAGAGGAGAATGCAGGTACATTTACACAAGTTATCCCAGCAGCCCCCCCTCCCAATTCCCCTCACTAACTAAGTTATAGCTCTGAGGGTTCAGGGGCTATGCTCACCAATCCCTTTTGACAGTTGCCGGTGAACCATGGTTTCGGGGTTCGCTGCACTTGGCCTTCTAGGCGAGCCGTAACCCGGACGGAGGAGAGGACTTCGGACTGCGTAGTCTTCAGTTGGGGTGTGTCCGTTGATGCGGTAAGTTGCGTTTCGGATGTATGGGATAAGTACCCACTTTCTTTGGTTTTAGTTAGTCTTTTTAAGTAATTTCTCACCCGTTGGCCGTTCAGAAGTAGATTGTAGAGTGGAAATAAATGTCGATTCTTCGGTTTTTGCTGAGTTGGTTTTGGTTGGTCGTTTCGCTGGTGTGGTAGCCCGGGTTTGTCAATTTGGTTGCTGACAACCTTCCATTTCGTGGGCCTCGTGCTCAGTCGGTCCTTGACGATTTCTTGTAAGTTCCTTCACAACTCCATTTCTTCACTCCGGCTGCTTGTGTCTGTCTGTGTTCCTTTCGAGTCTGTGTTCTGTTCGAGTATGTGTTCTGTTTGAGTCTGTGTTCTGCTAGTCTTTCCTTGTAAAACTGGGGGATAGATATATCCTAAAAAAAAGGCTCCGTTATCTCCCATCAAATCTCTTGGGCTCTGTTTAAACTGTCTGTCCATTGATTTTCAAATGTCTCCTTTGTCAGCAGTAACTCGATTAGGGTGTGAGAATGTGCTATTACTGGTTTTACATTGTTTTAGGATTGTCCAGTTTCGTGACCATGATTTCCATTGTGCTTGATTGGGTAATTCGATTATCTCTTAGAGGGTGAATAGCCTGGGGTCCTTAATTCACGAATTTGCTTCAGAGATTGGCCCCACCTCCTGTATTTGGTAACTCTTTTTCGCAGCCAAAATGTTGTAGAATCTTAAAATTGATATGCTCCTTCCCATAGATGTTTAGGGGATCTCAAGCTTCTGTAATCTAGGTCCCTTTTGAATTCCCTTTCCTATGAGTCCAAACACTGGGGGGGGGGGGGTCTCCATGAATGCATCCCCTTTTATCCCCCACAGGCTTCGTCTGCCCCTTTAAACTCATTTTAAAAGCCCAGAAAGGGATTCTTCTCCTCTGCAGGGGAAAGGTACCTGGAATTTTTGCGAGATATTGGTAAATTCTACAGGTCTACCCAGTCGACCGGGGATCTCACAGTGTTGCAGCAGGCCGCCAATCTGTGCTCCAGTGGATTGGTGGGGATGCTGAGGTGCTGCCCCGGGAGAGTGGCAGTGGATCAGTGGAGCATGAACCTGTTGTCCTCCATAAGGATGACAGCATTCCTGATCCCACCACTGCCACTCCGCCATTGCACTTGTTGCCACCTGTCACCCAGCCAGCCCAGACTGCTGCCGCCCAGCCTGAGGTGGTGCAGTGTACAGCCAGGCCTTTCAGGCCTGGAGCTGGTTGAGGGCATTCTGTAGTTTCTGGCCCTGACATTCAGCAGCCTTCCACCAGCCATGCTGCAGCCACTAGGGAGACACTATGTAGGAGCAGTAGAATAGGTAAAGGCAGTGTTCAGAGGGGATATCTGGTTCTGCATAAGGGTGAATAGTCAATTTAATTGTTGGGTACATATATGTGGTTAATGTTTTATGATAAAAATTTAATTGGAATGTTGCATATTTGGTGCTGTCTCTCATTTCAGTTTTGGGGCTCTGGTATGGAATAGGAAATTCATGCAATGATGGGGACGTGCAGACCAACTGGGAATTGGCCTAGCATTCATTGGAACCGTACTCTGATGATCAATGGACGGCAAACTGAGAGATGTTGCAGATGTCACCTGTTGCACATTGGAACGATCCACTGGCCTAGACATTGAGCACGATGGTGACCTTGACTGCCACTGAGAGAGCTGTCCTCACCCTAGTCTGAGGCTCGAGGTCTGGTTGCAGGATGTGGCAGAGCTCTGTGACTATGTCCTTGCTGAAGTGCAGCCTTCGAACACACTGCTCCTCAATGAAATTGATGAAGGAGAACTGCTGCCGGAATACCCTTGAAGAGCAAGTCTTCCTGTGGGGCCTCCTACCTCTGGCCACATTGTGCACTCTTTCTCTGTACCTCAGTTGCCTCTGACAGTGACACTGGGGCACAGCCCCCATGAAACAATATACATTTTGGAATTTCAAATCTACTCTCAGTGAAAGTCAGGAATCATTGTGAGCCAGAACACTCCTTCAACTGCAAATTAATCAAATCGGTCGAAACGCCTGTCTGCCTATGTGAAACTAAGAAGGAAACGTTACTGGCTGACTAAAACTTCACCGGATGCTGGCGCCTTTAAATAGTGCTCCTCCGGCCAACATCCGACTGAAACCCGACGGAAACCCGACTGCTTAAGCTGTCGTTGCCAGTGCCAGGCAGTAAAACAGGGGATTCACTAGGTTGATTCCGGTGATGCCTTATGAAGAAAGGTTGAGCCTGTAGTCATTGGAGTTCAGAAGAATGAGAGGTGATCTTATTGAAAAATATAAGATGAGGGAGCACGACAAGGTAGATGCAGAGAGGATGTTTCCACTCATGGGGAAATCTAGAATTGGGGGCATAGTTTCAGAATAAGAGGTTGCCCATTTAGAACTGAGATGAGGAGGAATTTCTTCTCTCAGAGGGTTGTAAATCTCTGGAATTCTCTGCCCCAGAGAGCGGTGGAGGCTGGGTCATTGAACAATATTTAAGGCGGAGATAGATTTTTGAGTGATAAGGGAATAAAGGGTTATGGGGAGTGGGCAGGGAAGTAGAGCTGAGCCCATGATCAGATCGGCCATGATCTTATTAAATGACAGAGCAGGCTCGAGGGACCAAATGGCCTACTCCTACTCCTAGATCTTATGTTCTTATGTTCTTATGTGAGGGCCAATTTTTGTTCTGGGTCACTGCTTATGGTGATGACGTCAGCAATGCCGGGCGCAGCAGAGCAAGGCGCGACGTGTTACCGCCACCACAAACCCCCCAGCCGAATTTAGTGGGAGGCGCTGTTCTCGCCGCACCCAGTCGCAAACCGATTTGCACCCCGTTAGCGCCCCCCTGGGCAAAGTAGCCCAATTTCTCCCCCAGGGTGTCAACATCTGAAAAATAAGTTAACAGCAACTAAAAAGTAGGCCCCTATATCTCTGCTTATGTTAATTTAGCTCCCTCACATTGTCAACATTATTAACTCTTGTAAGTTCGTATCCCCAGTGATGTCACTTGAGGACTGATTCCCTTGATGACATGCTCAGGGAACAGCCCTGCACCTGCAGTGTGAAAGCAGTGTGAAACGGGCAGCTCGACCCTAGCACAGGTTGCATCACATTGTCAGATTTGGTGATCCGAAACATTATTAGTTTTTGAGGCTGCACTAAGTACATCTGCAGGCCTCATTAAAGGCTCCATTTTAATGGAAGTACATGCTAGTAAGTCCCATGATTAATTCACCATGTTCTCGTGCTCTCTGTTCTTTATTCATTGTGTGCACATTTAAAATGGCTGTTGCGTGGCCTCAAGCTGAGTAATTGGAAAGTGCCCTAATGAAAACTGTAGCTACTTTTGGAGGAGTAGTGATTACAGTTTTATTTAACTTGCCAGACTACTGTTTTTCTCATAGACCCTCTGTCCTTGTGGAAATGCCTTTCAAATTGCCCTGAAGTTGTCATTCGCTCATGGTACTCTACGGTTCCTAAAACCCACATGCATTCCTGCACAGATGTTAGAGCAGCACAGCTGTATGTCCTCCAGCATTTATGTTGGAAGCTCTGAAGATTTTCAAAGTATTGCTGAAGAGCTTCAAACAATTAATCCGTTTGGCTCGGTTGGCAATCCATGAACCAGTAGGTCCCACAAGCAGATGTACATCTGCCCCGAGCCCTCTCTTCTTGTTTTTGGTGCTCCTCTATTGCCACCTCTGCATCAGTGCATTCAGTGCAACACTTTGTTGCTCCCTCCTGACTCTCTCTACCTAATCCCCTGAAGTGCATGTATGCTGCTGCTGATGGGCTCTGGAATGCCTGATGGATGATGCTGTGCTGAAGCAGCTTCCAGCTCCTGCCCGATCTAGCTATTTCATCTTGGGAGTCTTCTACGCAAAGAGAATGCAAACATGTTTTAGGATGGTAAAAATGCAAATGGGAAAGCACACAGTAATGTGATACCATGCTGCTGATGGACAGAAGTACCTGCTTCTTCCTTACTGATCATGTTGAAAGGACTAGTAAGAAGAAGACATTGGACATAAGACTACTTTGTTGGACTGCCACAAAGCCACCAAGCTACCAACTTCTCCCTCACCTTCTACCTTTCTGGCCTCCATAATTTATAAGGCTTGCCACTCACGGTGATTGACGAGTCACAGGTCAGCTGATCCCCCACCAGTGTGGGTTGTTTGCCTAAAGTGATGGGCTGATTTTTCCTTGAAACACAGAATAGCTCTAGTATGTAACACACGTATGGCACCCCAATGAGTAGCCTACATTCCAGCTGGTTTGGAAGAATGAAGACACACAAGTAGTTTCAGGAACCACAGTGCGTGGGCGAAGAAACATGAAAAAGCTGTGCGAGGTGGAGGTAGCTTTTGCTTTTGTCTGCCACCAAGTTGGAACTGCAGCTTCACTGACATGATAGCTGTAAGATGTGAAAGTTGGAACTACTGTTTTGCAGGCGACATTGCTGATGTGTTAACATGATGAGGGCTAAGTAATTGGTGCATGCTTGGTACAAGAATTCCTTTTCTTTCAACAACAACAACTTGTATATATATAGTGCCTTTAACGCAGTAAAACGTCCCAAGGTGTTTCACAGGTATATTATAAGACAAAATATTTGACATTGAGTTACAAAAGCAGGTGACCAAAAGTTTGGTAAAAGAGGTAGGCATTAAGGAGCCTGTAGAAGGAGGAAAGAGAGATAGAGAGGCAGAAAGGTTTAGGCAATAAATTCCAGAGCTTAGGGCCTAGGCAACAGAAGGCACAGCCACCAATGGTTGAGCAATTATAAACAGGAATGCTCAAGAGGGCAGAATTAGAGGAGCACAGATATCTTGGGGGGTTATGATGGCTGGAGGAGATTACAGAGATAGGGAAGGGTGAGGCTATGGAGAGATTTGAAAACAGGGATGAGAATTTTGAAATTGAGAAGTTGCTTAACCAGGAGCCAAAGTAGGTCAGGGAGCACAGGGGTGATGGGTGAACGGGACTTGGTGCGAGTTAGGATACGTGCAGCCAAGATTTGGATTACCTCAAGTTTACGTAGGTACGTGGGAAGCCAGCCAGTGAAGTCTCAAGGTAACAAAGGCATGAATGAGGGTTTCAGCAACAGATGTTACGGAGGTAAAAATAGGCGGTCTTAGTTATGCTGCAGATATGTTGTCGGTAGCTCATTTCAGGGTCATATATGACATCAAGGTTGTGAACAGTGTGGCTCGGCCTCAGACAAATGTTAGAGAGAGGGATGGGGTCAGTGGATAGGGAAGAATGGACAATATTTATTCAAGATTACCTTGGCACCCTTCCTCACTCCTGAGAACTTAATTTTGTGTTTTGGTCCATAACTTAATCACCTCCTGGCATTCTTACTGCATAGTGACTCATATTGGAGGGTTCTCCTCAGCCCAAAGATGTTCACTTTCCTCTGCACCATTTCCTCCTGCAGGGCCTGCAGGTCCTCTTCAGTGAAGGGAGCTGTTGTTTCTGCTCTTTCAGAAATCGTCACTTCTCTAGCAATCAGGATTTGTGAAAAAAGATGCTGCCTTCTTCAAGTCCAGCTGACACAACACTCCCTGTATTCAGCACAGAAAACTTAGCAAATTATTTAAATTAGTTTCCCCTGTGGAATCCAGCAGTCAGCCAGACACTCTAGTAGTGCAGGTGCAACCACAATCATTGACAATGTGGGCAATTGTTTGGCCCAATCACAGAATCGGACCTCTGGGTACGAAATTTAAATTAAAAAAAACATATAACTGAACAGAAAAATGCAAAACAATGATTAAAATTGACCATAATTCCTTTTTAGAAAAAGTTCTGAGTGTGATTACATCAGTTCCAATAGTTCACGCTAAGAATCAGTCTGAAACGTCAGTACTTACACTCTTGCTAATATTCAACCTTATATTTCTCATAGTATAAGCATGGATCAAGGAAAGCAGTGTGCTTTCTGCGAGCTACCATGCATTCATCTCTTGTTGCCTAGAGACAAAGAGGCAGATGAAAGGCTGATTGGTGATGGAGCAGGCCAATGTTTACACTACTCGATCACTAGCACCATATGAGTCTCACAGCCAAAGCAATGCATATTTATATCATTGTTTTCCTGATATTAGGGGCTTTACTCTCCCTTTCACTTTAACAGCACCTTGGGCATTGTTATGGGAATGCAAAAGGAATAGTATTACTCCCAAGAACAAGAACTAGAATTTATATGGTACAAAAAGTGTAGTAAAAGAACCTAAGGCACTTTGCAAGAGCATTATCAGACAAAAATTGACATCTTGCCAAAGAAGAAGATATTAGGACGGGTGAGTAAAAGCTTCTTCAAAGAGGTAGGGGCCGAATTTCGGTTGCTACCACCAGCCACTACCGCTGAGGAGAGGCGCTAACTGGGCGCAAACGGCGGAGCGCTGGCATTGGGTTATATTGCCGCCTGCTGGGAAATTCGATTGAGTTTTATCAACAGTGCAAAGAATTACCGCCTCGCCTACTACCGCCATGAAATAATGATGTCAGTACGTGTGCAACGCCTCGCTGGTGCCGGTCATGCAAAATTCCATTTTTGCGCCTCACTTACCGACTGGCGGAGAACAGGCCACAAAAGGTAGGCGTTTACAAGTCGACATTACAATGCCGGGGTGGTATTTAACCGGAATTGCAGCAGAGGCACAGAGGTCGTGGTGAATGCTACGTTTTCTCCTAGCACAGAGTGTAGGTGTTGGCGTGCTGCGGCTGGTGACTACTCAGCTTGACTACTACCATTTCGGCAACATTGTTGGGTTCCAGGTCCGATTCATTGACGAGTAGCATCTCGCTGTTACCTTCTGCAACTTAATGGGGGCAATGCTGGCACACCATGTCGTCCTGCAGCAAAGACTTCAAAGAAGCCAGCTACACAGACGGTTTATGGCCAATGTGGATCCACGCCAGAGGAGAGGCCGCAGACATCGGGGCAGGAGTCCTTAGTCCCCCCAGGGTTTACCGTGCGCATTATTCTTACCTTGATATGTCCGAGGAGCAGTGCATAAGAAGGCTGTGGTTCCACAAGGAGGTGGTTACAAAGCTCTGCCACCTCCTACACACAGACCCCGAAGCTGATATCGGCACTAGGACCTTGCTGTCAGTGCTAGTGAAAGTGACAGTAGCGCTCAACTTCTATGTTACCGGGTTCTTCCAGGCGATGTATGCAACATCTTGTAGTTTGCAGTACATTGCTGCATTGGCGAAGTGACTGACGCTTACTATAGCAGACGAATAGACTGCATAAAGTTCAGCATGTCCAGGGAGAACCAGGATGAGCACTCCTGTGGCTTCCCCATGGTTCAGGGAGCCATTGATTGCACGCATGTGGCATTGCGGGCCCCGCGCCAAAATGGAGAGGTGTTTCATAATCACAAGGGCTACCACTCTCTCAACATTCAGCTGGTGTGTGACCACAGGCAGATTTATCCTTGCTGTCAATGCACGCTATCCTGGCAGCTCACACAATGCCTTCATCCTATGGGAGAGCAATTTGCCATGACTGTTCCAGCTACCACATGAAGGGCATGGCTGGCTCATTGGTGACAAAGGATATGGTCTCGCCACCTGGCTGATGACTCCTCTCCGCAATCCCACCACTCCTGCTGAGCAGCGCTACAACACCAGCCATGCCGTAACCAGGACCATAATGGAGCAAACTATCAGCGTTCTGAAGCAGTGTTTCCGTTGCCATGACTGCTCTGGGGGGACATTTTAGTACTCACCTGATCGTGCCCATGTTTACCGTTGTGTGCTGCATGCTGCACAACCTGGTCATCATGAGGGGGCCAGCCATTACCACCAGGGATGGCAGCTCCATCTCAGGAGGACAATGATGATGAGGAGGAAGATGAGGAGCTTCAGCCACAGAGGAGGCAGCCTGGCACTGTTGCAGCTGCAAGGGCTGCTCATCAGAGACTCATCGCACATCGATTCCAGTGAATGACGCTAGAGGTGCTGAAAGATCAGCCTATTCACCTCGTGATCTGCTGAAGACATCGCGCACCACCACCCAAACCTTCATGTATATAAATCACACCACAAGAATGTGACAATTCCAAATAACATTTATTAACTGCAAAAACCATAGAGTGTCATAAAGAAGCACAACAGAAAGCCATCATCAACAGCAAAATATTAATAAAATAGGACCCTGTTGGGGTAAAAAGAAGACTTCTCTTCTTCAAGGTGGATTCCCTGATATAAGGAATCGACACCCACCCGTTAATGCGACCACGGAATCATCCAGATGAAACCTCGGTTCAACCAGTCTTTATTCAAGCATGCAGGAGAAGCGTTCACGAATTAACCTTCTCAGAACAGAGGTTTCTACATTGACAGTTATACATTATTGTTGGTTACTTATGATGGTTCATTTACCAGCAAGCTTTGCTTTTAGCTGTTCTCCATTTTAAAACCCATTTGTAAGTGAGTTTTATAAGCGAGCTCTAAATGCATATAAGTGAATTTTATCCAAATTGTCAATAGGCGATATTTACGATCCCTACCATGAGCTGGAGGAACTCCTGACTCCTCACATCCTCCTAATACTGATAAGCCCTTTTAACCTGGACCATTTTATGCGTCAGATCAATTCACTACCTTCAGTATCCACTTTAGTGACCATTTGTCTGTCTACTTCCACTTTGATGATAGTATTTTATCCTCTTACAATACTATACTCCCTTACAACCCCTTCAAGCATCATCACCCGCATCCAAGTGCAACTATTTATATGCCTTCAAATTGCAACAAGGTCAGCATCTCTGGCCACTATTGCATAATTTTTTAGTGTGCAGTATTTTCCCATGACTTCAGTCTCCCCCCCCTCCCCCCCCCACGCCTATTGCTCCTCCTCAATGGGGTCTGAGTGCCTGCAGCAAGGCTGCTTGACATTTGCTCTGTTGGTGCTGCTGACACAACTGATTGTCCAGCAGTACGTCCCTGCCCAGCTCGTGCCCTGGAAGGCCCAGTTGTAGATTGCACCACCTCCGCATGGGTGGCAGCACTCTGGGCCGGATGGGTTGCAGACAGTGGCAGGTGCAAAGGTGGAAAGATGTCATCCTGAGAGAGGACATCACGTTCCATCAGACTCGACATGCTGCTACTCCCCCGGGACAGAGGCTGAACATCTGGAGCAATCTGGGTGAGCAGAGATTGCTGCCCTGCTTCAGCATTATTAGATCCCCATTGGAATGATGGGGCCCCAGACACGATGGCAATGGTCAGTGTTTGTGCATGGCATCAAGTTGACTTTATATTAGGACAGACTGCAACTTCAGCACAGTACAGAGTTGATTGATGCCACCATGCACTGATGACATGACAGGATGCAGGCCTTGGGTGGCTTCGGCCTGGTGTTCAATGGCTATTGCCATATCAGCCATAGCCCGTGTCATCATGTCTGGGATCCCATGCTCACTTGTGGCTTCCAGCATCCATTGGTATCTACCAAAGAGGGTCTCTATGGGCTGCTGAGACACAAGTGCAAAAGTTGAGATGGATTCCTCCATCCTCACAGCAAGTGCATCGAGACTCTCAGGCACCCTGGCCAATGCGCTCAACAGATCGCTGTGCAGATTGTCTTGCGACAGCCTGCAACTCGGTCTCCTCATCAGAGTGCTGCTGAGCATCAATCAGGCTTGCACTCATCTCTCAGGCAGTTGGCCTCCGGGTTTCCCCTCCCCCATGGCATTGCTGCAGGCCACTAGTTCCTGGAGCATCACCCACCTCGAACTCCCCGACCACGCCAGCCTCCATTGAGGTGCTGGCCCTGCTTACTAAGGCCGCTGCCTCCTCACTTACTGGCAGAGAAGTGTCCTCCGCCTATTCCTCCTCTTCACCATCGAAGGCACTGGATGGCTCACGTACAGGCTCCTGGGCATCTGGTGCTTCATCTAAAAGCACAAAGCCAGAGAAGAGTGGTTATCTTCAAGGGATTCAGCGAAAAACCAAAGGGAACAAATGCGGACCGGAGGAGGGGACCTTGACCTGCAGGGTAAAAGGCATTGTGAAATACCAGTCTCATGGAAAATAGTGAAGGATTGTGGTGTCAGGTCTAAGTGGCCTCCTAGAGGATGCAAAGGTCCTCAACATACTGTCACTGTCCCGAGAGGGCTCAGCCTCACCAACTGCCACCACACCCACTTGTGCGCCCATCAAGGCTGAGACACGTTCCTCCACCGCACTGAACGGTTGCAGGTCAGGGTCCCCTCCTCCGGTCGGCATTTGTTCCCTTCACTTATTTGCTAGCTTGGCCTGCAAGATTAAACAGAATGTCAGAATTAGTGCCCTTCTATCCGTCTGTCTGAAGAGCCTTACATAGTTGAGTACATGTTACTGTATGAGAGTCTTCACAGGTTGATGCTGCGTGTGCTTGGTGTGGTAATGCTGGAACTAGGGGGCCAGCACATAACAGTTCCGGTAAGGTTACCATCTTTTACATGCATATGAAGACTGAGGATGTAACAAGATAACAAGATGAGGGGTGGGTCTCAACAACGGAGTAGGAAGGTTAACTGCGCATGCAGGCCCTGGAAGTGGATGAGGCTGCAAATGCGAACCTTGCATCTGGCCTCACCCATGTAGAGCATGGGGTCAGACACATTCACATTGAGGAGAGACCGCACATTGAGCTCAAAGCATGGCAGCTCTGGTTAATGTAAAAGATACTCACCGTCATCACTCACATTAGGCAGAAAAACTGAATTTCGTGGTTGGTGGCGGTAAAATCACAGACCAGGTCTCAAAATCGGCAGTACTGAGTTTTGAGCCTGTAGACTTTAAGGAGTATTTAAAACAAGAAGAGAGAATGGTGCAGAGGTTTAGGGAGTGGATTCCAGAGCTTTGGGCCTAGACGATGAAGGCATGGCCATCAAGTGGGGCAGAAAGAATGGGAGATACACAAGAGATCAGAGTTGGAGGAATGCAGAGTTCTTGGAGGGTTGAGGGCTGGAGCAGTTTTCAGAGATGGGGAGGGGCAAGGCCACGGAGGGATCTGACCACAAGAATGGGAATTTTAAAATCGAAGTGCTGGTGGACCGGGAGCCAATGCAGGTTAGCGAACACAGAGGTGATGGTTGAACAAGACTTGGGTGTGAGTTAGGATACAGACAGCGGAGTTTTGGATGAGGGTTACGGAGGGTGGAAGATGGGAGGTTTGCCAGAAGAGCATTAGAATTGTCAATTCTGGTGGTAACAAAAGCATAGATGAGGGTTTCAGCAGCATATAAGCTGAGGCAAGGGCCAGAGATGGGCAACGTTATATTAGTGGAAGTCGGCAGTCTTCATGAGGTCGGAAGCTCAGCTCAGGGTCAAATAGGACGTCGATGTTGCAAACAGTCTGGTTCAGCCTGAAACAGTGGCCAAGGAAGGGGATGGAATCAATGGCTCATCTAATATGCTATAATGAAGGTTTATAGTAAACTTTATTTATTGCAACATCATGGGCTGGATTTTCATTTCTCGTGATTTCAGGGCAGTAATGGCGGTGGGCGGTAAAGTTTGAGGCAGGAAATGGTTTGCGCCTGCAGCCACAAAATTTGCCATCTGTGCCCTGAGCGTGGAGTGGAGCGCTAAGGGAGGCATTTCACACCTCTCTTAGGGCGTAAGGCCGGCTGAGCAACTGCAAATCCGTTGCGAAAGAGCCGGCCTCGGAGCAACCTGAGAGAGGTTCCCTTGGGAAAAAAAACACCCCAAAAAACACAGAAAAAACTTCCTAATACCTTGCCCACCCCACATTAGGATAAATCATAAAGATAAAAATAAGCAGAACAATCAAATTTACCTCATTCATTACTTGCTTCACACACCGCCGCCGGTACAGCTCTGACCGCCTGGTTTTCCAGGCAGTCGCACTATGGCACGCTACAGGGTGCTAGAGGGTTGTCGTCAATCCAAAATCGATGTGCTGTCGAAACCGGTGGTGTTCCACATCGGCTCGATGCTCCCGGGTGGGGCTGCCCACCGGCAACTAGTTTCCCGGCAGGGTGCTGGGAGCTGGCCGCCCACCCAGAAACCATCCCCGCCGCCATTACCACCCCACAGTGCGCGAACCGAGACGGCAATATAGGTGAGCTTAGTCTCAACGGAAGCCCGTCCAGATCGCCGAGGGAACTACCCTGTAAAAGCTGCTTAAACAATCTGCAGGTGAGTACTCTGCAAAGAAAGATAAGTTAAAGGCTCTTTAGTTATTTATTTTTTTAATGTTAAAATGGCGATAAGGTGTTAAAATGTGTCTTGGGAATGCTTTTTACATTTTTTTTTAAAGTTCTCCCTCCTCCCTAGGCCCAACCACAGCCTCGGACTAAATTTTTAAAAAAATGCCCGTTTTACTTAGTTTCCCCTTAACCGCCGAGAATAAAGGTGCAAGGCCCATTTTCTCGCCGGGCGATTAGTTTTAATTCGTTTTAACATAAAAGTGTAAATTTTCGCCTGCGTTACTTACCAAACATGAGCGTTTTTTCTGAGCGGGCAATCGGGTATTGAGAGGCTCTCAGGAAAGTCTAGCCCAATGAGTTGACATTATGCAACTGTTACACACCAGCCTATACATGACAAAATAGATGAAGAAGGTTTTACACACATTGAAAATTCCACACCCTTGCCACAAAAGCCTTGCCTGATGTCTGAATATCAATAACTGCAGTAATCTGAACAGCTATGATTGACTATAAACAGCAAATAGATCATTATTTTCCTGTTCTCTGTTAATAAACTAGGTTGAGTGCCAAAGTTTTGTTCAAATACAAAATAAATAAAGCTGTTGCAAATTTGGATTTGGTCTGATATTTCCTGATATCTTTCATTTGGACTGATTCAAATTTGGACAACATCTGTCAGTGCTTTAAATCAGCACATACCACAGCCCACTGACATTCTCAACAAGGTCATCAAGTCAATCAAAGATATAAAAAAGACCTAATCACTTGGTTCCACATTGCCACTGAAATAGGATTAGCACCAGCACTCTGAACACATTGGCTGGAATTTTCTGGCGTCTGTCCGGGTGCTATCGGAGGCGGGTTGGGCGGGAAATTTGAAAAAAGTGGGAGCGGGTTTTGGGAACCTACTGTCAACCCCCCCCCCGACTCGCCTTTGCCGGTGCAGCAGCGACCCGACTGACAGAGGTGGGCAACCTAATTGAAATCATTGTAAGCTTGTTGTCAGACACTTAAGAGCCTTTTTCCCCCTACATTTCAAATTTCCCTCTATGGCCATGGGATTCACGCAGCTCTTGAATCATGTCTGTCAACCTGAAGCGGGAGTTGAGTGGCCATTGCTCCAGCTGATTACTTGACAGCATCAAATGTACTATAAAAGCTCTAACATCACAGCTGATCACCTTCCTTAGGCAGAAGCTGTTGCTGACTACATTGCCAGCACAGATTTAACTTTCTGCAGGCTGCAAGTGTTTTAAGCGAAGTCTCCATTTGTGTTGCCTCATTGGAAGAACCTCTCTCACCATTGGCGGACTGCTTCTGTCAACTCTATCAGCATGGGTACCATTTATACTGTCTCACCTTGGTCCTCAGAATCTGACCACAATGAGCTCCAACACCAGCAGCACCAGGCACACCAGCAGCACCAACAACACCACCAACCTTCTCTCCAGCCACCTGATGCTGCACAGGACAAAGGGCATCAGCACCCAACCATATTGCTGCCCAGGAGGTCAGAGATGGCCTCACCATGGTTATATTTACTTCACTTTACGCTGTACACCATATGGCTGCCACATGCTGAGCCAGGTTGGTACCACCATAAAGGATGCTTATAGTAACCAAGCCATTTCTTTCACACTGACCACCATTTCTGGAATTTCCATTGGGGGAGAAATTTGGGAGCACCCTATTTGGGGCGCTAACTTTTAAAAGTTGAAAAAATTAGCGCCAGACGCTAATGATTTTCAAATTTAAAAAAATTTGGAGTTTGTGCTCCAGGAAGGAAGCACATCACTTCCTTTCAGGGGCTCAACAGGACACAGCGTGGAGGCAGTTGGGCCGTGCAGTGCTGTTGCGTTCGGAGGCCCCTTCCCTCCCTTAAAAGGAAGGGCCATTGCTACAGGCTCTGCATTGGAAATACTTACCTGGTCCCTGATGGCAGCCGCGATCTGGCCCGATCAGACTGATACATTGCAGCAGACTGTCGGGTTGATCGATCGCAGCTGAGTGTTACCATCCCCAAATGGGGCGATTCGAATTTCTCCCCCAGAGAACTTAATCTCCATGGCATGCTAACTATTTATTACAAAATACACGCCTTTAAACAAGACAAAATACATACCTTCAAACAAGGCAAACATTACCACAACATGGGATGGATTGAAATAGAGCTGAGCAAAGATCATTAGCATATCTACATCCTGATGAAAAATCATTTTGTATGAATCAAGGACTGAATGGCTGGAATTTTCTGTACCTGGGCGGGTCGGGTGCCGGCTGTTGGCGTGGCTTGTCGCGACCCCGTTGCTGCTTCCATCCCGCTGCAGGAAATGACTTTAGCGTAATGGGGCCTATTAAGCCCACCCTGCAAGTCTGATGATGCATCCATAACGCATTTTCAGCCGGGATATTTAAAGGAGCCATGACCACATTGCATTTGAAGGTTCATCTAGGAGTGTGCAGGTAGCACACTGGAGGTTTTCATTGCTCCAAACATTTGCTACACTCAGATTCTCCAATGACTCCCTCCATATCCTTGTGGAGAGAGTCAGAGCACACAGGGACGTCCTCTTCCCTTCCAATGGGTGGAAGTTACCTCCCAGGAGATAAAAAGAGTCTGGTTGGAGATTGCAGATGAGGTCAACAGCAGGGATGTATTCAGGAGGACCTGGGTGCACTGCTGGAAATGTTTCAATGATCTCATTAGATTTGGAAAGATGAGTACAAAGCCACACTCAATTTCATCCTGCTCTGCCTCTCATCACATCCCCATCACTCTGCCTTCTCAACCCTACTCCTGCACATCCTTACTCATATGTTGCACCTCCACCCATCCATCTCTCTCGATCTACATTATCACATCCCCATCTGACTAGCCACCCCTCACACTCAACCTCATCTTAGTGCAATCATACCAACTAACAACACACAAGGAGGCCACTTGGCTTTGGCACCCCACTCCATCATAGTCTTCTACTAAAGATACAACCTATCCATTCTGTACACTCATTCCATCATTCTCACTCAACCTTCTCTTCTTTCCCTCCTTGTAGAAGAGAGCGCACAATAAGAGAGAAAGGGAGAGAACTGGAGGTGGCCGTCCATCATTTTCCACCATCACAACAGCAGAGGAGGCTGCGATGTAAGTCTCGGGAATGCAGAAAGCTGGTGACAAAATTACATATCATACAGCTACATGGCATACATCACTCATTCATATGGGAACTCCAAGTCATCATCAACATCTTTACCGAGGCATACAAAAGCATGGGCCTTACACTGAACATCTGTAAGACAAGGTCCTCCACCACCCTGACCCTACCACACATCACTGCCCCCCAATCATCAAGATCCACGGCGTGGCCCTGGACAATGTGGACCACTTCTCAAACCTTGGGACCCTATTATCAGCAAGGGCAGGTATCGACAACGAGATTCAACACCATCTCCAGTGTGCCAGCGCAGCCCCCGGTTGCCTGAGGAAGAGAGTGTTTGAAGATCAGGCCCTCAAATCTGGCACCAACTTATGATCTACAGGGCTGTAGTGATACCCGTCCTTCTGTATGGCTCAGAGACATGGACCATATACAGTAGACACCTCAAAACACTGGAGAAATACCACCAACGATGCCTCCGCAAGATCCTGTAAATCCCCTGGGAGGACAGGCGCACCAATGTCAGTGTTCTCAATCAGGCCAACATCCCCATCATCGACGCACTGACCACACTCGACAAGCTCCGCTGGGTGGGCCACATTGTCCGCATGCCAGACACAAGACTCCCAAAGCAAGCGCTCTACTCAGAACTCCTACATGGCAAGCGAGCCCCAGATAGGCAGAGGAAACGTTTCAAGGACACCCTAAAAGCCTCCTTGATAAAATGCAACATCCCCACCGACACCTGGGAATCCTTGGCCCAAGACCGCCCTAAATGGAGGAAGAGCATCCGGGAGGGAACTGAACATCTTGAGTCTCGTCGCTGAGAGCATGCAGAAATCAAGCGCAGGCAACGGAAGGAGCGTGTGGTAAACCAGTTCCACCCACCCTTTCCTTCAATGACTGTCTGTCCCACCTGTGACAGAGACTGTAACTCCCATATTGGACTGTTCAGTCACCTGAGAACTCACTTTTAGAGTGGAAGCAAGTCTTCCACGATTTCGAGGGACTGCCTATGATGGTGATGATGTACCGCTGCCGAAGCTGCAGGGTTAGCACCTCGTAGAAGCACGCGGAAGAGAAAGATGACATACAAGTAGATTCATAAAGTTGCCACTTGTGTGTTTTAGTCAATGTTAATGACAACTTTCCGTTAATGTACTGTCAACCTTTATAATATTTATTTACCCGACTTTCCTGTCTTGGGCACATTTGTGTGCACCTTTGGAAGTGGTTTAGTGAGTTACAGTGACTGGTGAAACACAACGGCCTAGAAATTGGCCTCCTTAGCATCTCCTATTATCGCCTCCGGGGGATTCAATAACGGGAAGCTAACCACTTACCGACTTGGCGCGGCGAGATGAACGACTCCCGCTAAATTTGGTGGGAGGTTTACATTAGCGGTAGGCTGTTGCGCCCGATCTCCTTCGCCCGGAGATTGTGACGTCATCGCTGTGCGCATCACCCCAGTAACACCCAGACCCGACCTTCGGTTCCACCCCCTGCAGCATCGCCGGACGAAAACACCAGAAGCTGCAGGTGACGTTGCTCGGGAGGCCGGGCGCTTCGGGACGAAACTTAAAGGCAAGGTGGCTGAGGTAAGTAAAAAAACTTTTTGCAATGGTGTCTGTTAATTGACACCATTGACACCACGTGGCCTCAATTAAAGGGAAGGGCCCACGCAGCCGATTCTGCAAAAGAAAAAGGCACCTACCTGGGATCACCGGGGAGCAGGGATGCCGCACGATCAGCCTGCAAACTGAAGCAGACTGCCGGGCTGAGCGATCACGACCACGACCCCGCAAAGAAACCACATCAGGAGCAGCAACAAAAACGTACGATTTGTTTCTATACTTGGCCAACTCGCCTTTAATTTTCGCCCCGGTAGCTGCCGGCCGTCCGATACCTGTCCCCTGAAGCTGTCGGTGTTATCGCCTGGCGCAGTTGCAGGGGGCGAAAGCCAGTTTCAGGCCGGGGCGCTAACGGGGTGATGTGCACAGCGATGATGGCACGATCTCCGGGCGCTGGAGATCGGGCGCAACATTGTAGCGCCGCCGGTGAACTCCTGTCCAATATGGCGGAAGTCATTAACAGCATCATGTCCGGTCGCAAACTTATTTGCGCCCCCTTAGCACTCCCCCAATGCACTGAATTTCTAAGCCTCTGAATTCTAACCCAAAAAACATTCGTCAAATACTGGGCCAATATTAGCAAGGCTATGAGGGAGGGGATTTAGGGCACCAAGAATCGCCTTGCCCAGGCCTTCAATCTAATGATGTTCAACTTTCACAAAAATACAAAATAGTCACAAACATTGTGCGCTGGTAGAAATATCTCTCTGTACTTTCATTGATCTGTTGAATTTAAAACTTTTTCATTGAGCCGGAATGAGGTGTGGCCAGCATTTGGTTCAAGATAAAACAGAGGGTGAGATTCTTTTTTCTTCATAAAGGAGAGACTTTACCCCTTTTTATAGTCCCGTAATGGCGTTTTCGCCTGGGGGAGGGGGCCGGCGATAGGATCTTGGAGGTTGGGGGCTGCTGTCCCGGCAGTGCAGCGCCCCATGATTAGCACTCCTGGCTGGCGCACAACTGGCAATGATGTCATTGCTGTGCACGCCGACCCCTCACTGACCCGTGCTGATCCCGTTGCGCCCCGCGGGCTGTGAGACTGGCGTGGGCGGATGTCAATGCCAGCTTCACGGTCACGAAGCTGGTAGTCATCCACCACCGGGGCACCCCTTAAAGGGGAGGCCTTTAGCGCCCCGTGCTGCTATTTTTATTTGTCCTGAAAATGGCGGCCCGCGCGTTGGCTGGACCACCATCGTGCAGCCCGGCTCTCCATTTTGGGTGCTTGGCTATTGGCTCGGTTGATCACCTCCCGGATGGCCCAGTGGTGGCCACCAAAGAGCCTGCAGAATGCACAGCGAGCCGCCCCTTTAATTGAAGGGGAGGGGCATTGAAGCACGGAGCACTTCGTGGAGCATCTGCATAGCACTAGCCTCCTCCGGGCGGTGCTGGAATCAGCACCTCGCTACTGCCCCGGGAGCACCCCCCCAAAGAAAGCGGAGTGCCGGAGACAGCGCTCCGCTTCCTCTGAGGGACACATGGCCCAATTCCGCATCAGGGGCAGGCCTTCTGGGCCAGGCGCAGAAAATCCTGGCCCCGGAGGTTTACCGCCCTCAATCAGGGCAAAGGGCAATTTTAGGGCCATGATCTTAACAGTATGAGAAAGGAGATCACTTTCAAATGATAACTAGTCTGTGGTCAAGTGCTGGCAACTTGATTTATCTGAAGATTTAACATTTCATTTTGCCAAGCACCATCATCACTTTTGTCATAAAATCACACCTGCCTTTCACCCTATCACAGACTTTGGGCTAGACTTTCCACTTAGCTGGCTATTGCCCAAAAAATGGACGATGTTCCAGCCTTAGCGATATTTCAGCTTTCAGGATCGCTGGAAGATCGCCCATTTTTCTGATTGCAACTTTCAGCTTTTTTTGTGGGCGATAGCTCAGCGATGTGAAATAGGCCTCAATGATGTGGAAGGCAAGGCATCCCTAGCAACGGCCTTTCTGCGCATGTGTTTTTTTTTGCAAAGAAGCTTTCCCGCGGTTCAGGAGGTCAGAGGTCATCTGGGCATGCGCAGAAGGCAAAAGCGGGGAGAGAGAGAGAGAGAGAGAGAGAGGAGGGAATGGAGAGACAGACAAGAGAGAAAGCTAGAGAGAGACTATAGAGAGTGAGAGAGATTAAGATGTTCAACGTGGAAGAGTCGGACAGTGGTCAGGATGTTGAGGGGAGGAGAAGGACCAAAATCCTTCTCCAACAAAGCCAACGAGAACCTCGTCCAGGAGCTGCACTGGTGGTGGGCCCAATTAACCTGGGGTGGGCGTGAGAAACCTCCACCCCAGGCGTATCGTAAAATCTGGGGCGAGATCGCCAACATGGTCTCGTCGGTGTCCCACAAACCGAGAGGGTCAGACCAGTGCCGCAAGCGCTGGAACAGCCTGGTTGCTTCGGCAAGAGTAAGTATTAAATAGATTTTAAATTGTAATGATCCACATAATTGTAAATCTCCTGGATTGAAATTAAGCTGGTTATTCTTGCATATATTCCCTGCTAAGAGCTGGACAGGGCTCGGAACCTGCGCCCTTTTTAAGTCTAATTTTGGCACCGTCTCCTTTTGGGTTACATTGGTGGAAGGGGCACGACTGATCAATGACGGGTCTGGTCACCTTTACCCAGACTGTGTCAGTCTCTCCGGCTGCTGTCACTTACACAGTGAGCCAGCCTGAACTGGGGGATAGCTGTCCTGGCTCACTGTCTGCCCTGGGACATTTTCGAACATTAGCTCCTCTCATTGCTGAGCTCACCAGTGGACCTGATTACCTCCCCACCCCCACTGGGGGCTCTCATGGAGATTGTAGTCAAGATGTTTTGTGTCAAGCATTAGGCCCTAAACACGGTCTTATGAAATATTTCATCTGAACGTGGATGTTATAAACATGTATCAATTGTGGATACAAACCGTATTAGCGTATAACGTTGGAACCTGTTGTCTTTCTATGATAGTAGCTAGTCAATTAGCTTAAGCCATGCTCTTGTCACGTTTGCAGAGGAAGATATCTAAGATTCGTTCCGAGCAGAGGCGCACTGGAGGAGGCCCTGCTCAGCTCGTCCTGCTCACCGACCTCGAGGAGAGTGCAGCAGCACTTGTGGGCACCCACAGTCACTCGGCCACCACCCGTGGTGGTGCAGATTCCTCCCTTGCGTCACGTGAGTAATGTGTAAAGCAGTGTTAATTCACAGTAATGTAACGGCATTTCATTATAATATACGAATGATGTCATGTTATGCATGCAGCTTCTGTGCTACTCTCAGGTTAACAATATAAGAAAAAGGAGCAGGAGCAGGCCACCTGGTCCCTCGAGCCTGCTCTGCCATTTAATAACATCATGGCTGATCTGATGGAGGGCTCAGCTCTACATTCCTGCTCGCTCCCCATAACCCTTCACTCCCTTATCATTCAGAAGTCTGTCTATCTCTGCCTCAAATATAGTAACTGATCCAGCCTCCATAGCTCTCTGGGGCAGTGAATTACATATAGATGTACTAACATATGATGCATTAATATGTAATGTCTCTCGATCACATTTATTGTAGTAGTGCTGCTCCTCCTACGTATGCCAGCGCAGCGCAAGAATCATGTGTACCCTTCTGTTCTAATAAGCTCAATTGTGTTTTGCAGGTCGCCCAACTTCACAGGTGCGAAGGGAGGCCGCACGTGTCCCTGTCCCTTTACAGGTGATCATCACCACAGGTGCCGCGGAGGAGACCACTGAGCCGGAGGAGATGTAAGTCACTGAGGAGGATGCCTCCTGCATCTCGCTATCTGTTGTACCTGCGGCCACTTCGTCGTCTTCGATGGAAGAAGTGGCGGGCCCAAACGGCTTGCAGCAGGCAACCCCAAGGCATCCAACATTGTCCATGCAGACCTCACGGAGGTTGAGTCAGCGAGGTCGCATGTGCTTCGATGGGCAGGTCCAAAAGAGGATATGGTTGCGCTGTGCAGGGAGAGCGCCAACTTAAGTCGAGAGCTCCTCCAGGTATTTGGCGGGTTGACCGGGAACATTGGCAGAATGTCCGCTCACATATCGGAGGGTATGGAGTGTATGATTGTGGCAATGGACCAATAGACCACCGCTGTCCATGTCTTGCGGTCGGGAGATGGCACTGTACTCCAAGGTGCCGTCCCACCAACTGCCAGCACAGATGTGAGTCAGGAGGAAGAACTCCACCCCTGAGAGGATTCTGCCACCATCACCACCCCCACAGCAGCAGGCCTTGAGTTCCCCTTGAGTCCCATTACCCGATTACAACTGGGGGGGCTATGATACAGGGGGGTATATTAGGATCTGGAGGGAAGCGTGGCCGCAGGTAGAGGGGGGGTGGTGTTATTGTTATTGTTGTTATTGTTGTTGTATTTTAAATTTATTGTTGGGTGACTCTTGGGGGTGGGGGGTATTCTTATAGTTAAAAATAATTGTTAAATTGTTAAATTATTAAAATATTTTATTGCATTTTACAATTGTTGTGCAGTGTCTTATAATAACGTAAGGTAAGGTAAAACATGAATAAATTGTTGGAAAACAATGGCCAGGAGGCCAGGCAAGAATGAAACGTAATGCAACTGCAATTGTTGCCTTTCTATAACTGTAACTGTAACTGTCACCAATGTAGGTTCATACAAAGCGTTCATTTATGAGCTGCTGACGTAAGAGTTCTGCAGCTGCGTAACTGCCACTGGGCTTTTCCAGTCTTGCGGGGGGCATGGGGGCATGGGTTCTGATAGACTCACAATAATGGGTGAAACTGAATACTGTGTGTAATGAGCAAATGTGACCTTAGCTCCTTTAATAAGATTCCAGAGTGCGGGTACCTCGTGGGTGGCCTGATTATATACTGTGCTTCCAAGGGATGCTGGGATCCCTTGGGACTCCAACAGGTGGGCCCTCTGATGGTCAGGTGTCATGCAGGTTACAAAGTGTTAAATACATAACATCATTCCCCCGTGAAGTCAACAGTACACTTATTTACAAGGTGAGACGATCTGGGGCTTTACGCTCCCTTGTCGATCGTCTCGGTACAAATGCTGGTGTGGGTGGGTTGGTTGGTTCTTCACTGGGCTGTTGGGCAGCCGGCCTTGCCGGGCTGCTGGGGATGATGAGTTCGGTTTTGTGGTCAACCATGATGTCAGTTGCCACTTGTGTGTGAGTTGGAAGGTCAAAGTTAGTGGTGTCCTCTTCATGTTGTTCGTAGCTGTTGGTGAACCGCAATTTGATTTGGTCCAAATGTTTTCTGTGTGTTTGTCCATTGGCCAATTTGACCTGAAACACCCTACTCCCCTCTTTGGCTGTGACCGTGCCAGCAAGCCATGTGGGACCATGTCCATAATTGAGCACAAACACAGGATCATTGATCTCAATATCGCATGACAAATTTGCATGATCATGGTACACACTTTGTTGATACCGCTTGCCCTCCACGTGATCAAGAGAGAGCCTTGTTTTAAGCGCTCTTTTCATGAGCAGCTCAGCTAAGGGAACCCCAGTGAGTGAATGGGATCTGGTGCGTTAGCTGAGTAGCACTCGGGACAACCGGATCTGCAGGGAGCCTCCCGACACACGTTTCAAGCTTTGCTTGATGGTCTGAACTGCCGTTCTGCCTGGCCATTGGATGCGGGCTTGAATGGGGCAGATGTGACGTATTTGATCCCGTTGTAGGTCAGGAATTCCTTGAATTCAGCACTTCTGAAGCACGGCCCATTGTCGCTGACTAAGACATCAGGCAAGCCGTGCGTGGCAAACATGGTTCGTAGGCTTTCAATAGTGGCCATGGACATGCTTACAGACATTATTGCACATTCAATCCATTTTGAGTAAGCGTCCCTGACAACCAAAACATTTTGCCTAGGAATGGGACCGCATAGTCTACATGGATCCTCGTCCACGGTTTGGAGGGCCATGACCTCAAACTTAGCGGTGCCTCTCTGGGTGCATTGCTCAGCTGAGAGCAAGTGTTGCACTGGCGCACGCATGACTCTAAATCTGAGTCGATGCTGGGCCACCACCCGTGGGATCTGGCTATGGCTTTCATCATTGCGATGCTTGGGTGGGTGCTGTGCCATTCACATATGAATGTGTCTCTGCCTTTCTTGGGCAAGACCACACGATTGCCCCACAATAGACAGTCCACCTGCAGGGACAACTCGTCTTTGCATCTGTGGAACGGCTTAATCATCTCCTACATCTCCAACGGGACACCAGACCAGCTTCCATGGAGGACACAGCTTTTTACCAAGGACAGTAAAGGATCCTGGCTGGTCCAGGTCCTGATCTGGCAGGCCATAACGGGGGACTTCTTGTTCTCGAATACCTCCATGACCATGAGCAAGTCCACTGGCTGTGCCATTTCCACCCCGGTGGTGGGCAATGGCAGCCGACTGAGAGCATCTGCGCAGTTCTCTGTGCTCGCTCTGTGGCGGATTACATAGTTGTATGCCGACAGCGTGAGCGCCCATCTTTGGATGTGGGCAGAGGCATTGGTATTAATCCCTTTGCTCTCAGAGAACAGTGATATCAGCGGCTTGTGGTCAGTTTCAAGTTCAAACTCACGGGCAAATAAGGATTGGTGCATTTTTTTTACCCCGTAAACACACACCAGAGCCTCTTTCTCAAACATGCTGTCGGTCCTTTCGGCCTTGGACAAACTCCTGGACGCATAAGCGACCGGTTGCAAAATCCTGGATTCGTTAGCCTGTTGTAGCACATATCCGACCCCGTATGACGACATTTCGCAAGCTAGCACTAATCGTTTACAAGGGTTATACAGGGCAAGCAGTTTGATTGAACACAACAGATTTCTGGTTTTCTTAAAGGCAGCCTCTTGTGAATTCCCCCATACCCAGTCGTCTCCCATGCGCACGCCTGTAGGGATTCTAGGAGGGTGCTTAAACCAGGTAGGAAATTACCGAAATAGTTATGGAGTCCCAGGAACGACCGCAGCTCCATCACATTCTGTGGTTGTGGCACATTCTTGATGGCCTCCATCTTGGCGTCGGTGGACCTGATGTCCTCTGCTGTGATTCTCCTTCCCAAGAATTTGACGTCCTGTGCCAGAAAAACACACATCGAGCGTTTCAACCTGAGCCCCACACGATCCAACTGACTAAGAACCTCCTCCAGATTCTTCAGGTGCTCCATGGTGTCCCGACGTGTAACCAATATGTTGTCCTGGAAGACCACTGTGTAAGGAATCAACTTTACAGGCTCTCCATGTTCTGCTAGAAGATTGCCGCGGCCGACCGAATCCCAAACAGGCACCAGTTGTAGATAAACAGACCTTTGTGCATGTTGATGCAGGTGAGACCTTTCAAAGACTCCTCCAGCTCCTGTGTCATGTAGGCTGAGGTCAGGTCCTGCTTGGTGAATGTCTTCCCTCCAACCAGGGTCGCAAATAGATCGTCTGCCTTGGGTAGTGGGTACTGGTACTGTAGCGAAAAACGGTTAATCGTTACTTTACAGTCCCCACAAATTCTAACCGTACTGTCCTCCTTAAGTACCGGGACAATCGGACTGGCCCAGTCGTTGAATTCCACTTCCTGGCTCTCCGATCGTTGACACGTGTAGAACCGTTATCTCGCCATCAAAACGCTTTCCTTCGGATTTAGGTGCTCCCGGACCAGCGTACACAATTCTTCGAAGGATTTCGCTGTTGGTTTTACCGGGGCCAGGAGATTCTTCATGAGGCCATAGGTTGTTGGCCCACAGACGGTTAGGAGGATCGCCCTTCGTTTGGTAGCGTTCTCATCCCCTTCCGGCTCGCTCGTCATGAAGTATTGGTCGAGTCTCTCCACGAAGGCCTCCCATTCGTCCCCTTCTGAAAACTTCTCCAGGGTGCCGACTGTTCTTTGCATTTACGTGCGGTTGTTCGTTACCTCGTTGCCAATTGATACAATCAGAATAAAGGGTGAAACTGAGTACTGTGTGTAATGAGCGAGTGTGACCTTAGCTCTTTTAATAAGATTCCAGTGTGCGGGTATCTCGTGGGTGGCCTGTTATATACTGTGTTCCCAAGGGAGGCTGGGATCCCTTGGGACTCCAACAGGTGGGCCGTCTGGTGGTCAGGTGTCATGCAGGTTACAAAGGGTTAAATACATAACAGGTTCATCGCCAGGCTGATTGTCCTCCCGAGGTCCTCATCATCTTCCTCCTCGTCTTTCTATTGTCCTCTCTCCTGAGGTGGACCGGCAGCCCCATCTGGCCATTATTGTCCTCTCCTTATAGCAAGGTTATGCAATATGCAGCACAACACTATATACTCAGTGACCTGGTCAGGCAGGGTGCTTTTGTAGGTTGCCTCCTGAGTGGTCCAGGCATCTGAAGCGTCGCGTCAGCACTCCAATTTTCGACGATATTGCTTGTAGCTATATAGCTTTCGTTGTAGTGCTTCTCGGCTTCCATCTGGGGATTACGCAGGGGGGCCATGAACCAGCTGGCAAGGCCATATCCTTTATCCCCCAGCATCCAATCATGACCTTGTGGCTGACTGTTAAACAGGTCAGAGACAGTGCTCACGTAATATGTGCGCATCATGGATGCTGCCTGGAAAATTAGCATTTACTGTCATGGTGATTTGGTTGTGGTCGATAACGAGCTGCACATTCAGAGAGTGGAATCCCCTTCGGTTATGAAACACCTCCGCATCCTGTAAAGGTGCTCTCAGCGCAATGTGCGTACAGTCTATTGCTTCCTGCACCTCGGGGAAGTTTGATATCCGCGATAAACCCAAAGCCCTCTCGGTCTGTGCCTCCCTGGTCATAGGGAAGTTTATGAAGTCCTTCCTGCGAGCGTAAAGGGCTTTAGTCACCTGTCAAATGGAGCAATGTGTAGCGTGCTGAGAGATAACACAAATGTCGCCAGCTGAAGCCTGAAAGGATCCCGATGCGCAGAAAGAAAGTGCCACAGTAACCTTCACCTCAACGGGCAGTGTGGTCCTGATGGTGCTTTGATGAGTTTCCCTTGATGAGCTGGCATATCTCAATGATGACCTCCTTTCAGAAGCGCAGCCTCCTAAGGCACGTGTTATCGGACAAGTTCAGGCATGATCGCTTTTCCCTGTAAGTGTGTCGGGTGTAGGGTCTCCTCCTCCCCAGCAGTCTGCCATCTCTTTGTTTGGGCACATAATGCTCTTCAATATACCTTCTCCCATCTTCAGTCTGCAGCATGTGATTATTGACCAATACTGGTGGAGAAATTACAGACACCATCATTAAAAATTGCTCTAAATGCCCTTAGATTTGTCTTCAACACTTAAATGTGATTAGAAGATTGCCAAGAGTCAATAAGGCCCTTAAAAACACTCTCAAATTATCTCCTCATAAGCTCCATGTTGAAACAGCCTTTCCAGTTCCTCCGACGTTTAAAATGGAGTCCGTCGTGCCGCGTTCTGCCGAGTGGTGCCCGTGGGGACCAGCTTTTCTCCAGCGATCTCTAACGATCTTCTCAGCGAGTGATCAGGCCGGCGATGTGTGGGTGATGTGGCGAAAGTTGGGATGGGCGATTACCTCGGCGATGTCAAAATCATGTGCATTGAAAGTTGGGCCGGCGATCATTGGCCGATGTTCCGGCCCAACTTTCCACTATGAAGGTAAAATGGGCGATAGCCTGCCTATTTGGCCGATAGATGGGCGATAGCCCAGTGATCATCAGTGGAAAGTCTAGCCCAAATTTACCTTTTGTTCTTTTCCTGCCCCTCCCCCCCACCTTTCCTGCCTCTGTACTTGCTTAAAAGCTGTTCATCTCTAACACCTTCCAGTTCTGATGTAAGGTCATCCAACTGAAATGTTGACCCTGATATTATTGGATAGGCAGGGAGGGTGTGGGGGAGGCCGGAATTGGCTGAAGAACCCAAGACCTTGGACATGGAAGCCTTGCTGATCTTAATGGCTGGGGCTCATTAATATAATGTAGGACAACTTCCCGCCCGGCAGCAAGCCAAATGGACCACATGACTGGCGGGTGAGAGGAAACACCAGCGGCAGGAGGTCATTGTCGGGGACCCTTGGAGACAGCCCACGGCACTGGGAAGGGAGCTCCAGATGGCAATCGGGAGGGCTGGGAGAGGTCAATGATCAGGAGGGCTTGCGGGAGGTCGGAGATCGGGAGGGGTGGGTGGGAGACGCTGGAGATCAGGGCGAAGGTAGGCCAAAGGCATCCTTGAGGGGTCATAGAGGAGCACTCCTGCTCCTTCTGGCAGACAAGGAATGCTAAAAAAGCTACTTACCTTGTGGAGGGAGCACCTCCCACTTTGGATCAGCTGCCGAGGTTCCTCCAGGTTGGGCCTCCCAATTGTACTATTAAATTTAATTGTGGTGCCAATGACGTTATATTAGTTAGGCCCCCTGCTTGTTTGTTGTTGAAGTCCTTGGCCTGATTCCTGCACTTTATAATTTAAATGGTCGGGAATGGGGTCAGGTTGCTCGATCCTGATAGTTTAGCCACCCCTTGACCCACTGCTGCCTGTTGGGGGCTGGAGGGCTAAAATCGAGGCCATATTCTCTGCAGACACCTCAAGCTTTGTCAACATCATAGAAACATAGAAAATAGGTGCAGGAGTTGGCCATTCGGCCCTTCGAGCCTGCACCGCCATTCAATGAGTTCATGGCTGAACATTCAACTTCAGTACCCCATTCCTGCTTTCTCACCATACCCCTTGATCCCCCTAGGAGTAAGGACGACATTTAACTCCTTTTTGAATATATTTAGTGAATTGGCCTCAACAACTTTCTGTGGTAGAGAATTCCACAGGTTCACCACTCTCTGGGTGAAGAAATTCCTCCTCATCTCGGTCCTAAATGGCTTACCTCTTATCCTTAGACTGTGACCCCTGGTTCTGGACTTCCCCAACATTGGGAACATTCTTCCTGCACCTACCCTGTCTAAACCCTTCAGAATTTTAAACGTTTCTATGAGATCCCCTCTCATTCTTCTGAGCTCCAGTGAATACAAGCCCAGTTGATCCAGTCTTTCTTAATATGTCAGTCCCGCCATCCCAGGAATCAGTCTGGTGAACCTTCGCTGCACTCCCTCAATAGCAAGAATGTCCTTCCTCAAGTTAGGAGACCAAAACTGTACACAATACTCCAGGTGTGGCCTCACCAAGGCCCTGTACAACTGTAGTAACACCTCCCTGCCCCTGTACTCAAATCCCCTCGCTATGAAGGCCAACATGCCATTTGCTTTCTTAACCGCCTGCTGTACCTGCATGCCAACCTTCAATGACTGATGTACCATGACACCCAGGTCTCGTTGCATCTCCCCTTTTCCTAATCTGTCACCATTCAGATAATAGTCTGTCTCTCTGTTTTTACCACCAAAGTGGATAACCTCACATTTATCCACATTACACTTCATCTGCCATGCATTTGCCCACTCACCTAACCTATCCAAGTCACTCTGCAGCCTCATAACATCCTCCTCGCAGCTCACATCGCCACCCAACTTAGTGTCATCCACAAATTTGGAGATACTACATTTAATCCCCTCGTCTAAATCATTAATGTTCAGTGTAAACAGCTGGGGCCCCAGCACAGAACCTTGCGGTACCCCACTAGTCACTGCCTGCCTTTCTGAAAAGTACCCATTTACTCCTACTCTTTGCTTCCTGTCTGCCAACCAGTTCTCAATCCACATCAGCACACTACCCCCAATCCCATGTGCTTTAACTTTGCACATTAATCTCTTGTGTGGAACCTTGTCGAAAGCCTTCTGAAAGTCCAAATACACCACATCAACTGGTTCTCCCTTGTCCACTCTACTGGAAACATCCTCAAAAAATTCCAGAAGATTTGTCAAGCATGATTTCCCTTTCACAAATCCATGCTGACTTGGACCTATCATGTCACCTCTTTCCAAATGCGCTGCTATGACATCCTTAATAATTGATTCCATCATTTTACCCACTACCGATGTCAGGCTGACCGGTCTATAATTCCCTGTTTTCTCTCTCCCTCCTTTTTTAAAAAGTGGGTTTACATTGGCTACCCTCCACTCCATAGGAACTGATCCAGAGTAAAATGGAATGTTGGAAAATGACTGTCAATGCATCCACTATTTCCAAGGCCACCTCCTTGAGTACTCTGGGATGCAGACCATCAGGCCCTGGGGATTTATCGGCCTTCAATCCCATCAATTTTCCCAACACAATTTCCCGACTAATAAGGATTTCCCTCAGTTCCTCCTTCTTACTTATATCACCCTCAGATTTGTGCCTTTCAGGCATTTGGCTAAGTTGGGGGTCGACGTTAAAATCGCAGCCGGTAACTCTGTTTCTCTCTCCACAGATGCTGCCTGCCCTGCTGAGTTTTTCAAGCCTTTTCATTTTTTAATTCAGATTTCCAGTGTTATGTACGAATAAAGAGTCTGACTAGATACCGTGAGCTCAAAGTAAAGTGTGACCTTCGTCTTTTATTGCAGGTCTCCAGAGTGCCTCTCCAGCCTGTGAGGCTTCCATAAGTACAGGTGCTCCCAAGGGATTGTGGGATTCTTTGGGACTCCAGGGGATGAGCCCTCTGGTGGCTAGACAAGGTAGTTACAGGTTTACTTATGTAATAACACTCCCCCCCAAAGTCAACAGTGCAACTATTTACAAGGTGAGTCGATCTGGGGCCTTTCTTTCCCTGGTTGATCGTCTCGGTGCAAATGCTGGTTTTAGTAACTCGTTTGTTGGGCCCTCACTGGGCTGCTGTGCAGCTGGCCTTGCTGGGCTGCCTGGTGTGGTGACACCTGTTGGGCTGCTGCAGGTGATGGGTTCTGCTTTGTGGTCAACTGCGGTGTTGGTTGCCACTGGTGTGTATGTTGGGGGAGTCAAAGAAGGTCGGTTCCAAAGTGGGTTGCTCTGGATAATCTGAGTTTGGTTTGGTCGAAGTGTTTCTGGTAGATAAGTCCATTTGAAAGTTTGACCCGAAACACCCTACTCCCCTCTTTGGCCACAACAGTGCCGCGAAGCCACTTGGGACCTTGTCCATAGTTCAACACAAATACAGGATCATTGATTTCAATTTCGCGAGACACATTTGCGCTATCATGATATGTACTTTGTTGAAGCCGCCTGGTCTCTAACTTCGATTAGGGTGGACGAACGAGAGCCTTGTCTTAAGTGCCCTTTTCATTAGCAGTTCAGCGGGTGGGATCCCAGTGAGCGAGTGGGGTCTCGGGCAGTAACTAAGCAGGACTCGGGATAGGCGAGTCTGCAGTGAGCCTTCCGTTACCTTCTTCAAGCTCTGCTTGATAGTTTGCATTGCTCTCTGTCTGCCTGACCCATTGGATGTTGGTTTGAACATGGCAGATGTAACATGTTTGATCCCATTACGGGTCATGAACTCTTTGTACTCGGCACTGGTGAAACATGACCCTTGTCGCTCACAAGGACATCAGAGAGGCCGTGCGTGGCAAACATGGCCCGCAGGCTTTCAGTGGTGGCAGCGGACGTGCCTGCCGACATTATCTCACATTCAATCCATTTGGAGTATGCATCTACAACCACGAGGAACATTTTACCCAAAAACGGGTCTGCAAAGTCGACATGGTCCCAGGACCACGGTTTGGAGGGCCAAGACCATAAACTTAGTGGCACCTCCCTGAGTGCATTGCTTAAATGCGAGCATGTGTTACATTTGTGCATGCAGGACTCTAAGTCTGCATCAATGCTTGGCCATCACGCGTGGGATCTGGCTATCGCTTTCATCATTACAATGCCTGGGTGAGTACTGTGGAGATCACTGATGAAAGTGTCCCTGCCCTTCTTGGGAACCACTACCCGATTACCCCACAGAAGGCAGTCTGCCTGTATAGACATTTCATTTTGCGCCGCTGGTACGGCTTTATCTCTTCCTGCATTTCCAATGGGACACTGGATCAGCTCCCATGAAGCACACAATTTTTTACTAAGGATAATAAGGGGTCTTGGCTCGTCCAGGTTCTAATCTGTCGGGCTGTGACGGGTGATTGCTCACTCTCGAATGCTTCCATTACCATGACTAAATCTGCGGGCTGTGCCATTTCCAACCCCGTGGTGGGCAATGGCAGCCTACTAAGAGCATCGGCACAGTTTTCTGTGCCTGGCCTGTGGCGGATGGCGTAGTTGTATGTGAACAACGTGAGAGCCCATCTCTGGATGCAGGCCGATGCATTCGTATTTATCCCCTTACTTCTGGAAAAGAGGGATATCAGTGGCTTATGGTCAGTTTCCAATTCAAATTTGAGCCCAAACAGATATTGATGCATTTTCTTTACCCCATAAACACAGGCTAACACTTTTCAATCATGCTGTAGACTCTCTCAGCCTTCGACAGACTTCTGGACGCATAAGCAACCGGTTGCAATTTCCCAGATTAATTAGCTTGTTGCAATACTTACCCGACCTCATATGACGACGCATCACATGCTAGTGCCAAACGCTTACCTGGATCATACAACACAAGCAATTTGTGTAAGCATAACAATTTTCTAGCTTTTTCTTGGCTTTTACCCCAAACCCAATCGTCTCCTTTACGCAGCAAGGCATGCAGTGGTTCTAGCAGTGTGCTGAGACCCGATAAGAAGTTACCAAAGTAGTTCAGGAGTCCTAGAAATGACCGCAGCTCCATCACGTTCTGTGGCCTCGATGCGTTCTCGATTGCCTCCGTATTCGAATTGGTGGGCATGATGCTGTCCGCCGCGAATCTTCACCCCAGGAACTCCACTTCAGATGCCAGGAAAACACACTTCAAGCATTTTAATCTGAGCCCCACGCGGTTGAGTCGACTAAGAACCTCCTCCAGGTTCTGCAGATGCTCGACTGTGTCCCGACCTGTAACCAAGATGTCGTCGTGGAAGACCACGGTGCGCGGGACCGACTTTAGTAAGCTTTCCATGCTTCTCTGGAATATCGCCGTGGCTGCTCGAATCCCAAACGGGCATCTGTTGTAAATGAAGAGACCTTTGTGCTTGTTGATGCAGGTAAGGCCCTTCAATGATTCCTCCAGCTCCTGCGTCATGTAGACCGAGGTCAAGTCCAGCTTCGTGAACATCTTTCCTCCTGCCAGCGTCGCAAAAAGGTTGTCTGCCTTTGGTAGTGGGTATTGTTCCTGCAGGGAGAAACGATTGATAGTTACTTTGTAATCACCACAGATTCTGATGGTGCCGTCTCCCTTGAGGACTGGAACAATTGGACTGGCCCACTCGTTGAATTTGATCATCGAAATGATGTCCTCTCGTTGCAGCTGTAGGGGGTTTTCTCATGGAGTGTTGTTGTGCCTTGGGTGTCTCTCCCTGGGCTTCTGCCCTCACAGCTTATGCCTGGCCTGTGAGGTACCCTGAGTGCTGCAAGAGCACCCCTGGAGAGACTGTGTCCACAGCTTATGAAGGGGGTTTTGAGACTCGTGCGTCCTCACAGCTTATGCCTAGCCCGTGAGGCACCTGTGAGTGTCAAACACTCCTAACCCCTTCTTCCCTAGCCTGTGACACACAGTTGAGCATTTACGAGGTGCTCCTAGCTTCCCTTACACTGTTCTGACATAAGACTCACGATCAGGAGATGTAATACAATAGAACCGAGACAAGGTGATTCCAAGAGGAACTTAAGGGTTCCAATTTATTTGACAAGGTGTATCTCAACAAACAGCAATACACCAACAAAACAATCCCCCTAAATCCCACTAAACGGACACAACGAAAATCTTTACACAAGTTTAGCAGTACAATGCCCAACCTCCCACCTTTTCTGGCCTAACTGAGTTGGGAGTTCTGGGGACCAGAGGTTATCCTCACTACTATGCCTTCTGCAGTCTAGTGGTTTGTTTCTTCTATCTTCGGTGTCTTCGGACATTGGTTTTCCTTCAGTGTCGAGAGTCTTGCTGGTTGTGGTTGTTGGATGACGAGGGCAGGGAACCACCCACACTACGTCAGAAACCCCTTTTTATAGCCAGCTTATCCAGTCCGCCTCTCCTGCTGAAATCGATTCTTCCCATTGGTGGGCTTTGTGATTTTGAAAAATGCAGCAGTTTTAGATTATTGCGGGTTTTTTCCACTGATGTTAACCTACTCAAGGTTTGAATGGGTGTTGATTGCGTTGGCCTCCTGTAGCCATTGTGTAGGCCCTTGGGTTGTTTTGGGTTCCCTGGTTTCTAAAGGTCTGCATAATTTTCCTTCAATTCAGTTTTTCTAACCTACTCAAGGTTTGAATAGGTGTTAGTTGGGTTGGCCTCCTGTAGCCATTGTGTAGGTCCTTGGTTTGTTTTGGGTTCCCTAGTTTTCTGAAGATCTGCATCATTTCCTTCCATAGTGTAAACATAGGGAAGACAATAGTCCGATAATGGCTGTGAGTCAGTCCCACAGTTTGAGCAAGTGCTCTCCCATTGGCTTGAAACCATGCTTCGGGCTGACTCTATCTCACCATTGGCCCTCCGGTGTCCTCCCCCGTCCAATCACTGCTCTGCCATGGTCAAACTGTATCGGTTTCAATTCACAGCACAGACTAATCCCACAGCCCTTTTCCTTCTGGGTAAAATGAGGGGGTTTTCGTCCTCCCCTACACAGCCAGTCCAGCTCGATCTCCACCCTCTCTCTCATCATGTACGTTACGGTACGCCTTTTGATGGATGGGTCACGCCCCCAGAATTAGGTGGATCTGCACTTTTGCTCCTTGGAACTTCCCAATGCCTGGTTTGAACAGCGAGGGGAACTTGTTTAAGACATGGGCACACGAAGTGCTGTCAACGGACGAGAGCGCTCGGACATTGTTCCAGTTCCAGCGTATCTTTCCCAGCCAGCTCCTGCTGAGCAGCATGGGACCATCGCCCGGCACCACCCAGAGTGGTAGCTTGTGTACTGCTCCATCGTAGGAGACCTTTATAGTGGCATGGTCGATTACAGGAATCAGTTCCTTTATGTAAGTTCTCAGTTTAGTGTGAATGGGAGTCAGGACTGGCCTTGAGGCCTTGCTGCACCACAATTTATCGAAAGTCTTTTTGCTCATAATGGACTGGCTCGCGCCTGTGTCCAGTTCCAATGACACCAGGAGTCCATTTATTCAACCTTCAGCATTATCGGGAGACACTTTGTGGTAAATGTGTGCACCCCATATACCTCTGCCTCCTCGGTCTGTGGCTCTGGTTCATCGTGATCCACCGTGGATCTGTCCTCCTCTGCAACATGGTGGTATGCAGGATTAGCAGGGTTTGCAGCCCACCTGCACATACATTGCAGGTGTCCTATTGTTCCACAGCCCTTGCAAATGTACCCTTTGAAGCGGCATTATTGAATGGTGGTGCAGGCTCCAAGCGCCGAATGGCCTACTCCTGCACCTATTTTCTACGTTTCTATGTTTCTATGAAACAATGATCACCCCCGCAGTGCCAACAAGTTGTTAATGGCCTTGCATTCATCACCTTGATGGTGGACTCTGAGACATCTGCAGACGTGCAGCTGTAGGTATGTGAGGCCTGCCCTGTACGTTGCGATTTGAAAACAACATCACTTTGTTCACGATACTTGTAGCAGCACTCGTGTGCTGAGAAATTTGTTTGGTATTGTCACTGGAGTGGCAATGAATGCCTGGGCTATCGCTATGGCTTTACTCAAGGTTGGGGTCTTTACAGTCAAAAGTTTGTGAAGTATCACTTCATGGCCAATGCCAAGTATAAAGAAGTCCCTGAGCATGTGCTCCAAATGTCCTTCAAATTCGCAATGTCCTGCAAGACGTCTTAGCTCGGCGACATAGCTCGCCACTTTCTGGCCTTCAGACCTTTTGTAGCTGTAGAACCAGTACCTCGCCATCAGAATGCTTTCCTTTGGGTTCAGATGCTCCCGGACCAGTGTGCATAAATCATTGTATGATTTCTCTGTGGGTTTTGCTGGAGCAAGCAGAATTTTCATGAGGCCATACATTGGTGCTCCGCAAACAGTGAGGAGAATCGCCCTTCATTTGACAGCATTCACTTCTCCTTCCAGCTTGTTGGCCACGAAGTATTGGTCGAGTCACACCACGAACATTTCTCAATCATTTCCCTCCGGAAATTTCTCCAGGATGCCCACTATTCTCTGCATCGTTGGGTTCGTCATCTGTATCTCGTCGCCAGTTGTTATGTATGAATAAAAAGTATGACTAGATATTGTGAGCTCAAAGTAAAGTGTGACCTTCGTCTTTTATTGCAGGTCTCCAGAGTGCCTCTCCAGCCTGTGAGGCCTCCTTAAGTACAGGTGCTCCCAAGGGATTGTGGGATCCCTTAGGACTCCAGTGAATGAGCCCTCTGGTGGCTGCACAAGGTAGTTACATGTTTACATATATAACATCCAGCATCTGCAGTATTTCACTTTTATTGTTGATAATAGTTCCTAGAAATCAAAACATTCTCATTATAGTGCATTACACATCAGCATTTAATGTTAAAACTAACTCATCCTTGGATTTGGATGGTGTACATGATAAATAACCATGGTGACTATAAACCTGCATATAATAAATCCACACCTCTAATGCAAATCTGAATATCCTGAATTGAGTGTATTGTAATTCAGTGTTAATTTTGCAGAAGCACACAAACTCAGAGAAAATTGAATGTTCTTACAAAGACATCATCTGTCTGCACTGCAGCCAAATTGCTTGTTTCATAATGGTACACATGACTAATGCTGCAATTCTTAGGCAAGGCTGTAGGCCCAGCTTTGTCACATTCAGTTTGTGCTCCAGGTACTTATAATGCTAGGCTATGTGGGACTGCTGATCAAAACAAGGATATTGCAACAGAGGAGAGATGGGAATAAGTAAGAGGAGAGGTTGTTCACATGTGTATACGTGCCTTGGGGTATTTATCTACGTTAAAGCCAATAAACAAATGTTATATATGCTCGATTTTCCTTACCACATTTTGTATAAAGGCAGAGCCAATTGCTGAAGCAGAACTGGTATCTTTATTGCCCCCTCTCCTTCAATTCCCTAGCCCAGTTCAGTGTAGACATTCTCGCCGTTCCACCTGCATCAATGGAGTTCAGCACTTTAGTACCATCTGTTGTTAGTCCTATTGCAGTAACAATGTAGGACGAATCAAGTGAATTATAGCAATTGCCACATATTTCCTAGTAACTGTATTCAAATGTTACAATTCAGATGTAAGCGATGAGGGTGACAATGATGAAAAACCAGCAAGAGTCCTCCTCCTGGCCTAGCCTAAGAATGCATCCTAATTATGTGTAACATTATGGAACAAGCAATCTGGCTGCAGTGCAATAGATGATGTATTTGTAAGAACGTTGAATTACCTCTGAGTTTATGTGTTTCTACAAAATTTACATAGAATGATATTATACTTAATTCAGGACATTCAATATGTGCGTTATAGGTGGGGATTCATTGTACTCAGGTTTATTGTAAATACAGACTGTTATTCAGAACCTCTTCAACTCCTCTGAAGGCCAGTCTGCATGAATTGTGGAGCAGGTTCCAATTCCTCTCTGACTGTTGTGCTGTTGCATGCAGAATGTGACTCTGTGGAGCATCCTTCAGATGATGGGTCCTCTGAAAGCTCATTTTTCAGTTTAATGAAAATTCTGTAAATCGGAAAAAAAATGGGCGAAAAGCAAAAAAAAAAACTGCAGTAGGTGGAAATCTGAAACAAAACAGAAAATGCTGGAAACACTCAGCGGGCCAGTCAGCATCTGTGAAGAGTACAAACAAGTTAATGCTTTGTCAAAACCAGAACATGTTACAAATGAAGAACGTTTAAAAAAGGAATAGAACAAAGGGAAGGGGGAGGAAAACATACACACTGGAAGAAATGTAACAACATGTAAAATGCTTAAGTGGAAAATGGGATATGGTTAAATGGCAGAAGTGATATCAGCATGAGACAACAGGATTCAAAAAAATAAAAGACATATACAAGATTGGGAAGATTCATTAAATGGTAATGGCTAACATTTAAGGAACAAATGCATGAATTGCAACAGTTACACATTCCTTTCTGACACAAAAACACAAAAGAAAAAGTGGCCCAACCATGCCTAACAAAAGAAATTAAGGATAGTATTGGATCCAAAGAAAGTTGCCAGAAAAAGTAGCAAGCCTGAGGATTGAGAACAGTTTAGAATTCAACAAAAAAGGACCAAGAGATTGATTAAGAGGGGAAAAATAGAATATGAGAGTAAACTTGCAAGGAACATAAAAACCGACTGCAAAAGCTTCTACAAGTATGTAAAAAGAAAAAGATTAGTGAAGACAAATCAAGGTCCTTTACAGTCAGAAATGGGAGAATTTGTATTGGGAAACAAGGAAATGGCAGAACAATTAAATAAATACTTTGGTTCTGTCTTCATGGAAGAGGACACAAATAACATCCCAGAAATGCTAGGGAACCAAGGGTCTAGTGAGCAAGAGGTATTAAAGAAAATGATTATTAGTAAGAAAATAGTACTGAAGAAACTAATGGGACTGAAGGCCGCTAAATCCCCAGGGCCTGATGATCTGCATCCCAGAGTACTAAACGAGGCGGCCATGGAAATAGTGGATGCATTGGTTGTCATCTTCCAAAATTCTATAGATTATAGAACAGTTCCTGCAGATTGTAGGGTGGCAAATGTAACCCCACTATTTAAAAAAGGAGGGAGAGAGAAAACAGGGAACTACAGACTGGTTAGCCTGACATCAGTAGTAGGGAAAATGTTAGAGTCTACTATAAAGAATGTATAACGGCACACTTAGATAATATTAACAGGATTAGACAAAGTCAACATGGATTTATGAAAAGAAAATCATTTTTGACAAACCTACTGGAGTTTTTTGAGGATGTAACTGACAGAATAGATAAGGGAGAACCAGTGGATGTCGTGTATTTGGATTTTCAGAAGGCCTTTGATAAAGTCACACATAAGAGGGTAAGTGTGCAAAATTAAAGCACATAGGATTGGGGGTAATATACTGGCATTGATTGAAAATTGGTTAACTGACAGGTAACAGAGAGTAGGAATAAATGGGTCTTTTTCAGGGTGGCAGGCAGTGACTAGTGGGGTACCACAGAGATCAGTGCTTGGGCCCCAGCTATTCACAATATATATAAATGATTTGGATGAGGGAACCAAATGTAATATTTCCAAGTTTGCTGATGACACAAAACTAGGTGGGATTGTGAGTTGTGAGGAGGATGCAAAGATGCTGCAAGGCGATTTAGATAGGTCGAGTGAGTGGACAAACACATGGCAGATGCAATATAAAGTGGATAAATGTAAAGTTATAAACATCTACAGTTTAGTAAAATAATATTTATTTAATTTTAATCAGAGAATAAAATATGCCCTATTGTGTTCTTTTATCCTCCGGGTTCTGCATTCATTAATATTCTCAAACAGAAGGTGGTTTGCCTTGTGCTGATTTGAAGCTTTTAATTTACTTTTTCCACAAAAATGTTGCAATTGCATACTTTTCCTAAGGGCCTGTTCAGAACACTTGAGCAATATAATGCAAAGCAATAGGTTCATTGCACATATTAGACTAAGCAGCAATAGTATAAAAAATCATCAGCGTTGCTTCACAACACATCAGTAACATTTGAATATTCGTTTTATATTGTAAACTCTTATCAAGTATATATTGCCCTAAGTCTACAGGGGGTAATAATGCCTATTCAACTGTCACTTATAATGATGAGGGAATAAACAGTTTAATGTATTGAAGTATGTCAGACATAATTAAGTTGATTAGATTGATACACAACTCTCATAATTGGATAAGTTGGTGTTTTTAGTTCACTAGTGAAAAGTATTTATTGCTGTGTTAAATCCATGTCAGATTATGCAAAACAGCATTAACATCACTAAAAGTATGTTTATGGTCTAAAAATGTAATTTTCTACTGGTGTGAATTGACAGTTAAAAGAACTGACAGTTTGGATGCATGGACCCTAATTTTGCTAGATATAGAAAGCGCAGAATCACTATGGGCTAGACTTTCTACTTTGCTGGTTATCTCCGAAAAAATGGGCGATGTTCCAGCGATGTACGATGTCTCAGCCTTACCGATCGCTGGAACATCGCCCATTTTTCGGATCGCGATTTTCCACTCGGCGATAGGCCAGCGATGTGAAATGGGCAATGCAAAAGATCAGCGATGTAATGTGCGCCCAACGAATGACCAGCGATGTGGAAGGCAAAAGCTTCCCTAGCAAGCAAATTTTTTTCTTGGTGACTGGTTTTCTCGCTTTTCTGGAGGTCAGGGGTCATCCACACATGCGCAGAAGGCAAAGGGAGGAGCAGAGAGAGAGAGAGGATACCAAGAGAGGAGGAAGGCAGTGAATTAGAGGACAGAAGAGAAAGAGAGAAAAAAGATTTAGAGATTAGAGAGAAATGAGATTTATAGAGAGATTTATACAGATTTATACAGATTTATACAAATACAGATCAGATCATAGAAAATATGTCATAATGTGAATATGATGTTGAGGGGGGAGAAGGAGAGCAAAACCTTTCATTGATGAAGCGAATGAGGCCCATGTTGATGAGGTGCAGTCCCGGTGGGGCCGATTAACGAGGAATGCTCACGGGAAACCCCCACCCTGTGTGTATCGGAAGATTTGGGCCAAAATCACGGATGTGGTGTCCTTGGCTTCCCATGAGGCGAGGTGGTCCGACCAATGCCGGAAGCGCTGGAACAGTTTAGTAGCTGTGGCAAGAGTAAGTAGCATTTTATATTGTACTGATGCAAATTGTAATTATAATAATAATTATAATGAATCTCCTGGATTGAATTTAAGCTTGTTATTCATACATGTATTACATGAACTCCCTGTTAAGATCCGGACTAAGACCCTGTGAACCTGGGACTATGTAGAGCGAGCTTTACTCTGTAACTAACCCCATGCTGTAACTGCTCTGGGAGTGTTTGATGGGACAGTGTAGAGGGAGCTTTAATCTGTATGTAACTTGTGATGTACCAGCTCTGGGAGCGTTTGATGGGACAGTGTAGAGGGAGCTTTAATCTGTATCGAACCTGTGCTGTACCTGCCCTGGGAGCATTTGATGGGACAGTGTAGAGGGAGCTTTAATCTGTATCGAACCCGTGCTGTACCTACCCTGGGAGTGTTTGATGGGACAGTGTAGAGGAAGCTTTAATCTGTATGTAACTTGTGATGTACCAGCCCTGGGAGCGTTTGATGGGACAGTGTAGAGGGTGCTTTAATCTGTATCGAACCTGTGCTGTACCTGCCCTGGGAGTGTTTGATGGGATGGAAGTCTCTCTGCTGCTGCAGCATAGAGAGATGTATATGTGTCAAGCTGTAGCTCCTAAGCAACCATGCATGATCCTATTTGCATGTAATGTTTTAAACTATTGTGTTTCCACGATACTACCTAGTCTATTAGTTTATGCTATGCTCTTTTCTCATTTGCAGAAGAAGATATCTAACAACTGCGCGGAGCAGAGGTGCACCGGAGGGGGCTCTGCTCAGGTACAGCCGCTGATGGACCTTGAGGAATGTGCAGCCGCGCTGGAGGGCCATGAAAGCTGTTCGGCCATGACCCTCGGTCTGGCGGAGCCCAGCTATGCGTCTCATGAATAATGTGTCAAACAGTATTAAAAAGTAATGTAACGTCCTGTAATTATAATGCAATATACGAATGATGTCATGTCATGTCATGTCATGCATGCAGCCTTTGTGCATAAGAAGCAAGAGTGTAAAATAGCCAAGTTTGCTGACGGTGCAAAGATGGAAGGAAAAGCAATGTGTGAGGAGGACGCAAAAAGTCTGCAAAAGGACATAGACAAGCTAAGTGAGTGGGCAAAAATTGGGCAGATGGAATAAAATATTGGAAAGTGGGAGGTCATGTACTTTGGCAGAAGAAAAAAATCAAAGAGCAAGTTATTATTTAAATCCAGAAAAATTGCAAAGTGCCGCAGTACAGCGGGACATGGGGTTACTTGTGCATGAAGCACGAAAGGATAGTATGCAGGTACAGCAAGTGGTCATGAAGGCCAATAGTATCTTGGTCTTTATTGCAAAGGGGATGGAGTATAAAAGCAGGGAAGTCTTGCTAAAGCTACATAAGGTATTGGTGAGGCCACACCTGGAATACTGCGTGCGGTTTTGATTTCCATATTTACGAAAGGATATACTTGCTTTGAAGGCAGTTCAGAGAAGGATCACTAGGTTGATTCCAGGGATGAGGAGGTTTACTTATGAGGAAAGGTTGAGTAGATTGGGCCTCTTCTCATTGGAATTCAGAAGAATGAGAGATGATCTTATTGAAACGTATAAGATTATGAGGGGGCTTGACAAGGTGGCTACAGAGAGGATGTTTCCACTGATGGGGGAGACTAGAACTAGAGGGCATGATCTTAGAATAAGGGGCCGCCCATTTAAAACAGAGATAAGGAAGAATTTCCTCTCTCAGAGGGTTTTAAATCTGTGGAATTCGCTGCCTCAGAGAGCTGTGAAAGCTGGGACATTGAATAAATTTAAGACAGAAATAGCCAGTTTCTTAAACGATAAGGGGATAAGGGGTTATGGGGAGCAGGCGGGGAAGTGGAGCTGAGTCCATGATTAGATCAACCATGATCTTATTGAATGGCGGAGCAGGCTCGAGGGGCCGTATGGCCTACTCCTGTTCTTATTTCTTATAGAAACATAGAAACATAGAAAATAGGTGTAGGAGTAGGCCATTCGGCCCTTCGAGCCTGCACCACCATTCAATAAGATTAAGGCTGATCATTCACCTCAGTACCCCTTTCCTGCTTTCTCTCCATACCCCTTGATCCCTTTAGTTGTAAGAGCCATATCTAACTTCCTCTTGAATAAATCCAACGCACTGGCATCAACAACTCTCTGCAGTAGGGAATTCCACAGGTTAATCTCTGAGTGAAGAAGTTTCTCCTCATCTCGGTCCTAAATGGCATACCCCTTAGTCCCCTGGTTCTGGACTTCCCCAACATCAGGAACATTCTTCCTGCATCTAACCTGTACAGTCCCGTCAGAATTTTATATGTTTCTATGAGATCCACTCTCATCCTTCTAGACTCCAGTGAATACAGGCCCAGTCAATCCAATCTCTCCTCATATGTCAGTTCTACCATCCCGGGAATCAGTCTGGTGAACCTTCGCTGCACTCCCTTAATAGCAAGAACGTTCTTCCTCAGATTAGGAGACCAAAACTGAACACAATATTCCAGGTGAGGCCTCACTAAGGCCCTGTAAAACTGTAGTAAGACCTCCCTGCTCCTATACTCAAATCCCCTAGCTATGAAGGCCAACATACCATTTCCTTCTTCACCGCCTGCTGTACCTACATGCCAACTTTCAATGACTGATGTACCATGACACCCAGGTCTCATTGCACCTCCCCTTTTCCTAATCTGCTGCCATTCAGATAATATTCTGCCTTCGTGTTTTTGCCACCAAAGTGGATAACCTCACATTTATCCATATTATACTGCATCTGCCATGTATTTGCCCACTCACCTAACCTGTCCAAGTCACCCTGCAGCCTCTTAGCATCCTCCTCACAGCTCACACTGCCACCCAGCTTAGTGTCATCTGCAAACTTGGAGATATTACACTCAGTTCCTTCATCTAATTCATTGATGTATATTGTAAATAGCTGGGGTCCCAGCACTGAGCTCTGCGGCACCTCACTAGTCACTGTCTGCCATTTTGAAATGGACCCGTTTATCCCGATTCTCTGCTTCCTGTCTGCCAACCAGTTCTCTATCCACGTCAATACATTACCCCCAATACCATGTGCTTTAATTTTGCACACTAATCTCTTGTGTGGGACCTTGTCAAAAGCCTTATGTTCTTATGTTCTTCTGTAATAAGAGCAGGGGATGCAGCCGCTACAGCTTTCTGGGGTAGTGACATCCATGAATTGACATGTAACACCTCTCGTTAATGTGTACTATTATGTTCTAATAAGCTCCGTAATAAGTTTAAATGTGCTTTTAAGGTCAACCTGAGAGACTCGTCGAGGTGGCACCTGCACCTGGTAAGGAGGAACAGGAAGAGGAGGAGGAGGAGGAGGAGGAGGAGGAGCAGTAGCAGCAGCCAATTATGGAGAGGAATGAACCTGTGATCATCTCAACTGAGATGGAAGAGGCACCGGGACCAAACGGCATGCAGCCGGCAACGCCAAGGTGCACTATATTGCGCACGCCGACCCCGTGGAGGTTGGGTCAGTGAGATCAGCAATCGCCTCCCTCGGATGATCAGTTGGAGGGCTTGATCTCCATGTTCTTGGAGACGGTCGCGATAGGTCGCGATCTTTTCCAGGGTTTTACTCAGGTTGCGCGTGACATTTCTCAGTGTCTGCTGTGCAAGTCGAGCTAATGGAGGTAGCACGGCAGACCCTGGAGGGAATGCGTGAGCAGAACACCGCAAGCAATGCCCTTCGGCATGTACTGCTGGCTGAGGTGTCGTGTTGGGTCGGAGTATCACCCCGAACACTCAAGCGAGTACGGAGGAACCACTTCCTCCTGACTTAGAAGACGAACCGCCAGCTTCGTCTTCCACTCCAACACCCCCACCACGGCAGGAAGTCTTTCCGGTGCTCGTTGCATGCCAGCTTCGTCTCGGTCTCCAGGGACCAAAATGGGTGGGTGAGCCTAAGATATGGGGGGGGGAAAGGATCTGGAGGGAAACGTGACCGCTGGTCCAGGTAGGGAGAGGGGTGTTTTTGCTGTTATCTTATTCTGTTAAATTTTTTACTGTTAATGTTAAATTCTGTTATTGTTAATGTTCATTTATAGTTGGGGAGGGGGTGGGGGTGTTGATAAAAATGAAAAAAAATCTTTGTTAAGATAATTTTTTAAATTAAATTTAACAATTGTTGTGCATTGTCTTATAATAACATAAGTTTGGTAGGAGTTAAGCATTCATACAAAGGTTGTGCAACAATGTCCAGGCCAGGGCAGTGCAGGCAAAACTAAAACATAACTCAACGCAAATGCAACCTTTGTTTAACTGTAACTGTAACTGTCCCCAATGCAAGTTCATGCAAAGCGTTCATTTATGAGCTGCTGATGCAACAGCTTTGCAGCCGCGTAACTCCAACAGGGTACCTCTGGTCTTCTGGCGGGGGATGGTGGGACCATGGCTTCATCGCCAGGCTGATTGCCCTCCCCGAGGTCCTCACCAGCCTCCTCCTCCTCCTCCTCTGCTCCTCGCCGTCTGCCTCTTCCGCCTCCCCTCCTTCTGGAGGTGGACCTTCAGCCGCATCTGGCATTTGTTGTCCTCTCCTTATAGCTAGTTTATGCAACATGCAACACACCACAATAAACTCAGCGACCTGGTCAGGGTGGTACTGTAGGCTGCCACCAGAATGGTCCAGGCATCTGAAGCGCTGTTTTAGGACTCCAATTGTCTTTTTGATGCTGTTGCCTGTAGCTATGTGGCTTTCATTGTAACGTTTCTCGGCTTCAGTAATGGGATTATGCAATGGGATCATCAGCCAGCTGGCAAGGCCATATCCTTTATCCCCCAGCATCTAACCATGACCTTCTAGTTGATTGACAAACAGGTCAGGGATAGCACTCTCACGCAGGATGTGGGCCTCATGGATGCTGCCAGGAAATGTAGCATTTACTGTCATGATAATTTGGTTGTGGTCGACAACGAGCTGCACATTCAGGAAGTGGAATCCCTTTCTGTTACGAAACACCTCCAGGTTCTGTACAGGGACTTTCAGGGCAATGTGCATGCAGTCTATTGCTCTCTGCACCTTGGGGAAGTTTGCTATTCTCGAGAAACCCAAAGCTCTCCCGGTCTGTTCCTCCCTGGTCATACGGAAATTTATAAAGTCCATCCTGCGAGCGTAAAGGGCTTCAGTCACCTGCCAAATGCAGCAGTGTGTGACGTGTTTAGAGATACCACAGATGTTGTCAGCTGAAGCCTGAAAGGATCCAGATGCGTAGAAGGATAGTGCCACTGTAACCTTTATCTTAACAGGCAGTGTGGTTCTGATGGTTCTGGAAGGCTGCAGATCTCCCTTGATGAGCTGGCATATCTCATCGATGACCTCCTTCCGGAAGCGCAGCCTCCTAAGACACGCGGTTTCAGACAAGTTGAGGTAAGATTGCTTTTACTTGTACCTTCGTTGGCTGTACGCTCGCCTCCTCTGTCTCCTCTGTCTCTGCATTACTCTGTCACCTCTGCGTTTGATCCTTTCAGAAACCAGCGTGTGAGCAGTTACGAGTAATATCAGAGAAGCCATAGGTCCCATCACTATCAATAATATTATTTTCACTTGCTATAAATGTACTTTTTAGTAAAAAAATGCCTAATCTAAGCTAATATTAGTATAATTAAATATAAGTATAAATGTGAGTGGATCTATCTGTAAAAGACCCTTAAATAACTCACAATATATAAGCTCGAGTTTTTTAGCTGCCTCCTCCCTTCCTCCGAAATTCAAAATGGCATCCGTAGTGCCCAGTTCTGTGAGGAAGGCCTGGAAAAAGCAACTATTCTCCAGCGATGTTCTCGGCGAGCGATCAGCCCAAAGTTCCACTCGGCGTTGTGCGGGCGATCACCTCAGCGATCAGCTAGGCGATATGAGCCAAAACTTCGGGGGTTAATTTTCCGGCAATGGTCCAGCCTGAATTTCCACATTTTGTTCAAAATGGGCGATAACAGGCCGTTTTGGGCGATATATGGGCGACTTGAAGTGGAAAGTCTAGCTATATCCTAAAACATACCAGAGAGACTGGAACAAAATTACCTGGGGACTAAAATTCTCTCTCAAATTCTGATTCTCCTTTTGTAAATGTAAATCCAAGGAAACATTGTGGCTAGCTCTTCTTGACGTACTGCTCAAATGCCTGAGATACCTGCTCGTAAACATTCTCCCAAATTGCAATTTTGGCGCCCCAAAGAATGTACTTTCATCCCCATTCAACAAGGCTACACTGCTGTGGGTTCAGGAACTAATCTTTACATAGAGAACATCACTTGTCATTGTTCCAGAATTTGTACAAAGGTAAGAAGTTACATAAGAATTAGGAACAGGAGTAGGCCATCTAGCCTCTCGAGCCTGCTCCGTCACTCAACAAGATCATGGCTGATCTGGCTGTGGACTCAGCTCCACTTACTCGCCCGCTCCCCATAACCCTTAATTCCCTTATTGGTTAAAAATCTATCTATCTGTGATTTGAATACATTCAATGAGCTAGCCTCAACTGCTTCCCTGGGCAGAGAATTCTACAGATTCACAACCCTCTGGGAGAAGAAATTCCTTCTCAACTCGGTTTTAAATTGGCTCCCCCGTATTTTGAGGCTGTGCCCCCTAGTTCTAGTCTCCCGACCAGTGCAAACAACCTCTCTGCCTCTATCTTGTCTATCCCTTTCATTATTTTAAATGTTTCTATAAGATCACCCCTCATCCTTCTGAACTCCAACGAGTAAAGACCCAGTCTACTCAATCTATCATCAATAGGTAACCCCCTCATCTCCGGAATCAGCCTAGTGCATCGTCTCTGTACCCCCTCCAAAGCTAGTATATCCTTCCTCAAGTAAGGTGACCAAAACTGCACGCAGTACTCCAGGTGTGGCCTCACCAATACCCTATACAGTTGCAGCAGGACCTCCATGCTTTTGTGCTCCATCCCTCTCGCAATGAAGGCCAACATTCCATTCGCCTTCCTCATTACCTGCTGCACCTGCAAACTAACTTTTTGGGATTCATGCACAAGGACCCCCAGGTCCCTCTGCACCGCAGCATGTTGTAATTTCTCCCCATTCAAATAATATTCCCTTTTACTGTTTTTTTTTCCAAGGTGGATGACCTCACATTTTCCGAGATTGTATTCCATCTGCCAAACCTTAGCCCATTCGCTTAACCTATCTAAATCTCTTTGCAGCCTCTCTGTGTCCTCTACACAACCCGCTTTCCCACTAATCTTTGTGTCATCTGCAAATTTTGTTACACTACACTCTGTCTCCTCTTCCAGGTCATCTATGTATATTGTAAACAGTTGTGGTCCCAGCACCGATCCCTGTGGCACACCACTAACCGCCGATTTCCAACCCGAAAATAACCCATTTATCCCGACTCTCTGCTTTCTGTTAGCCAGCCAATTCTCTATCCATGCTAATACATTTCCTCTGACTCCACGTACCTTTATCTTCTGCAGTAACCTTTTGTGTGGCACCTTATCGAATGCCTTTTGGAAATCTAAATACACCACATCCATCGGTACACCTCTATCCACCATGCTCGTTATATCCTCAAAGAATTCCAGTAAATTAGTTAAACTTGATTTCCCCTTCATGAATCCATGTTGCGTCTGTTTGATTGCACTATTCCTAGATAGATGTCCTGCTATTTCTTCCTTGATTATAGCTTCAAGCATTTTCCCCACTACAGATGTTAAACTAACCGGCCTATAGTTACCTGCCTTTTGTCTGCCCCCTTTTTTAAACAGAGGTGTTACATTAGCTGCTTTCCAATCCGATGGCACCTCCCCAGAGTCCAGAGAATTTTGGTAGATTACACACAATCCATAGTCATGATACTGACATGCCACTCTTATACTCTGTCTCAAGGGTCCTTGATACTTTTATTCACCACTCACAGCCCAACCATTACAAATCCAGATTATAGGCAGTTTTAATTGACCACATAACCTTACGTACTAACAGGACAGAGTAAACTAATGGGTAAGGAATGGACAATGCAGAAATACACCACTTCTAAAATGCACAGAAAATTATTTCCTATTATTTAGTACTAAGAGAGGCACACAGAGTTCATTAAGAATCTTCATCAAAGACCAGCTTTCTATTTTTGAATGAGTCTGGCAAACAACATTCAACACAGTCTTTACATTACTGCAACTGCTAAAAGCGGCAGGTGTCTTGGAAATCCTGGCAACACACATCGAATTATAACAGTGTTTAATGGAGGAGCAGTTTCTGGTACAGGAGCAGTGGTAAGGGCCCCAGCACCCACTGCTGTTTCTGGTAGAAATAAGGGCAAAGAGGGACCAACTCCCAGGCATGCAGGAGAGGAAACCGAACAAGAAAGTAGTGCAGGCATTATGGAGGGAGGTAGCAATGTCACAGTAAACTGGGCAAATCTGTTAATGGGTAAAACGATGGAAGATCAATAGCAGATGCTCAATAAAGAATTTAACGTGATACAGAACCAACTTATACCCCTAAGGGGTAAGATTTCTACTTGCCAAAAAAAAAACAGCCATGGATAACTAGAGGAAAGGCACAAATAGGAATAAAACTAACAGAAAAAGCATAAAAGAATGCAAAAAAAATAGCGGAAATTGTGGCGAATGGTAGAGATACAAAGAACAGCAAAGGGTGACAAAACAGAGTAAGAGCTACCAAAGGGAATATGAAAAGAAACTTGCAAGGGTTATCAAAATCAACACACATTTTTTTTACAATTATATTAGGAAAAAGAGGGTGGTTAAGAAAAATCTGGGCCCCTTAAAGATTGATAATTGTGATATTATAAATGAAAATAAGGAACTGGTGGACATGTTAAATAATTACATTGCACCAATATCTACAGCAGAGGAAAAGTATAGCATGCCGGACAACCCAAGGAAACTAATATTGATTCATGGTACACATCATAATTAATGTAAGCAAATTAAGAGTATTGAAGAAAATAATGACGCTAAGGAGTGACCAATCCCCAGGCCCAGATGCTTTCCATCCCAGGGTTTTTAAGTAAGTAGCTGAGAACAATGCAGATGTCCTAACTATGATCTTTCAAAGTTCTCTTGAATCAGAAACCATTCCTTTAGATTGGAAAATTGCGCATCACTCCGCCAGTTAAGAAAGATGTGAGAGGGAAACCTGGGAATTATAGGCCAGTTAGACCAACATCTGTTGTTGGGAAATTATTAGAGTCTATAAATAAGGATAGAGTGACTGAACACCTTGACATTTTTCAGCTGATCAGAGAAAGTCAACGTGGATTTTTAAAGGGTTGGTCATGCCTGAGATACATGATTGAGCGTTTTGAAGAGGTGACTAAAGTAGTGGACAGGTAATAGTCTATGGGCTAGAACCTCCACTTTTGTGCTTATTGCCCAAAAATGGGCATTATTTCCGACGTGGGCGTTAAAAAAGGGTTTTCAGATCACCAGCTTCTCACCCATTCTCAAAGCAGCCTAGTCTCTATTTTTGAAAATGGGCGTTACCGCGAGCTATATAAAATGGGCGGTAGCGTTAAATTATTTTCAACTTCTGCTGTAAAGTGTGGCCGTCCTTAGCACGGCATGGCAATGTTCAATTCCCGCGATTCAGGAGGTCAAGGGTCATCATGACATGCACAGAGAAGCAGACAGAGAGAGAGGGACCTCAGGCGTGTCTGGGTGTGGTGTGGCTGCTTTGGGAGGAAGGAGGGAGACTTTAGAGCTTCACAGCAAGTAGGCAAACAAAAGTTAGCTGTTACCAGCCACATATTTGCCCGAATTTGATCCAAAATGGAGAGAGAGGAGGAGGCATTATAGCATGCTGTGGAGACTGACGCTGGAGAGGGCAGTGAAGTGGGAGAGGAGCACATTGGAGGGTGCAGAAGATGCAAATGCCTCCCTCCTGCAGGAGGTCGAATCACACTGGGGTGATTTGACACAGGGAGTGTGTGGGAAGCCCACCCCAAAGGCATACTAGAAGATATGGACCGAGATGGCAGAGGTGGTCTCGTCGGCGACCAACGAGGTACGTGAGGGCAACCAATGCCGCAAACGATGGAAGGACTTTGTGGGATCCGCAAGAGTAAGTATTACATTGATTTACATGTACTTATGTATGTATATAATTTGATTTGTAACAGTCATGAGTGATTAGCATCAGATGTGAGGTCTTTCACTTTTACCGGGAATGTTTTACTCAAAGCCTGCGGTCACGGTGTACCTCTTTTGATAAAGAATGATAATTTTCATAATAATCATGATTACATCTGTTGATTATGTATTGTATCAGTCTCTGTGACAGTATCTAGCAATGATATCACGCAATGATCTCATGCCATGTCGTCCTATCACCTTTTACAGAAGCAGCTATCGACGATGAGGTCCGTGCAGAGGCGAACGGGTTGGGGGCCACCAGTCCCCAGCGACATCACTGAGATGGAGGAGCGGGTGCTCACACTCATGGGGAAGCACCCCCGGACAGGTACGGAATCATCTGCAGACCCTGAAGTGATGCCATGTGAGTAAAGCTTACACTATTGCGTGGTGTGAAGTCAATAGATGCCACACCCACTCATATCCGAACAATCATATATGATAGATGATTGCTAAAATTGGCGTAATGAAAATCATTGGAATGCAAATGTGTTGATGGTCATGAAATGTGATATCTGCGATGATTTTGAGAGCGATGGTGCTTTTCTCGTGCTTATGCTGTGTGTAGTGCTGGACTCACCTTGTGACCCGAGCACTCCCTTCTCCTGTAATAACCTCATTTGTGTTTTGCAGCTCAGCCAGCAGCGCGTCCCAAGGCAAGACCACAGATGCCAGTAGGTGAGGGCGTGGGGCCGGACTCTCCGAACGTTCCAACATCTGGTGCTGAGGAGCTCCGATTCTCTCCCGTCAATCCGCTGGGTCTGTTCTCTACGGATGAGAGCGCAGACTTTGAGGAACTTGTATCGCCACGCTCCAGAAGCCATTCCACCCCAAAGCCATCAAGTGGTCCTCCGGTCATTCCCGCCTCCACACTGGAGGTACCAGCCCCAAGCACCTTGCCACAGGGCACCCCAGTTGTCCCCAGGATGGCGCCAACCCCGCGGAGGTCTCGTGGATGTGGCAGGTCTGTTCCGCGAGCGCCACATGATAGCGGAGAGATGGTACAGTTGTCCAGGAGGGTTGTAGACATTGGTGACCAGCTCATCGAAGCATTGGGGGGCATATCCCGACTGCTGGCCATCATGACCGAGTACATTCCACGGATGGCAGAGGCCCTGGATGCAAAAGGCCCAACAGTCATCGGAGAAGCAGCAGGGAGTCGATGAGGCGGAGCGTCAGTGTGGGGAGGCCTATAAAAGGCCAGCTGGTGCAGCTGCAGGGAGAGAAAGCAAAGAAGAAGTAGAAAGAAATCGAAAGGTAACATCACAGCCAATGGGGTAAGTGATTGGCTGGTGATTGGTGAGTAGTTTTTCTTTTTCTTTTCCTTTATCGGTAGGTAACCTTTAGCATTGTTGTTGCCAAATTAAGTAAATCTAAGGGTTAAATCATGACAGGAGAGCTCGGACACGTGTCATGCTCCTCCTGTGCTATGTGGGAACTCAGGGATGCTTCCAGGGACGACTACATGTGCGGGAAGTGGATCCGGTTGCAGCATCTGACAGGCTGCATTGCGGCACTGGAGCTGCGGGTGGATTTACTCTGGAGCATCCGCGATGCTAAGGGTGTCGTGAATAGCATGTTTAGTGAGTTGGCCACACCGCAGGTAAAGGTTACACAGCCAGATAGGGGATGGGTGACCAACAGGAAGAGCAGTGGAAGGAAGGTAGTATGGGGGTCCCCTGCGGTCATCCCCCTGCAAAACAGATACACCGTTTTGGGTACTGCTGAGTGGGATGACTCATCAGGGGAGAGCAGCAGCAGCCAAGTTCATGGCACCGTGGGTGGCTCTGCTGCACAGTTAATTAATGCAATAGTAAGTGTTATATATGTGGACTTGTATTTAAACTGTACAGCCACCAGAGGGCTCTTCCCCTGGAGTCCCAAGAGATCCCATTATCCCTTGGGAGCACAGGTATTTAAGGAGGCTCCACAGGTTGGAGAGGCACTCTGGAGACCTGCAATAAAAGACTGTCACACTTTACGTTGAGCTCACAGTGTTCAGTCTGACTCTATCTCCATACACAACAAGAAGGAAGGACATTAGCTTGGATGAAGTGGAATCGGTATGGGTGGAGCTACGGAATACCAAAACTGTGGGAGGGGCCCGAAGCACGCAGCCCCTAGCCCTGGCCGAATGGCCTCACTGGGGCTGCGTGGATAAGGCTCCTCCCACCCGACCGGACCTGACTCGACCTCTGCTTCCGCCCGCGCGCCCCCCCCGGCGACCCGACCTCCGCTCCCCCCCCCGACCCGACCAGACCTCCGCGCTCCCCCCCTCCCCCGCGATTCTCTCTCTTCTCCCACCCCCGCGACTCTCCCACCCCCCCCCCGACCTCCGCGACTCCTCCCCCCGGACCTCCGCAACTCTTCCCGCCCCCCTTCCCCCCACCCCCGGACCTCCGCAACTCTCCCCCCCCCCCCCCGGGACCGACTCTTCCCCCCCCCCAACTTCCCCCTCCACCTCCTCCCCCACTCCCCCTCCACCTCCCCACCTCCCCCTCCTCCTCCCCCCTCCCCCTCCACCCCACCCCTTCTCCCCCTCCTGCTTCTCCCTCGCCCACCCACCTTCTCCCCCTCCACTCGCTGTCAGAAACACAAACACTGACAGACAGTGAGAGAGACACACACAGACAGACAGAGAGATAGAGACACTGACAGAGACACACTGGGGGGGCCGTCCCAGCATGCTGTTGGAGGACTCCCGGTGCTGCAGTCGTTAAGTAGAAAATGTTTTATTTATTGTTTTTTTTTTTCATTTATTTTTTAGTAATTTTTTTGATTGATTTATTCATTGATTTATTGATGTATTTATCATTTATTATTGATGATGGCTCTTTATTTGTAAAACTGAAGTGTTTAATGTTTGTAAACTTCTCTTTAAACCCTAGCCCCCCCCCCCTTTCCCTACGCCTAATTTGTAACCTACGCCTGATTTTCAAAAGTGCAGACAAGGTTTTTTCGAACGTACAAAAATCTTCACTTACTCCATTCTAAGTTAGTTTGGAGTAAGTTTTCACTGCCTAAACTTTGAAAACAGGCGGAAGTGGCCGGACACGCCCCGTTTTGAAAAAAAAATTCTGTTCCAAAGTGAAACTGTTCTAACTGACTAGAACTGGAGCAAACTAAATGCCGAGAATTCAAATTTCTAAGATACTCCATTCTAAACCAGTTGCTCCAAAAAATCAGGAGCAACTCAGGCCGAAACTTGGCCCCTACGTCTGTTGAGATGTTCACTTCACCTGAGAAGAACTCTAGACTCAATGCAAACTCCCCCGAAGTTGAGGCAGCCTATTGAATGAAGCGACCTGCGATTTTAAAAATGCCAGCCACACCGCTGGCGTTCGTTCAGAACAGTTCCTCTTTTTCTGGGTGGTTTTTTGAGCGCGCGATATTGTGGGCGATATGTGTGCGAGGTGGTGAAAGTGACAGTGGCCGATCTCCTGAGCCAAATGTGCTCTTTATGACAAAAAAAAGTGGGCGGGCGGTATTATTGAATCTCAGCTTTAATTCCATGTGGAAAGTAATGCTGGCCGATATGGAGGTTGATTTCGCCCATTCTGATGATTCCGCCCAAAAAATGTGAGCGGACGGTAATATTTTTTCCTGGCGTTAAGCACCTGGGGAAAGTAACACTCGGCAATAAGTTTCCAAAAAATGCGCGTCAGTTTCCATTTTGTGCCATAATGGGCGATAGATGGGCGTGATACGTAATTTCAGCAGTAAAATGCGCGTTATGTGGGCGTAAAGCATGCAAAAAAAATGTGGAGGTTCTAGCCCATGGAATATTAATTTTATGGGCCCAAGTTTCCACATGATTTGCGCCTGATTTTTAGGAGCAACTGGTGGAGAACGGACTATCTTAGAAATCGCAATTCTCCACATTTTTATTCTGCAGTTCTAGTCAGGTAGAACAGTTCTACTTTGGAACAGAATTTTTTCTTCAAAAGTGGGTGTGTCCGGCCACTGACGCCTGATTTCAAAGTTTCCACAGTGAAAATGTACTCCAAACTAACTTAGAATGGAGCAAGTGAAGATTTTTGTAACTCTGAAAAAACCTGGTCTACACATTAAAAAATCAGGCGCAGGTTACAAATTAGGCGTCCAGAACGAGGAGGGGGAAGGGAAGTCATTAAATTCTACAATAAATCCTTATTTATACTTCTACAAATATTATACAAATAAATCCAACCTGAATAAACATTTATAAACAAAGAAAAGATTAAATAAACCATCTTCCTACCTGTGTGAAAGTGCTTCAGCCAGGGAGAATTCTGCAGGCGTTCGTTCCCGCGGGGGTGGGGGGGAGGAGGAGACAGCCGTTCGTTCCCGCGGGGGTGGGGGGTGGGGAGGGGAAGGAGACAGTGAGAAGGGAAGCCTCAGTGCTGATGTGCTGATGGCAATGTGCTTTTATTAAAAAATGTTCAAAAATTAAACAGCTACAAAGAACTACAAAAATGGCCGAGTGCCAATGTTTCCTTCACACTGCGTGTGCGCGAACGCTCCAACGCGCACGCGCAGCGTTGCCGGCAGGAAAAAAACTAATTTAAATGGTACCCGCCCCCTCCCACTTACAAAATCGGCGCGAGTGTAGGCTCCGCCCCCCTGGGCGCCGCACCAAACAGACAAGGTGCTGCAAAGCGCTCCAGAATCGTGCCTTTTTTTTCCGCCGCCGTTTTAGGCGCGAAAAACGGGCGCCCAGCTCGGAGGGGCGCCCGTTTTTTATCGTGTGGAAACTTGGGCCCATAGATTTCCAGAAGGAAATTAATCAAGTTCCTCATAAGAGACTATTAGCTAAAGTTGAAGCTCGTGGAACAGAGGGAAAATTATTGACCTGGTTAGGAAATTGTTTGAGTGGCAGGAGACAGAGATAATGGGCAGGTACTCAAATTGACAGGATGTGGCTAGCTGTTTCCCATAGGGGTCTGTTTTGAGGCTTCAACTATTTATTAACAACTTAGATAACAGGATAGCGAGCCACACATCCAAGTATCTTAGAATACAAGGGTGTAGAAATTATGCTACAGCTATACAAAACCCTCATTAGACCACACCTGGAGTACTGTGAGCAGTTCTGGGCTGCACACCTTAGGAAGGATATATTGGCCTTGGAGGGAGCGCGGTATAGATTTTACTGGAATGATACCTGCACTCCGGGTTAAATTATGAGCAGAGATTAAACAAACTTATGTTGTATTCCCTGGAATTTACAAGATTAAGGGCTAAATTTTACATTTTTTTTTGCATGCATAATGCCCACTTAACGTCCATTTTAACGCTGAAATGAGGTATAATGCCCAGATATCGCCCATTTAGCCACAAAATGGAAACTGACACCCATTTTTCGGACACTTATCGGCGAGCGTTACTTTCCCCATGTGTGTAACGCCGGGAAAAAATAATACCGCCCGCCCACTTTTTTGGGGCGGAATCATCAGAATGGGTGAAACCAACGCCCATAATATCGCCCAGCGTTACTTTCCGCACGTAATTAACGCCGAGATTCAATAATACCGACCACCCACTTTATTTTGTCGTAAAGATCACATTTGCCGAAACTAACGCCCAGAAGATCGCCCAGCGTCACTTTCACCACCTCGCACACATCTCGCCCACAATATCGCTCGCCCAAAAAACCGCCAGGAAAAAGTGGAACTAACCGGAACTACTCACAGCAATATGGACACAATGTTCTAAATCACATGTCGTATCATTTAAAAGGCTGCTCTGCTTCAACCTCGGGAGAGTTCAGATGTACTCTGGTGGTCTTTGGAGGTGATGTGAACATCTGAACAAACATCTTTATCATACTGTGGACGATTGGAATTTAATAGGTGTCTTCATCGGGACATTCATTCTTTGTGACCAATCGGTGGCAAACAGATAGCTTGTCCTTTCTCATCCTCTCTTGATGATTAGTTACATGCTGCAGACTCGAGATTGCGAGATTGCTCGATAGTATCATGTGCCCAATGTAAGACGTAACAGACTGAAGAGGAGGACCAGACGTTACACCCTCTGCAAGTAGAGGGACAAGCGATCTTACCTCAACTTGCCCGACACCACCTGCCTTCGGAGACTGCACTTTCACAAAGAGGTTATCAGTGAGATATGCCAGCTCATATGGGAGATCTGCAGCCTGCCAGCACCATCAGGACTGTCCGTCGAGATCAAAGTCACTGCGGCACTGTCTATGTGTCGGGTTCTTTTCAGGCCTCAGCTGGCAACATTTGCGGTCTGTCTCAGCATGCCACACATTGCTGCATTAGACAGGTCACTGAAGCCCTGTACGCACGCAGGATAAACTTTATCAGCTTCCCTATGACCAGGGAGGCTCAGACTGAGAGGGCTCTAGGATTCTACCGAATTGCTAACTTCCCCAAGGTGCAGGGAGCAATAGACTGCATTGCGATGCAGACACCTTTTCATGATGCAGAGATTTTCAGGAACTGCAAGGGATTCCACTCCCTGAATGTGCAACCCGGTTGTTGATCACCAGCAAATTATTATGGCAGTGAATGCTCAATTTCCGGGCAGCATCCATGATGCTCACATCCTGCGTGAGAGCACTGTATCTGACTTGTTTAACACTCAACCACAAGGTCAATGCTGGATGCTTGGTGACAAAGGATATGGCCACGCCACCTGGCTAATGACCCCCCTGTGTGACATCCGCACTGAAGCCGAGAAGCGATACAATGAGAGCCATTGGAGTGCTTAAGCAGAGCTTTAGATGCCTGGACTCTGAGCAGGTAGCTCAATTCGTGGTGGTGTGCTCCATGCTGCACAACTTGGCTATCAGGAGGGGACAAGAATTGCCAGAAGGGTGTGACGATCCACCTCAGGAGAGAGAGGAAGAGGAGGACAAGGAGGTGGACGCTGACCTCGGGCCAATCAGGCTGATGCTGAAGCCATGCCCCCGCCCCCCCGTAGACCGCATAAAAGGGCCTGTGGTGACATCATAGTTGCAAAACTCTTACGTCAGGAGCTCATAAATGATCGCTTTGCCTGAAAGAACATTGGTGGTATTTATAAGGCTGACACACTGCTGGGTGAGCAGGTCATACTTCAATGATGGGCGTCACCTTGGTGACATTTAAAGTTTAAATTGATTGAAGTTAAGTGTAATTATACTCTTTGATGTTAAGGTATCACCAGTTTGTAATGGTGCAGCTATCTGAGCCAATATGCAGCAAGGATATGTTAAATAAAAAACATTTAAATCGAACATTTATCTGAAATCATAAGTATTTCTGTAAAAACCAACCCTCCACCCCTCCCCCCCCCCCGCCGCCCCCACTCCCCCCCCACCGCTTCTCATCCCCACCTCTATCCGTTCCTCTTCCCCTCCTGACTCCAAACCGCCTGGCCGAGGAGTTCCTCAGGTGCTGTTTCATTGGGGGGGGGGGGGGGTGGGGTGGCGGGGGGGATGACGGACGAACCGCTGCTTGGACGGATACGGGCGAGGACGGTCCCGAGGTGGGAACGTGTTCCGAGCCAGAAGCAAGATGTTGCTCCTGGCTCTCGTGTCGTTGGCAATGGGGGTGCGGTACCTTGGGGTACAGTGCCGCGCTCCGGGACCACTGGGAGCCCTCTGCCACCAGTGTTCCTGGCGACCAGCTCCAGGGCCTCCTCCATCCCTTCCATGTTATATATTATTTGTTGAACAAAAACTCAGTGCCAACTATGTTCTTGGTTCTTAGTAGGCTTTTTGCTGCTGGTGAATCTCCCTCGTGCCTCCCACAACAGCCAAACAAGCATACACCACACCCACACACGCTTTCAGTCCCTCTCTGCTCCCTCTCTCTCTGACTCCTCTTATGCGCATGTAATGGTGACCCCCGACCTCCTGAATCGCGGAAAACGAGCGTTGCCATGCTGTTGCTAAGGACGGCGACACTTTACGGCATAAGGTCAGAGAGATTAACGCTAACGCCCATTTCAGATCGCTCGTGCTAACGCCCAATTTTTAAAATGGAAACTAGGGGCTTTGAGATTGAGCGACAAGCCAGCGATCTGAAAACCCATTTTTACCGCCCACGCCGTAAATACCGCCCATATTTGGGCGATCTGTACAAAAGTGTAAAATCTAGCCCTAGGGGTTAATTTGATCAAAGTTTTCAAGATATTAAGGAGAACTGATAGGGTAGATAGAGAGAAACTATTTCTACTGGTTCGGGAATCTAGGACTAAGGACATAACCTAAAAATTAGAGCTAAGCATTTTAGGAGTCAAGTTAGGAAACACTTATACATACAAAGGATCGTAGAAGTTTGGAGTCTCTTCTGCAAACACCAGTTGACGCTAGGTGAATTATTAATTTTAAATCTGAGATTGATAGATTCTGTTAACTAGGGATATTAAGGGACAAGGGGCAAAGGCAGGTATATGAAGTTCGGTCACAGATCAGCAATGATCTCATTGAATGGCAGCACAGGCTTGAGGGGATTAATGGCCTACTCCTGTTCCTATGTTCCAAATGTCAATCAGTACCATCTCTTCTCCCTCATTTGCAACCTCTTCCTGCAGCTGAGCCTAAGGGCTTAGTGCTTCTTCCTCTTCCTTTTCTGCAAAGAGAAAGACCAATGCTTTGAGAGTAGGAAAATGTAGCAGCATGTGGTGTGCCACGATGATTCTCAAAACCAGTAAAGGGTAGTACTGCAGTGATCTTCCAGGCCTGTCCAAACACCAGAAATGAGACTTTGGTTTCCTGATATAGTCTGCTCAATTAGAATTATTGTTGTGCCATTTTAACTTTTCCCCTCTGTTATTCTTAGATGGATGGAGTTGGGTCATCAACCATGGGTGCAGAGGTTATCCAGGTCATCAAGCAGCCGGGCATATACTGGTGCTTGAGTAAGCCTTGGAGCGTAGACTGGCAAAACACAAAAGCATCAAGCAGCTTCCTGGATAGCATGCATTCACATGAATAATAATGTGTCTGGCATCACACACCAGTTGGACGTTGAGTGACTGAAATTCCTTTCTGTTGTTTTAGTTCAGCGGATGCTCATGTGGAGTCTTTATTACCACATGGGTTGTGTTATGTATGGAGAAAGAGTCAGACTGAACACTGTGAGCTCAAAGTAAAGTGTGACCTTAATCTTTTATTGCAGGTCTCCAGAGTACCTCTCCAACCTGTGAGGCCTCCTTAAATACCTGTGCTTCAAAGGGATTATGGGATCCCTTGGGACTCCAGGGGATGAGCCCTTTGGTGGCTGTACAGAGTAAATACAAGTTTACATATATAACAACACTTCTCCCCAAAGTCAACAGTGTAACTATTTACAAGGTGAGTTGATATGGGGCCCTTCTTGCCCTGGTTGATCGTCTCGTTGTGAAAGTTGGTATTGGTGAATCAACCGTTGGGCCCTCGCTGGGCTGCTGTGCAGCTGGCCTTGCTGGGCTGCCTGGTTTGGTGGGTCCTGCTGGGCTGCTGTGGATGATGGGTTCTGCTTTGTGTCCAATCACAGTGCCGGTTGCCACTGGTGTGTATGTCGGGGGGTCAAGAACGTAAGGTCCAAAGTGGGTTGCTCAGGATAGTCCATGAATCTGAGTTTGATTTGGTCCAAGTGTTTTCAGTGAATGAGTCCATTTGAAAGTTTGACCCGAAATACCCTGCTTCCCTCTTTGGCCAAGACAGTACTGGGAAGCCACTTGGGACCTTGCCCATAATTCAATACAAATACAGGATCATTGATTTCGATCTCATGTGACACATTTGCACTATCATGGTATGTTCTTTGTTGAAGCCACCTGCTCTCTACCTGTTCATGGAGATCAGGGTGAATTAACGAGAGCCTTGTCTTAAGTGCTCTTTTCATGAGCAGTTCAGCAGGTGGGATCCCAGTGAGCGAATGGGATCTTGTGCAGTAGCTAAGCAGGACTCGGGATAGACGAGTCTGTAGTGAGCCTGCCATTACCCTCTTCAAACCCTGCTTGATGGTTTGCACTGCTCTCTCTGCCTGACCATTGGACGCTGGTTTAAACGGGGCAGATGTGACATGTTTGATCCCGTTGCGGGTCATGAATTCTTTGAACTCAGCACTGGTAAAACATGGCCCGTTGTCACTCACCAGGACATCGGGTAGGCCGTGTGTGGCAAACATGGCCCGCAGGCTTTCAGTAGTGGCAGCGGATGTGCTAGCCGACATTATATCACATTCAATCCATTTGGAGTACGCATCTACAAACACAAAGAACATTTTATCCAAGAACGGGCCTGCATAGTCGACATGTACCCTAGACAAAGGTTTGGACGGCCAAGACCATAAACTTAGCGGCGCTTCCCTGGGTACATTGCTTAACTGCGAGCATATATTACATTGTGCATGTAGGACGCTAAGTCCGCATCAATACCAGGCCACCACATGTGGGATCTGGCTATTGCTTTCATCATCTATAGATATGTGAAGACAAAAAGATTAGTGAACACAAATGTAGGTCCCTTGCAGTCAGATTCAGGTGAATTTATAATGGGGAACAAAGAAATGGCGGACAAGTTAAACAAATACTTTGGTTCAGTTTTCTCGAAGGAAGACACAAATAACCTTCCGGAAATACTAGGGGATCGAGGGTCTAGTGAGAAGGAGGAACTGAAGGATATCCTTGTAAAGCAGGAAATTGTGTTAGGGAAATTGATGGGATTGAAGGCCGATAAATCCCCGGGGCCTGATAATCTGCATCCCAGAGTACTTAAGGAAGTGGTCATAGAAATAGTGGATGCATTGGTGATCATTTTCCAACAGTCTATCAACTCTGGATCAGTTCCTATGGACTGGAGGGTAGCTAATGTAACACTACTGTTTAAAAAAGGAGGGAGAGAGAAAACAGGCAATTATAGACTGGTTAGTCTGACATCAGTAGTGGGGAAAATGTTGGAATCAATTATTAAAGATGAAATAGCAGCACATTTGGAAAACAGTGACAGGATCAGTCCAAGTCAGCATGGATTTATGAAAGGCAAATCATGCTTGACAAATCTTCTGGAATTTTTTGAGGATGTAACTAGTAGAGTGGACAAGGGAGAACCAGTGGATGTGGTGTATTTGGACTTTCAAAGGCTTTTGACAAGGTCCCACACAAGAGATTGATGTGCAAAAATCAAAGCACATGGTATTGGGGGTAATGTACTGACATGAATAGAGAACTGGTTGGCAGACAGGAAGCAGAAAGTCGGAATAAACGGGTCCTTTTCAGAATGGCAGGCAGTGACTAGTGGAGTACCGCAAGGTTCAGTGTTGGGACCCCAGCTATTTACAATATACATTAATGATTTAGGTGAAGGAATTGAGTGTAATATCTCCAAGTTTGCAGATGACACTAAGCTGGGTGGTGGTGTGAGATGTGCGGAGGATGCTAAAAGGCTGCAGGGTTATTTGGACAGGTTCGGTGAGCAGGCAAATGCATGGCAGATGCAGTAGAATGTGGCTAAATGTGAGGTTATCCACTTTGGTGGCAAAAACACAAAGGCAGAATATTATCTGAATGGTAGCAGATTAGGAAAGGGGGATATGCAATGAGACCAGGGGGTCATGGTTCACCAGTCATTGAAAGCTGGCATGCAGGTACAGCAGGCGGTGAAGAAGGCAAATGGAATTTTGGCCTTCATAGCTAGGCGATTTGAATTTAGGAGAGGGAGGTCTTACTGCAGTTGTACAGGGCCTTGGTGAGGCCTCACCTAGAATATTGTGTTCAGTTTTGGTCTCCTAATCTGAGGAAGGACGTTCTTGCTATTGAGGGAGTGCAGCGAAGGTTCACCAGACTGATTCCCGGGATGGCGGAAGTGACATATGGGGAGAGACTGGATCAACTGGGCCTTTATACACTGGAATTTAGAAGGATGAGAGGGGATCTCATAGAAACTTACAAGATTCTGACGGGACTGGGCAGGTTAGATGTGGGAAGAATGTTCCCGATGTTGGGGAAGTCCAGAATCAGGGGACACTGTCTTAGGATAAGGGTTGGCCATTTAGGACTTAGACGAGGAGAACCTTCTTCACTCAGAGAGTTGTTAAACTGTGGAATTCCCTGCCGCAGAGAGTTGTTGATGCCAGTTCATTGGATATATTCAGGAGGGAGTTAGATATGGACCTTACGGCTCAAGGGAACAAGCGGTATGGAGAGAAAGCAGGAAAGGGGTACTGAGGGAATGGTCAGCCATGATCTTATTGAATGGTGGTGCAGGCTCGAAGGGCCGAATGGCTTACTCCGGCACCTATTTTCTATTTTTCTATGTTTCTATCATTACGATGCCTGGGTGGGTACTCTGGAGGTCACTGATGAAAGTGTCTCTGCCCCTCTTGGGAACCACTACTCGATTGACCCACAGAAGGCAGTCTGCCTGTACAGACATTTCACCTTTGCGCCGCTGAAACGGTTTTATCTCTTCCTGCATTTACACTGGGAAACTGGACCAGCTCCCGTAAAGCACACAATTTTTGACTAGGGACAATAAGGAGTCCTGGCTCGTCCAGATTTTGAACGGTGGGCAGTGATGGGTGGTTGCTCACTCTCAAATGCTTCCATAACTATGGCTAGATCTGCGGGCTGTGCCATTTCCACCCCCGTGGTGGCCAACGGCAGCCTACTGAGAGCATCGGCGCAGTTTTCTGTGCCTGGCCTGTGGCAGATGGCGTAGTTGTATGTGGCCAACGTGAGCGCCCATCTCTGGATGCGGGCCGATGCATTGGTATTTATCCCCTTACTCTCGGAAAACAGGGATATGAGTGGCTTATGGCCAGTTTCCAATTCAAATTTTAGCCCAAACAGATATTGATGCATTTTCTTTACCCCATAGACACACGCTAATGCTTCTTTTTCAATCAAGCTGTAGGCTCTCTCAGCCTTAGACAGACTCCTGGATGCAGAAGCAACCGATTGCAATTTCCCAAAATCATTAGCTTGTTGCAATACACACCCGACGCCAAACGATGACTCATCACATGCTAGTACCAAACGCTTACATGGATCATACAACACAAGAAATTTGTTTGAGCATAACAATTTTCTCGCTTTTACAAAGGCATTTTCTTGGCTTTTGCCACATGCCAATTCGTCCCCTTTACGCAGTAAGACGTGCAGTGGTTCTAACAGTGTGCTGAGACCCGGTAAGAAGTTACCAAAGTAGTTCAGGAATTCTAGAAACGACCGCAGCTCCTTCACGTTCTGTAGCCTCGGTACGTTCTCGATTGCCTCCGTCTTCGAAGCGGTGGGCCTGATGCCGTCCGCCATAATCCTACTCCCAAGGAACTCCACTTCAGGCACCAGGAAAACGCACATCGAGCATTTTTAACCTGAGCCCTACATGTTTGAGTCGACTAAGAACCTCCTCCAGGTTCTGCAGATGCTCGACTGTGTCCCAACCTGTAACCAAGATGTCGTCCTGGAAGACCACGGTGTGCAGGACCGACTTCAGTAAACTTTCCATGTTTCTGTTGAATATCGGCGCCGCTGATCGAATTCCAAACGGGCACCTGTTATAAATGAAAAGACCTTTGTGCGTGTTGATGCAGGTGAGGCCCTTCGATGATTCCTCCAGTTCCTGCGTCATGTAGGCTGAAGTCAAATCTAGCTTCGTGAATGTCTTTCCTCTCTCCAGCGTTGCAAAGAGGTCGTCGGCCTTTGGTAGCAGGTATTGGTCCTGCATGGAGAAACGATTGATAGTTACTTTGTACTCGCCACAGATTCTGATGGTGCCGTCTCCCTTGAGGACTGGGACAATAGGACAGGCCCACTCGTTGAACTCGATCTCATTGATGCCCTCTCTTTGCAGCAGGTCTAGCTCGATTTCTACCCTTTCTCTCATTATGTACGGTACTGCTCTCGCCTTGTGATGGATGGGCCGCGCCCCCGGAAATAGGTGGATCTGTACTTTTGCTCCCTGGAATTTCCCGATGCCTGATTCAAACAGCGAAGGGAACTTGTTTATGACCTGGGCACACAAAGTTTCGTCAGCAGGCGATAGCGCTTTGAAGTCGTCCCAGTTCCAGCGTATCTTTCCCAGCCAGCTCCTGCCGAACAGCGTGGGACCATCGCCCAGTACCATCCAGAGTGGTAGCTTGTGCACCGCTCCATTGTAGGAGACCTTTATGGTAGCATTGCCGATTACAGGAATCAGTTCCTTTATGTAAGTTCTTAGTTTCGTACGAATTGGAGTTAAGACTGGTCTTGAGACCTTGCTGCACCACAATTTCTAGAAAGTCTTTTTGCCCATGTTGGACTGGCTCGCACCCGTGTCCAGCTCCATTGACACCGGGAGTCCATTTAGTTCAACATTCAGCATTATCGGTGGACAATTTGTGGTGAATTTGTGCACCCCATGTACCTCTGCCTCCTTGGTCTGAGGCTCTGGTTCGTCATGATCATCCGTGGATCTGTCCTCCTCTGCAACATGATAGTTTGCAGGTTTAACAGGATTTGCAGCTCGCCTGCCCATACATTGGCGGTGTCCCATTGTTCCACAGCCCTTGCAAACGTACCCTTTGAATCTGCATGAATGGAAATGATGTTCACCCCCGCAGCGACAACAAGATGTTAATGGCCTTGCATTCATCACCCTTGATGGAGGACTCTGAGACATCTGTGGACGTGCAGCTGCAGGCATGTGTGACCTGCCCTGTGCGTTGCAATTTGAAAACAACATCACTTTGTTCACAGTACTTGTAGCAGCACTTGTGTGCTGAGAGATTTGCTTAGCATTGTCACTGGTGGCAATGAACGCGTGGGCTGTCGCTATGACCTTACTCAAGGTTGGGGCCTTTACAGTCAAAAGTTTGGGAAGAATGGTTTCGTGGCCAATGCCAAGTACGAAAAAGTCTCTGAGCATGTGCTCCAAATGTCCTTCAAATTCGCAATGTCCTGCAAGGCATCTTAGCTCAGTGACATAACTCACCACTTCCTGGCCTTCAGACCTTTTGTAGGTGTAGAACCGGTACCTCGCCATCAGAACGCTTTCCTTCGGGTTCAAATACTCTCGGACCAGTGTGCACAAATCATCGTACGATTTTTCCGTGTGTTTCGCTGGAGTGAGCAGATTTTTCATGAGGCCATATGTTGGTGTCCCACAGAGAGTGAGGAGGAGCGCCCTTCGTTTGGCAGCGTTCTCTTCTCCATTTAGCTCATTGGCTATGAAGTATTGGTCGAGTCGCTCCACAAAAATTTCCCAATCATCTCCCTCTGAAAATGTCTTCAAGATGCCCACTGTTCACTGCATCTTTGGGTTCGTTATCTGTATCTCGTCATCAGTTGTTATCTATGGACAAAGAGTCAGACTGAACACTGTGAGCTCAAAGTAAAGTGTTGACCTTAGTTTTTTATTGCAGGTCTCCAGAGTGCCTCTCCAACCTGTGAGGCCTGCTTAAATACCTGTGCTCCCAAGGGATTATGGGATCCTTTGGGACTCCAGGGGATGAGCCCTCAGGTGGCTGTACAGAGTAAATACAAGTTTACATATATAACAGTTTGTATCGATGACACTGTGAACCTGGGGGGCAGCTAGCCACAGAGTAAAGCTAGCTGCATGCTATTTCTGCTTTGCTGGCTGGATAGGAAATGAAATGAACTGAGATGTGTGCCTGACCAGGGCACCTGTCACTGCTTTGATACAACGATTAATTCCAATCTTAATTGAGTGGCTTATGCCTGGAAAGATCCAGTTGCATACGAGTTCAATGCAGTTGTAATTTTCACAGCCCTGACCAAAGCTATATACCTGGTTGAAATGGTTGCAATTCTGGGGTCAGATGATAGTATAACACAGATATTACTTCAGCTGGAAAGAGCAGCCTTCTCAGCTTGCAGATGAATCCATGAAAGACCAACTTAGTCTATACACTCTGAGTATCTGCATTACGAGGCTAGACTGCATCTATGATGCTGCATTAGTTTGGCCGCCATCCATTCCTCCTTCTTATCCTCAACATCTTCTTCCTCATGGCAGAAGAACAAAGGGAATTCCAATTGGAAGCTCCATAGTTCTTGAATGTCTTCAACATTTTAAAATTTGATATTGGAGTTTTCCTGGTTTAATTTCCAGTAAATGCTTTTATTCCATCTGCAGTAGAAATGCCTAGAAAATACATAGTACACTTGTAGTTCTTCAAAATCCTATGTTTATCGCTTGCATAATCTTCTCCCACCTCTGGGACACCATACTGAAATTGACAATGCCACCTTTTATAGTGGCACTATTTCCCGTGGGTGAGAAAGAGGTAGTCCTGAAGAGAAATGGAGCGGTGAAGGAAGCCCTACCAACTCATCAGTACTTAAATGCAATGGTGTGGGAAATGGGTAGCAAGTATCAATATGAACGGGGCAGAGTAGAATCATGGTGGGTCTTAGAGGATCTTAGAGGAAGGCCTCCCTACCCTATTTTCCTTTATTTCCTGCTGCTTTACTGTCTGATATTGGGTGATAACTTGGAGGAAAATTACCCCCACCACCTTCTGAGTTTTCCTTCCTTACAAACTCCCAGTAAGATGGAGTGTTAAAGAGTATTATTTATAATGAGGCTAATCCTGGCCTCTGCAACACTATGAAATTGCATTGCTTCTTTTTCCTTATCTATAACAGCATCACAACCCACCATACTGCTACAAAATCTGGTGTACATAATAGGCCTAATTTGATCCAAGCTGGCTGCTTGTTACCTTGTTGGCAGTGCACATACTGTGTACATCAGGTTTGAGTGAAGCTTGGTGCCAGTCATTATTATCATTTTTCTTTTTGTATTCATCCATCTTCAGCACTGTCATCACATATGGGTAGTAAGCTTGAACACGCCTTCTGATGCGCACAACACATACTAACAGCAGCTTTACTCACTTGGGTTCTGGCTATTTTGCACCTGGGTTAAGAATTACTGCTGAAAGTCATCATTGTTGTCATCTTTATCTTCTTTATTATCTTCATGCGTGTGAATTAGAATTGACTGTGTACTTTGACGTACAGCACATTTTGTCGGCTCAGTTAAGTGGCAGGCAACATTAACATGAATCTTGCATCTTGGATTTCTTCTAGTAAGGACATACAGCTGTAACAGGATAGAGCAAGAATTCACTCAGGGCATACAAATTGACTGCCACTTATCATCATTGCTATTATAGGTACATTAGCTTACCCAGTACTGTACTACACACCATGCTGCCACACAACACATTTCATGAAAGCCCTACCTACCCATTAACTCAGCTGCGTAAGTAAAATAATGACGTCCGATTTTCCTTTTCACTGACTTCAGTGGAAAGGAAACATGTGCAGGTGTATAATGGATGACGATCTGATATAACCTGATGTTAAAATTATCCCCAGTATGTCAATACAAAAGTTAAGCATTGGATTTTCCTTCTTTTTAATCCCATGTGGTGTTGGGGCACTAAAACAGTAAAATGGGAAAGCGTGCCCTATTACATCAAAACATTGCACCAAAATTATTTTTCTCAAAGCCTACCTACAGGCAGTACCACCCGTCTTGTCACATGTAAATGGAGTGGGTGGGTATGGCCTAGGTCTTTGCAAAGGTTTCGTCAATTACTGCCCAAACTCAACTTCTGAGAACATAGCCATTACAAAAGTACTGTCACCACCGATTCCATACACTTCCCCAGCCGTTGTCTCAAGCTGGACCAGGCTGTTTGCAATCTCAGCATACTATTGGACCCCAAACTTCCAACCTAATATACTTCTCCATTGCAAAGACTGCATACATCCACTTCCATAACTTCGCCTGCCTCCACCCTTTCCTCAGCCCATCTGCTGCTGAAACCGTCATTCATTTCTTTGCCATGTCCAGATTCAAGTATTTCAATGCTCTCCTGGCCTGCGTTCCATCCATTATGCTCTGTAAACTCTGCTGTCAGTATCTTATCCTACACCTATCTCCTTGCTGACCTACATTGGCTCTCAGTTCCCCAACATCTCCAATTTAAAATGTTGATTGTCATATTTAAATCCTTTCATGGCCTATGGCCATCCCCATCTCAGAAACCTCCTCCATCCCCACAACCCCTTCGTCTCGCTTTGCCCATTCATAAAAATGCAAGAACATAAGAAATAGGAGCAGGTGTAGACCATATGGTCCCTCGAGCCTGCTCTGCCATTCATTAAGATCATAACTGATGTTCTACATCAACTCCACTTTCCTGCCCTATCCCCATATTCCTTGAACCCTTCAGAGCCCAAAAATCTAATGATCATAGTCTTGAACATACTCATCAATTGAACATACACAACTCTCTGAGTGAAGAAATTCCTCCTCATCTCAGTCCTATATGGCCGACCCCTTATCCTGAGACTATGACCCCTAGTTCTAGACTCTCCAGCCAGGGGAAACAATCTCTCAGCATGTACCTGTCAAGCCTTCTAAGAATTTTATACGTTTCAATTAATCACCTCTCATTCTTCTAAACTCCAGAGAATATAAGCCCATTCTACTCAATCTCTCCTCAAAGGACAACCCTCTCATCCCAGCAATCAATCTAGTGAACTTTCATTGCACCCCCTCTAAGGCAAGTATATCCTTCCTTCGGTAAGGAGAGCAAAACTGTATAGTGTAGTCTCACCAACCATTGACGACTGTGCCTTCATCTATCTAGACCCCATGCTCTGGAATTCCCATCTTAATTCACTCCCCCTTTCTGCCTCACTCTCTTCCTTTAAGGCCACTCTTAAAACCCATCTCTTTGAACATGCTTTTGTTCATCTCTTCTAATCTTTTCGTCTTTATTTCAGTGTTCATTTTTGGTTGATTACACTTCTGTAAAGTGTCTTTGGATGTTTTTCTACATCTAACTGCATGTTTATGGAGATGAGGAGGAATTTCTTCTCTCAGAGGGTCACAAATCTGTGGAATTCTCTACCCCAGAGAGCTGTGGAAGCTGGGTCATTGAATATATTTAACGTGGAGATATAGATTTTTGAACAATAAGGGAGTCAAGGGTTATGGGGAGCAGGCAGGGAAGTGGAGTTGAGGCCAAGATCATATCAGCCATGATCTTATTGAAAGATGGAGCAGGCTCGAGGGGCCAAATGACCTACTCCTGTTCCCATTGGTTATGTTCTTATGTTGCTGTTGTTATGAACAGTACAGTGGTATCTATGTGGTGGACACAGCATACAAGAGACCATTTTGGACTTCCTGACCATTGCTTGTAGAAACTCTGCATTTACAGGTGTTTTTTGACTGGTTCGTCCTCTGGAAATTCTCTGAAGACCTTTCTCAGTTTTTATGAGTTCTTCACAAAGTAAAGTTCTGCACTGGGGCAATGGATTTCACAATGGGAATCCCTCTATTTCTGTGTTATGCAGAAGAGGAGTATGAGGATCTGGGAAATAGGCTAGATCAGAGATTATTATAGGGCTCAATTTTGTTTGAGCCCGTTTTTCGGCGCACTTAATGGAGTTGCGCCGCTTACGTATGTTCCGAGATGCGCTGAAAAAAAATGTTGGAACTTTGGCCGCTGTCTGGCCTCTTCACTGCAGTCGTGCAGCGTGGCCAGTCGTTCTGCGCTGGAAAATGTGCAGTGGCGATTAGTGATGTCCGCGCATGCGCAGTAGCGCTGCGAGTCTGCAAGTTGGCAATCGGCCATTAAAGAGCTGCTTGTGTCTTTGCAACCGAATTTCTGAGGTAGAATTTCTTGTTATTTTATTCATGAATTCACTCAAGGCTTATGTGTTAATGCTCTTGCTCTTAAAGCAAGCTAGGATACAGAGAAAGGCCATAAGAGATGATTCTCAGATGCAAGCAATGCGGAGAGAGACATAGCTGAACTTTGTTTCATTGGAGAAAAGATTAAAAGGAGGAGGGACGAACATGAATCCTGTCCTTAAAATTCTGAGAAGCATTAATTATGTGCTATTTATTTGGATTGAACTCTGGACACATTGGCCCCAAGTTTCCACATGATTTGTTCCTGATTTTTAGGAGCAACTGGTGGAGAACGGAGTATCTTAGAAATCGGAATTCTCCACATTTAAGTTTTCTGCAGTTCTAGTCAGGTAGAACAGTTTCACTTTTGAACAGAATTATTTTTCAAAAGGGGGCGTGTCCGGCCACTGACGCCTGAAAACGTACTCCAAACTAACTTAGAATGGAGCAAGTGAAGATTTTTGTAGGCTTCAAAAAACCTTGTCTACACAGTAAAAAATCAGGCGCAGGTTACAAATTAGGCGTCGGGAACGAGGTGGGGGGGGAAGGGAAGTCATTAAATTCTACAATAAATCCTTAGTTATACTTATACAAATATTATACAAATAAATGCAACCTGAATAAAAATTTATAAGCAAAGAAAAGATTAAATAAACCATGTTCCTATCTGTGTGAAAGTGCTTCAGGCAGGCCTTTCAGGCAGCGGTTTGCCGTCGGGACCGACCGACGGCAGGGGGAGGGAGGGAGAAAGCTGCAAGAAGCCTCAGTACTTGAGGCAGCCGTTTGCCGTCAGGCCCGACGGACGGCAGGGGGAGAAAGCTGCAAGAAGCCTCAGTGCTGATGATGGAAGGGCAATGTGGTTTTATTAAAAAATGTTAAAAATTGAACAACTACAAAGAATTTGAATAGTCTCAAACAAGTGCATGTGTCCCATTTATCACAGTCTATCTTTAATTACAGAATGCACTCCCTCACCCTCACACACAGAAATATCAAGAAAATTAAAATGCAAGCCTTTGCAAGGGTTCAATAAACAAATTTTTAATTTTTCTGCAGCACTTTTTAAAATGGCCGAGTGCCAATGTTTACTTCAGACTGCGCGTGCGCGAACGCTCCGACGCGCACGCGCAGGGTTGCCGGCACGAAAAAAAACTCATTTAAATTGTACCCGCCCCCTCCTACTTACAAAATCGGCGCGAGTGGTAGGCTCCGCCCCCTGTGCGCTGCGCCAAGCAGGCTCGGAGGGGCGCCTGTTTTGCCGCGTGTGGAAACTTGGGGCCATTGGGCCCAAGTTTCAGGTGGAGTTGCTCCTATTTTTTTGGAGCAACTAGTTTAGTTTGGAGTATGTTAGAAATTGCAATTCTCGGCACTTACTTTGCTCCAGTTCTAGTGAGTTAGTTTAGGTTGGTTTTAGTTCAGGTATTTTTTTTTCAAAAGGGGATGTGTCCAGCCACTCAGGCCTGTTTTGCAAGTTTCGGCAGCGAAAACTTACTCCAAACTAACTTGGAATGGAGTAAGTGCCCGCTTTTATAAGTTCTGAACAACCTTACCTAGAGTTAAGCTCAGTGCAGGCACAGCCGGAGACAGGGGGGTGGGAATTAAACACAAAAAGGACTGAAGCATTAAACACATCACTTAAAATGACCTAAAATCTCTTTCGCTGATATTTTGCCTTATATCTGCTGAATGAGGATAGTTGGTTCTCTTTTTATAAATAAACAAATGTAGGCTCCCGGCTGAGGCAAGCACATCAACACCTAATTATGGCTAATTTGATCTTTTGGAAATCATCATATCTCATTAGTCCAACCTATTACTTGAATGACTCACTTCATTTGTAAAACTAACTGTTTGGCATTGTGCCTCTGTCAGGGACTGACTGTTAGAGTAACATGTTGTAAGCCACCCTAACCCACCATTGTCTCCCACACCCCCAGCAGCACTCTTCCCCCACCCCCACCCCCCCTCCCCCACGTCCCAACCCTTCGCTCCGTGTGTCCCTCCTCACTCCTACACTCCCAACAGCACTTTTCCCCTCCCCGCCACCACCCCCAACCCCCAACCCAACCCCTCGCAGCCAGCAGCAGGACTGATCTGTGTGTCTCAGATACTGTAGGGCAATTAGTCGCTGGCTTCCTCGGTCCACGGAAACCCATCCCACTGCAGCAGGAGAGATCTCTGAGCCACGACACGCCACACCAGCACACCCCTCGGTCATGGCTCGGTGCGGGAGGCAGGCATGACTGAAGGGGTGAGGGATGTTTATCTTTTGCAGGTGTTCCTAAATGTTGTGTTTGGTATGATAATGGACCGTGAATCAGTTGTAATGTTAAGTAATAAACTTTATTGAAATGTTTACAATGTTCTTTACTTTAGTGCAATAATACTAAAAACATTCTTGTCATGATTCAGTTTCAATGTACAATATATTTCATTGAAATCTTTACAGTGTACTTTACTTTACTGCAATAAAATCATTCTTGTATCAAATTTGATATGACTCTTTCCGATCACTTAACAACCCCAAAAACTTATATAGTTTTAAAGTTAGAAAACTTAGTAAACAATTTCAATTTGTGAACAAAATCACTAAAAAACCTTAAGATAACTTTTAATGCAGTAAATTTAAACAACTTAAGATCACTTAAAAACTCTAAGATCACTTATATACTTGTAAAGTTACAAAACTTAGAACACAATTTCAATTTGAAAATAGTTACAACAGTGGCATCAAATCTACTACATCAACACCAACAGCAAAGAAAGGCTGCACCCAGCTCTCATCCACATCTCGGTGCATGTGCACTGCCTCATGAGGCGGGGGTGTAGGGGAAGGGGAGGGATGGGGAGGTGTAGGGGAAGAGAAGGTGTGGAGGGGGGGAGAGGCGGAGTAGGGGAAGAGAGAGGGTGGGGTGGGAGAGGGGGGGGGGGTCCCAGCTTGGATCTCTACAGAGGCTGATACTGGGATTGCAGTGGGAGGGGCATTTGATTGGCCAGGAGGTGTGCGCTTATTGTAGCAGCTAACTGCCTGATGGCCTCTGCCAGCATTTGCACTGGCCCTGCGATTCCGGCACTCAGTTCACGTGGTATAACTGCTATTTGCTCAGACAGCGCTGTCAACTCATCACCAACCCCTCTGATGCTGCCCTCCAGTGAACGGGTAAGGTCATTGCCCTCCACACCCAATGCAACAACGTCAAGCCCATTTGTTGAACGCTGCATCTCAGGAGAGCCTACTCGGGTTCTCCCTCCTCTCCCACCGGCTCTGCCTTGTGGCACCACTCCAGTGCGAGGTGCAGGGTGGGACGGTGGGGCCCTGGGTGTTCCACACTGCATTGCACCACCGCCGCCGCCACCACTAGGACCCGCTTCTTCTGACACTGGGGCTCTGGGTGTTCCACACTGCATTCTACCTCCACCATCACCGCTACTGGGACCCGCTTCTTCTGACACTGGGGCCCTGGGTGTTCCACACTGCATTCTACCTCCACCACCGTGACCCTCTACCTCTGATAATGAGGCCCTGGGTGTTTCACGCTGCATTCTACCACCACCACCGTGACCCTCTACCTCTGATAATGAGGCTCTGGGTGTTTCACGCTGCATTCTACCACCGCCACTGTGACCCTCTACCTCTGATAATGAGGCCCTGGGTGTTTCACGCTGCATTCTACCACCACCACTGTGACCCTCTACCTCTGATAATGAGGCCCTGGGTGTTTCACGCTGCATTCTACCACCGCCACTGTGACCCTCTACCTCTGATAATGGGGCCCTAGGTGCTACAAGCTGCATTCCACCACCACCACTGTGACCCTCAACGTCAAAGAATGTGAAACCATGGAACGTCTTACCAGAACTTACATCACTAAGCGCGCATGGGTACGCGAGGAGACGATGACATGCCGCATCAGAACTTAAAGCACCACGCAAGGATGGGGGGGTGGATGAAGGAGGGGAATGTTGGAGGAGAATTCATGATATTCTCTGGGATAGTGAGGCCTTGCACTACGGATTGATCCACAATTACGATCGACATTCTTCCCTGAACACATATCCATTCCCCCCTCCTCCCCCCCACCGCCTTGGCCTTGATCGCATGCATCCGACGACTCCTCTGAATCTTCTGGATTGACATCATGTTCTGCAAAATATAACCGAACAGTCAACTGGTTAGCAGCACAGGAGTGGGCAGGATGGGTGACATGGATAGTGTCGCACATAGCAGGCTAGGCAGCAGGATGATTTGAAGGGTCATGATGCATTTTCAGGACTTACCCTCTCCCAAGCGTGTGGGCCCAGCTTGTGCATCACTGATTGCCTTTCTCCAGGCACGACTCATCAAGGCAGCGACCCTCTGTTCCAAGAGTGTCAGTTGGTGCAGATTTGGCGGGCCTCCTCCTGTTCGTGTTCTTTTCCTTTTGTTGTGAGCCAATTTCTTCTGTAATGATGAAAATATAACTTTTTAGAGAGGGTGCCTTTCTGCCGGGTGGGACATATACAGCTGGTCACATTTACAATTGCAATTCTATTGAGAAAATGAAAATATTACTTACACTAACGACTTGACCAAGGTCCTGCTATTTCTTTTTACACTGGGCTCCAGATCTCCTGATATTCACCACTGCGCAGTATTCATCTGCAACTAGGTCTCAGCGTTTCTTGATTTCTTTAGGTGCCACCTTTGTGCGGCCTCTGTTGCTGGTATCCAGCTCCTGCCATCTCCCCTCAATGACATTAACTAGTGTCTTGACTTCGACATGCAAGAAATTCTTCGTTCTCGCTGCACGTTCTTGCATTTTTGTACAGGTTCCACTCAGTGATTTTGAAAAACACAGTCCTTTCCTTGCATGCACGTGTGCAGCACCCCTTTGCGCTCCAAGAATCACTTAAGATTTTTCACTCCTTCCCTTCCTGCACCCAAAAATCACACAGCTCGCTGTAACAGAGTGCCACGTTTTCCCTTTAAATGTCCTTGCTTGCACCTATGCAGCACCTTTGCAGCACTGTCTGCACAACAAGAATCAATAAAACAATGTTTAATCCGTTTCCTACCTGCAACCAAAAATACCAGCTAGCCTTAAATGAGTGCCACGTTCTCCCTTTAAATGGACGATTGCCAAGGTCGAGGTCTCATTGTGCATACGCGCACGTTGCAACACGCACGCGCAAGGAAGCCGGCTGTGAAAGACATGCAGGGGCTTAGCCCCGCCCCCCTACAGACTGTGATAGGCTTGCTCCGCCCCAGGGAGATTACACTGCGCCACGCCACGCCACGCCATGCTCCAGGAGGACCGGAGAATTTCTCGGGAAGATTCCGCCGCGCTTTCAAGCCCAGGCAGGTCACGTAAGTCTCGGAGGTGCGCCGTTTTCACCAGAACCTGAAACTTGGGTCCATTGAGACTAGAGATTGGAAGTTTGTTTTTCCAGCTCCCTCCCTCTCTCCCCACCACCAGCCTCCCTCCCGCCCCCCCACCCCCAGCACTAAGAGATTGTACCAGGAGGCCACTCGGCCAGGGCTAAGGGCGGGCCGGAGAACTGATCGAAATCACCGGCAGGCAGGAGCACGATCAGTTCTCCTGCCTGCCCCTAGCCCTGGCTGAGTGGCGTTCTGGTGCATTGTGTGCCCCTAGACCAGGCTGAGTGGCCTCCCGCACCGGCCTGCTGACTTCCCGGGCCAAGTGCAGAAAGGTGAATTGCAGTTTGAAGATGAAGGTTGGACCTTAATTTTCTTAATTCTTATAGAATTGTTAGTAGTTTTTATTGTGTTCCTAACACAGATGAGGCTGCACACAGGGAGGTTAAAGTAACAGTGACCTCAGTCTTTATTAAGAGACACCAGAGTGAGGAACAGGCCTTAGGAACCGGCTTATATACAGTGCTCCCAAGGGATGCTGGAATCCCTTGGGACTTCAGGGGATGAGCTCCCTGGTGGCGGAACATGGGAGTGCATGCTTTACAGATACACAACATCACTCGCCTCCCCCAAAGTCAAAGTGAAAACTATTTACAAGGTGAGGCGGTCGGGAGTCTTTCTTTCCCTGGTGGAGCACCTCGGTACAAATATCTGTTCTGGTATGTTGGCTGTGCCCTCGCTGGGCTGGCGTGTTGTTGGCCCTGCAGGGCTGCTGCGTGAGCCTGGCCTTGCTGGGCTGTTGGGCGTGATGGGTTTGATTTCCTGTCCGGCGTGGTGTCGTTGATCCTTTGGGTGTGTGTTGTGGGCTCGAAAAAGGTGGTGTCTGCTGTGGGTTGTTCAGGGCAGTCTGTGAACCGCAGCCTCGTTTGGTCCAGGTGCTTTCAGCAAATTTGTCCATTGTTTAGTTTGACGACAAACACCCTACTCCCTTCTTTAGCTATCACCGTGCCCGCGATCCACTTGGGACCATGTCCATAGTTTAGCACATACACAGGGTCATTCAGATCAATTTCCTGTGACACAGTGGCACGACCATCGTTTACATTTTGTTGCTGCCGCCTGCTCTCGAGCTGATCATGCAGGTTGGGGTGAACCAGCGAGAGTCTGGTTTTAAGTGTCCTTTTCATGCGTAGCTCAGCCGGGGGCACCCCTGTGAGCGAGTGGGGTCTCGTGCGGTAGCTGAGCAGTACTCAGGACAGGCGGGTTTGGAGTGAGCCTTCTGTGACTCGTTTAAGGCTCTATTTGATTGTTTGTACTGCTCGTTCTGCCTGCCCATTGGAGGCTGGTTTAAACGGGGCCGAGGTGACATGTTTGATCCCATTGCCGGTCATGAATTCTTTAAATTCGGCACTGGTGAAACATGGCCCGTTGTCACTGACCAGTATGTCAGGCAGGCCCTGGTGGCAAACATGTCCCTCAGGCTTTCAATGGTGGCAGTGGCGGTGCTTCCCGACATTATTTTACGTTCAATCCATTTTGAAAAAGCATCCGCCACCACCAGGAACATTTTACCGAGAAACGGGCTCGCTTAGTCGACATGGATCCTCGACCATGGTCTGGAGGGCCAGGACCACAAACTTAGTGCTGCCTCTCTGGGCGTGTTGCTCAACTGAGCACATACACTGCAGTGCCGTACACAGGACTCTAAGTCAGAGTCGATACCGGGCCACCACACGTGGGATCTGGCTATGGCTTTCATCATTACTATACCCGGGTGTGTGCTATGGAGATCCGAGATGAACGTCTCCCTGCCCTTTTTTGATAGCACTACGCGGTTACCCCACAACAGGCAGTCTGCCTGAATGGACAGCTCATCCTTTCGCCACTGGAATGGCTTGATTGGCTCTTGCATTTCAACAGGGATGCTTGCCCAGCTCCCATGCAGTACACAGTTTTTTACTAGGGACAGCAGAGGATCTTGGATGGTCCAAGTCCTAATCTGGCGGGCCGTGACAGTTGATTTATCATTTTTTTAAACGCTTCCGTGATCATCAACAAGTCTGCGGGCTGCGCCACCATCAACAAGTTTGCAGGCTGCGCCATTTCCACCCCCATGAGAGCATCCGCACAGTTCTCGGTGCCTGGCCTGTGGCGGATGGTATAGTTATACGCTGATAACGCGAGTGCCCACCTTTGTATGTGGGCTGAGGCATTAGTATTTATCCCCTTGTTTTCAGCGAACAGGGATGTGAAGGGCTTGTGATCGGTTTCCAGCTCAAATTTGAGGCCAAACAGATACTGATGCATTTTCTTTACCCCGAACACACACGCTAATGCCTCTGTCTCAATCATGCTGTAGGCCCTCTCAGCCTTAGACAAGCTCCTGGAAGCATAGGCGACAGGTTGCAACTTCCCCGCAACGTTAGCATGTTGTAATACACACCCGACTCCGTACGACGTTGCATCACATGCTAGCACAAGTCTTTTACACAGGTTATACAATACAAGCAGCTTGTTGGAGCATAAAATGTTTCTGGTTTTCTCAAAAGCAATTGCTTGTTTTTTTCCCCAGACCCAGTTCTCACCTTTGCGCAATAACACATGTAGGGGCTCTAAAAGGATGCTTAACATCGGTAGGAATTTACCAAAATAGTTGAGGAGTCCCAGGAACGACCGCAGCTCTGTGACTTTCTGTGGCCTGGGTGTGTTCCTGATAGCCTCTGTCTTGGCATCTGTGGGCCGAATGCCATCCGCTGCAATCTTTCGGCCCAAAAATTCCACTTCTGTTGCCATTTCGACCTCTTCAGCCGCAGCCCTATGCGATCCAGTCGCTGGAGGACCTCCTCCAGGTTTTGTAGGTGCTTGGCGGTGTCCCGACCCGTGACCAACATGTTGTCCTGAAAGACCACCGTGTGTGATACCGACTTGAGTCGGCTCTCCATGTTTCTGTGGAAGATCGCTGCAGCCGACCGAATTCCAAATGGACATCTGTTGTAGATGAACAGTCCCTTGTGCGTGTTGATGCAGGTGAGGCCCTTCGAAGACTCCTCCAGCTCCTGCGTCATATAGGCCGAAGTCAGGTTGAGCTTGGTGAAGGTCTTGCCTCCTGCCAGCGTGGCAAATAGGTCGTCTGTCTTAGGTGGCAGGTATTGGTCCTGTAGCGAGGAATGATTAATAGTTACTTTATAATCGCTGCAAATCCTGACCGTGCCATCACTTTTGAGTACTGGAACAATCGGGCTGGCCCACTCACTGAATTCCACTGGGGAGATGATGCCCTCACGTTGCAGCCTGTCCAGCTCGATTTCCACTCTCTCCCTCATCATCTGAGGTACCGCTCGCGCCTTGTGGTGAATGGGTCATGCCTCTGGGACCAAGTGGATCCGCACCTGCACCCTGGAAAAATTTCCAATGCCTGGCTCAAAAAGGAAGGAAATTTGTTAAGAACCTGGGTACATGAGGCCTCAGCGACATATGATAGCGCTTGGATGTCATCCAAGTTCCAGCAGATTTTGCCCAGCCAGCTCCTTTAAGCAGTGTGGGGCCATCGCCTGGGACAATCCAGAATGGCAGTTCCTGCACCGTGCCCTCATAGGTGACCTTGACCATGGCGCTGCCCAGGACAGTGATAAGCTCTTTGGTGTATGTTCTCAGTTTCGTGTGGATGGGGCTCAGGGCTGGTCTGAATGCCTTGTTGCACCACAGTCTCTCAAACATCTTTTTACTCATGATGGATTGGTTAGCGCCAGTGTCCAGTTCCATGGCTATGGGGAAGCCATTCAATTTTACGTTTAGCATTATAGGTGGACATTTCGTCGAAAATATGTGCACTTCGTGTACTTCAGCATCTGCCTCTTCTCTCTCAGGCTCGAAATTGCTTTGATCCACCATGAACTGATCTTCCTCTGCCACGTGGTGGTTAGCACGTTTTGCAGAGCTTGAAGCTCGTTTGCAAGCTCATTGGAGGTGCCCCATTGTTCCACAGCTCTTGCAAACATACCCTTTGAAGCGGCATGAATATGCTGAATGGAAGCCTCCACAACGCCAACAAGGTGTGAATTGCCTTGCATTCATCCTTTGTTGGGGACTCTGAGTCATCTGGTTCAGCTGAGACCTGCTGGCAGTTGCAGGCTCGTGGGTTCTGCACTGTAGATTTCTGCTCGCAAACACAGTTCCAGTTAATTTATGAACATTGCTAGCACTTGTGTGCTGAGAGATTTGTTTGGTGTTATCACTGGTGGACATAAACGCTTGTGCTATCGCAATGGCCTTACTGAGGGTCGGTGGCTCTACAGTCAAAAGTTTTCGTAGGGTGGTCTCGTGGCCAATGCCCAGTACAAAAAAGTCTCTGAGCATTTGCTCCAGGTAGTCATCAAACTCACATTGTCCTGCAAGTCGCCTTAGCTCGGCGACGTAGCTCGCCACTTCCTGACCTTCAGATCGCTGGCACGTGTAAAACCGATACCTCGCCATCAACATTCTCTCCCTCGGGTTAAGATGCTCCCGAACCAGTGTACAAAGCTGACTTATCTGTGGGTTTCACTGGAGCCAGAAGATTCTTCATGAGGTTATAGGTTGGTGCCCCGCAGACTGTGAAGAGGACCGCTCTCCTTTTTGCAGCTCTTTGGCTACAAAGCACTGGTCTAGCCATTTGATATAGGTTTCCCATGCGTTGGATTCGTATTCTCGTCGCCAGTTATTGTGTTCTTAACACAGATGAGGCTGCACCCAGGGAGGTTAAAGTAACAGTGACCTCAGTCTTTAATAAGACACTCCAGAGTGAGGAACAGGCCTTGGGGGCCGGCTTATATACAGTGCTCCCAAGGGATGCTGGGATCCCTTGAGACTTCAGGGGATGGGCTCCCTGGTGGTGGAACATGGGAGTGCATGCTTTACAGATACACAAGTTTTTCTTTGCAAACATTGCTAAGGGTAAGGCTTGGTTGGTTTAGGTCCCTGTCCTCGCCGCTTCCTGTCCCTAGCCCAGGCTGAATAGCCTCCGATATACCTACCTGCGCCGATTTCTTTAACACTCCGCAAGGGTTTTCTCGAGTGGCGACATATGCTGGCTTAAGTAGAAATGGAGTAACTATTAGCTGGCCAAAGTTGCCTAAATTGGCAGAATTGGCGTAGGTGGCTGGTAATGTCCCCTTTTGAGAAAAAAAACTAACCTAAAAAAAAATTTAACTTAGTGAGTTACGCAGGTGCAAATTGATTGGGGAAACTGGGGATTTTAAGTTACGCCAGAAAAAGCAGGTTACTCCAAAAAAACTGAGCAACTTCTGGTCAAAATTGAGCCATAGTGAGGTACTGCATCATGGAAAACATTTGTTTCTGACATGTTGATACCCACTCCACAGGGATTTCATATCTAGAACGTCTGATTTAGATTTCTCTGCCTTCCAGTGCCATAGAATGTTCTGCTTCTCCATGGTGATTATTGAAGAGTAATGCTAGCTGCTGCCTGAAGGCCTGTAGTCCATTTCTACCAGCAGAACAGCATTATCTGTAGCAGTGAAAGTTACCATTGCCGTGAATTGTTTTGCTACTGGTTCCTTCCAGAAGCCTCGTGACCTTTGCCAGATTATTCAGGCAGTAGTGCAACTTTGTATAAGGAAGGTCATTAATGCTCCATTCAATTGAGCCTCACAGGTTACTCAATATTTCATTAGTTCATTATTTCCAATGAACTTGTGAAACAAAGAGAGTAAGCAGTTCAATTCTTTGGGCTTCCCACAGATGCAAGAAGCAATTGGCGCAACATATGGCATTGAAAGCCCCATATGACAATTTCACTAATAGAAAATGCTTTCATTAAATAAAGGTTTAACTAGTCTGTGATGACAATCATGCCTGTGAATACTCCATACCCAGGAAGCTATTGTGACAATGATATTTCCACCAGAACAGCCTTGATGACTTGGAATCATGTATCAGGATGATTGAGTGTTGATCAGGGATATACCCCTTGTAGCCATGGCTTCCAATATAACCAATGTATCTGCAGATAGAAGGAGACAATAGATGTGATGAGCTCCATGAAATTATAAGAGTGTTTGTGGAGCAGACTTGTTTTAGGTACCTGGCTAACTCTGGTAGAGGCCCGCAGAACCGTGCAGCAAAAGTCTGCAAAATGATTGTTGCTTGCTGTGTTTTGCATAATATTGCCATGAGAAAGGATTAGTACTTCCTGAAGCTGAAGAGAATGATGTTGATGATGAAGATGAGCGAGTTCCCTCCATCCTGCCATCAGTAGGAGGATGCAAGGGAAGGACAGGAAGTGGAGCAGGAGAGCCATTAGCCTGAAGTCAGAGAAAGGAGGCAGCACCTTACAGCTGAGTGCTTTTACTAAAACAAATTGAGAGAGTGAATAAAAGTCTTCTTCATCTGTTCCTGCCACCCCCTATCAATAACTGCCTCACAAAGACCTGCATTTTCAGAGCCTTCTCGAACTTGACTCCACAATACGAAGGTCACACTCTCACATGTTATCATGCAAGTCCACAAAAAATGTACGCCGAAGTCGATATTTCAAAACAAAATTCAGCAAAAACTTCCAATAACTTCCTACACTTTAACTGCAACTATTTCTTACCACCGTGCCTACCCTTTGAGCTGACTACCTTACTTGGTTTGCTCTAAGGAGTATTTACTACTTCTATGAGGTGCATAGAGTGATGTCAGGTTGGGAGATGGGTGGCTGGGAAGATTTCTTTGGTGCCTGGTCCCCTATCCCCGGCCGAGTGGCCTGCGCAACTTACCTCGGCGGCTTGGTCCGCCTGCCCGGTCTCTCGCTGGGGCGGGCCCCGCCCGAAGAGACATCGGCAGCCCGGCATCGGCTGCATGCGGGCCCCGCCCGAAGTCCTCGGTGGGGCCCGGCTTCTTCGTCGGCGGCGGGGCCTGCCTGCCCTGCAGCTCGCTGGGACAGGCCCCGCCCGAAGAGTCGGCGGCGTCGGCAGCCCGGCATCGGCTGTATGCGGGGCTTCTTCGTCGTGTTCTCTCTTCCTCCCCCCCCCCCATCTTCTTCTCTTCCCCCCCCCCCCCCCATCTTCTTCTCTTCCCCCTCATCATCTTTTCTTCCCCCCTCATCTTCCTCTCTTCTCTCCCCCCCCCCCAATCTTCTTCTCTTCCCCCCCCCATCTTCTTCTCTTCCCCCACCCCCCATCTTCTTCTCTTCCCCCCATCATCTTCTCTTCCCCCCCCCCCCCCTCTTCTCCCTGGTGCTGCAGTAGGTGGGTAGAAATAATTTTTTATTTCTTGAGTGATTTTTAATTTTTAATTTTTTAATTTATTTGGATTGATTTATTGGTTTATTTATTGATTTATTTATCATTTATTATGGATGATGGCTCTTTATTTGTAAAAGTGAAGTGTTTAATGTTTATAAACCTCGCTCCCCCCCCCCCCCCTCATTCCCCACGCCTGATTTGTAACCTACGCCTGATTTTCTAAGTGTAGACAAGGTTTTTCTGAGCGTACAAAAATCTACACTTACTCCATTCTAAGTTAGTTTGGAGTAAATTTTTGCTGCCTAAACTTGCAAAACAGGCGTAAGTGGCCGGACACGCCCCAGTTTGAAAAAAAAATCTGTTCTAAAATGAAACTGTTCTAACTCACTAGAACTGGAGCAAACTAAAGGCCAAGAATTGCAATTTCTAAGATACTCCATTCTAAACTAGTTGCTCCAAAAAAATAGGAGCAACTCAGGCCGAAACTTGACCCCAATATAACTTAACCTGCGTGACATTGTTTGAAGATGACTAATTAGGTTTCATAAACCTTAAAAGATAGTGATCCACTCTCTTCAGATAGGCAATTGGATGTCTAACGCTTTGGGAACTGCAGCAAAAATTTCTACACTCTTATAAAATATTGAACTGATTAAGCTTGTACAAAGTTCTGCAAATAAAGCAGAAATTGTTTATTGCTCATTAATTTTGTTTAATTTGAAAGCTGTACACCTAATCATCACAAATGTCAGTTGTTCCCGGATATCCTTGGAGACTAACCTCAGAGCCTCAAACATTCTTCTATTCAGGCAAGTAGTCATGGATTCTGAGTCCCATAAGTCAATGTCATGGGCAGACTACTCCTTAGCCTCTGCTGGGAAGTTGCAACATCCTCACCCATTCCCTATTCTTTGTGCTCCCTTGTGCTCAGTAAAACAACTGGTGACACACACCAGATAAGAGTGCATTAGAAAGTGGGGTCAAAGCAGGGCAAAATGGTAAAAAGACAAAATTAAAAGCTCTTTACCTGAATGCACACAGCATTTGTAACAAGATAGATGAGTTAACGGTACAAATAGATATAAATAGTCATTACAGAGATACGGTTGCAAAGTGACCAAGACTGGGAATTGAATATTCAGGGGTATCTGACAATTTGGAAGGATAGACAGAAAGGAAAACGAGGTGAGGTAGCTCTGTTAATTAAGGATGAGATCAGTGCAGTAGTGAGAAATGATATTGGCTCTGAAGATTAATATGTAGAATCAGTTTTGTTGGAGATAAGAAATAATAAGGGGAATAAGTCACTAGTGGGCATAGTCTACAGGCCCCCTAACAATAGCTACACTGTTGGACAGAATATAAATCAAGAAATAATGGAGGCTTGTAAGAAGGGTAGGCAATAATCATGGGTGATTTTAATTTTCATACTGACTGGACAAATCAAATTAGCCAAGGTAGCATTGAGAAAGAGTTCATATAGTGTATCTGGGATGGTTTCCTTGAACAGTACATTGCGGAACCAAACAGGGAGCAGACTATCTTGGATCTGGTACTGCGTAATGAGACGGGATTAATAAATGATCTCATAGTAAAGGATCCTTTAGGAAAGAATGATCATAGCATGGTTGAATTTCAAATTCAGTTGGAGGGTGAGAAAGTTGGATCTCAAACCAGTGCCCTGATCTTAAATAAAGGCAATTACAAAGGTATGAAGGCAGAGTTAGCTAAAGTGGACTGAAAAAATAGAGTAAAGTGTGAGATGGTTGATAAGCAGTGACAGACATTTAAGGAGATATTTTGCAACTCTCAACAAAAATATATTCCAGTGAGAAGGAAATACTTTAAGAGAAGGGAGAACTATCCGTGGCTAACGAAGAAAGTAAAGGATGGTATCGAATTGAAAACAATGGCATACAAAGCTGACAAGATGAGTGGGAGGCCAGAGGATTGGAAAATTTAAAAAAACTAGCAAACAGCGACTAAAAAGATAATAGAGAGAGAAGATAGATTATGAAAATAAACTTGCAAGAAATATAAAAACAGATAGTAAGAACTTCTACAGGTATATAAAAAGGAAGAGAGTAGCTAAATTAAATGGTGGTCCCTTAGAGGATGAACCTGGGGAATTAATAATGGGAAACAGAAATGGCAGAGACTTTGAACAAATATTTTGTATCAGTGTTCAAGGTAGAAGACACTAAAAACATTCCAATAATAGATAATCAAGGGACAATAAGGAGGGTCGAACTTAAAACAATCACTATCACTAAAGAAAACGTACTCGGTAAAATAATGGGACTAAAGGTGGACAAGTCCTCTGGACCTGATGGCTTACATCCTAGGGTCTTAAAAGAAGTGACTGCTGAGATAGTGGATGCATTGGTTGTAATCTACCAAAATTCCCTGGATTCTGGAGAGGTCCCAGTGGATTGGAAAACCGCAAATGTAACACCCCTTTTTAAAAAAGAAAGGAGACAGAAAGCAGGAAACTATAGACCAGTAAGCCGAACACCCGTCGTTGGGAAAATGCTGTAGTCCATTATTAAGCAAGCAGTAGCAGGACATTTGGAAAAACATAATGTAGTCAAGCAGAGTCAGCATGGTTTTATGAAAGGGAAATCATGTTTGACAAATTTGCTGGAGTTCTTTGAGGATGTAACGAGCAGGGTGGATAAGGGGGAACCAGTGGATGTGGTGTATTTGGATTTCCAGAAGGCATTCGATAAGATGCTACATAAAAGATTACCGCACAAGATAAGTGCTCACGGGGTTGGTGGTAACATATTAGCATGGATAGTGGATTGGCTAACTAACAAAAAACAGAGAGTCAGAATAAATGGATCATTTTCCAGTTGGCAAATGGTAACGAGTGGGATGTCACAGGGATCAGTGCTGGGGCTGCAACTATTTACAATCTCTATTAATGACTTGGATGAAGGGACTGAGTGTAATGTAGCCAAGTTTGCTGATGACAAAAGATTGGTGGGAAAGCAAGTTGTGAGGAGGACACAAAAACATCTGCAAAGGGATATAAACAGGTTAAGTGAGTGGGCAAACATTTGGCAGATGGAGTATAATGCCGGAAAGTGTGAGGTTATGCACTTTGGCAGGAAAAATAAAAAAGCAAGTTATTATTTAAATGGAGAGAGATTACAAAGTGCTGCAGAACAGAGGGAACCTGGGAGTCCTTGTGCATGAAACACAAAACCAGTGACAACCAGTACCAGCAAGTTAAGCACTTTGCAACTTAGGTGCTTCTCCCCAGCCTCATGCTATAATCTTCTGACAGAATTGACTTTTTAAAGGCTGCACTTTAATTTCCAAGGACTTCAGCACATTATTCCTCTTTTACACAGAATTTACACCAATGAATCCTTCAAGGGATATGCAAATGATCCAATCCACAAAATTCTGGAGCAAACAGCTCTGTAGAATATCGGTGGGTTGCAATGCATGTTGCAACTTACTGTGTGGAATTTTGGGGTTGTGTTCTTCATCTGGCACTGCAAATATTACAATCTAAGCATATTTCCCAAGTGTCATTAATGGTGCTCCTGGACTAAACTATTCAATGGTGTGATTGAGTAATGCAATCTTACCATAGTCTTCTTCCTCTCTCACAGATAATCTCTGAGATATTGTTTAACCGATGTCCAGGGGAATTTCACACTAAAACTAAGTCTTCCACTCAGAACTCGAGGACTTCAATATCATAGTAACCAGGGTGACCAACATGAGTAAGCAATAAAAGGTGCAACTTCTAAAAAAAAATTAACATAATAACATGATATAAAAATAACATAACAATTGAATAATATATCATGTGGGATGGAAAGAGTCAGAAATTCTCCTGTGTCTCCAAAGTTGTTTGTTTTATTTTTCTAGTGACTAACTCTAGTCAGTTTTTGATTGCTGCATGAATCAAACATCCATATGTCTATTTTACCAATGACCAAAAACACAAAAGCCAGAACTTTCAGCTTTGGCAGCAGTGTAAAATGGGTATTATCTAATCAGTTGCCCATTATACACCCCACCCAATTTTCCTTTAAGGTAGCTGATCCAATATCACCCATTATACCCTCCTCACAAAGCGGAAGTTCTGTTGAAAATAACTATCACTGGCATTAGGGTAGAATCAAACTTGTAAAGTTTCCATTCAGCACCTAGAAACATATTGGGGGTGAAATTCCATAGCGTTGAAAAACGGGCGTGGGCACCACGATACACGATATGCCCATGCCCGTTCAAGGAGCACAGGCAGCATGTCAACTACCCGCTAACTATAATCACACTGCTGATAGGCTATGCATTCAGCAGGGGGCCAAAGTTTGCGATGTTCGAGTGAGGCTTGCTTTACTTAAGCTAGCCTCCCCTCTTAAATGCAGTCTGCACCTCTTAAAGATGAGCTGCCTTCTGCTGATAAAAAATGGTAACGATGCTTCAGCACTAACCTAAATGGCTCGAAAGGCTGGGGAAAGGGCACCCAGGGTCTCGGATGCAGCACTCAAGCTTTCTGCAGGGATGTGAACACTGGAAGAGAGGTCCTCTACCCACAGGGGGTCAGGTGGCCATCAAGAAAGAAGGATGTGGGACCAGAACGCCAAAGTAGTCACTGCCAGCCTGCCAAGCCAGTGATTGATCAAGAAGAGGAAGTGAAGCGTGATGATGGTGAAGAAGAAACACCATCACTTTATTTCACTCACCCAGCCATCAGGTCCTTGAGGTCATCCTGCAAGGCCATCTGAGTGTCCGCCACTGAAAGTCAGCAGCTTTCCAACAGCTATGCTGCAGTCACTGGGGGAGCACTGTGTAAGTGCACTAGGATAGGAAAAGGCACATGCAAGACAGTCACTAAGGGAATACTTAAGGGTGATTAGTTGAATTTTTGATGTTGTAATGTTGGGTGCATTTTTGGATAATGTTGGATTGGAATGTTTTCTTTGTGGTGGCTTTTATTTCAGCATTGTGGCCAAGAGGACACTGTGATGGTCAGTAACAGAGGGAAGATAAGATGTGGGACAAATGTTGAAAGGGAAATTGAGGTTGTGGTCACAGGTACCACAGGCAGATGATTCCATCCCGGCTATCCCAGTCATAAAGGGGCGTCTGGGGTGCATACTTCCTTCTGCTGCCTCCTCTTCAGTTTCTTCCTCTTGCCGCTCTTCCTCTTTAACTTTCTCATCCCTCCGCGAGCAGCTTGTCCCCTTGCCATCTCTGCTCTATCTCCATATCATGCTGCAGCCTAAAGGGGACTGCAACTTGAGTACCCAGGATTGGGAGCAAGAGGTGTTCTGTGGTGTTGCATGCTGATTGACATCACCATTTGACTAATTTCCATATCTGGAGTGAGCACAGGCAATTGCAGTGCTGCTGACCTGCCCAAAATGGTAGCCACTGCATTCCTTGTCAGAAATGGGTGGACGTGTGGCGGTTGCCATTATTTTATCCAAACCAGCCTTATCGGCCGGCGCATACAGGCCGAATTTCACGGCCTTTCAGATGTTGGTTACTGAAAATATCCGAATAAATTCAATTTTATAGAAGAAAAATAGGTTCAGCTTTAGATAGACTGCATAGAATCAAAGTTAAAGGTTATGGTTGGCAGTCATGTATTTTTGCACAAGGTGGCTGAACTTTTGTGTTTTTTGGACCTGTTGGGTATAAGAGGGTAAATTGAATGCTACCAACATTGAGCCCCATTCAAAGGAAGCATGGGCTAGAGAAGTGGGGCTGCACTGATATTTTTCTGTATCTCACCCATGCTCCCTTTAAACATGACTCAACAATGAGGTACAAGATCATCAGATTCATCCGAGGGAACAGAGGGACCTTGGAGTGCATGTCCACTGATCCTTGAAGGTAGCAGGACAGGTAGATAATGTGGTTAATAAGGCATACGGAATACTTGCCTTTATTAGCTGAGGCATAGAATACAAGAGCAGGGAGGTTATGCTTGAACTGTATAAAACACTAGTTAGACCACAGCCAGAGTAATACATGTAGTTCCGGTCACCAAATTACAGGAAAGATGTGATTGCACTAGAGAGGGTACAGAGGAGATTTATGAGGATATTGCCTGGACTGGAGAATTTTAGCTATGAGGAAAGATTGGATAGGCTGGGTTTGTTTTCTTTGGAACAGAGGAGGCTGAGGGGAGACCTTATTGAGGTGTATAAAATTATGAGGGGCCTACATCGAGTGGATAGGAAGGACCTATTTCTCTTTGCAGAGGGGTCAACAACTGGGGGCATAGATTTAAAGTAATTGGTAGGAGGTTTCGAGGAGATTTGAGGGGAAACGTTTTCATCCAGAGGATGGTGGGGGTCTGGAACTCACTGCCTGACAGGGTGGTAGAGGCAGAAACCCTCACCACATTTAAAAAGTACTTGGATGTGCACTTGAAGTGCCGTAACCTACAGGGCTACAGATGAAGAGCTGGAAAGTGGGATTAGGCCGGATAGCTGTTTGTTGGCCAGCGCGGACACGATGGGCCAAATGGCCTCCTTCCATGCTGTAAATTTCGATGATTTTATGATTCTATGATTTTATCCTCAGACTTCCCACATTATTTGCAAATGAACACATACATCACAAGCTAGCAAAGTTGACTAAGAAGCTGACAACTCAAAAATGGACATGACTATAAGCCTGTGGCATATAAGTACACTGAAAGTGCAATGGGCTTTAAATTAAATTATAAAAGTATTCAACAGTTCTTCGCTCATCTTGGAGAAAGAATAAATATAAGAACGTGAAAGCCTGAAGGGGGAAGTAAATGATGAAGATGCAAAATGTATTTCCTAGGTGCGTCTAGATGGCCACTACTGTCACCCAAGCGGGTTTTCTGGAGTCAGTCATAATTTTGGTGAACTCCCAGTGAGATACCCCCTATGCAGGAGACCTCGCCTCAGAGGTGAGAGTGGAAAGTGGCTGCTTTCAACACTTGGACATCTGAGCTCGTGGTTGGGTCCATCTGACTCTGGACCATCTGATGAGGAGGGAGTGAAAGTCATTTACAGCAGCAGCAGGAATCAGATAGAATCATCACCAGTGGAGTGGAGGATCCAGTTGGAACTGATTTCATTGGCGTACTTAAAATTGTGGACAAGCCCACCAAAATGCTGACTTTTTGTGGTGGACACGCATCTTTTAATGTGGCCTTCCAGTACAACCTCCCCTCCATCTCAGGGTTGATGATTAGTTATGGTCTGCTGCACGCTCCATAACTTTTCTTTTCGAAGATATCTCAGCATCTAGGTTGATTACTCGGATGGTGAGTCGATGGCAGAGCAAGAGTGTGCAATAGCAATGAGGAATTGGCTGCAGAACTAGCAGTAAAGAATACTGCTGTGCCAGGCATTAGTTCAAGAATTCTTCCAATGAGTTTCAGGCCAACACCACTTCTTAAAGCTGTAACCAGCAACTTTAAAGTAACTGTTCTCAAACCACCTTGTCTTGCACTTTGATTTTCAGATCTTCAAATCCATTGCTATCTTCTGCTGGGATCTTGCTTTATTTTAACCAAATACTCAGCACAATGTTCAAATGAAGCGCTCTGCATTTATTTAATCCATTATCTGTTTTGAAGATTGTCAGCTGAAGTTGGCACGATGCTGCCACTTTGTTCTTATCTTTTGCTTCAGAATGTACTATTCTGTCAAAAATGACTTTTTTTAATGGAAGAAGTAAGTGTGCTGGATGACTGCAGCATTTCACTGGCAGTCTGCTAAGATTCTGGTAGGTCTAGACCACTTTGCCAGGATTCTGTATGTGAGTCAGCCAAGTCTGGTACTGTGGTGTTTGGCAGATTCTGTTATATATGTGGACTTGTATTTATGCTGTACAGCCACCAGAGGGCTCTTCCCCTGGAGTTCCAAGGGATTCCATAATCCCTTGGGAGCACAGGTATTTAAGGAGGCTTCACAGGTTGGAGAGGCACTCTGGAGACCTGCAATAAAAGACTAAGGTCACACTTTACTTTGAGCTCACAGTGATCAGTCTGACTCTTTCTCCATACACAACAACTGGCGACAAGATACAGATAGTGAACCCAAAGATGCAGAGAACAGTGGGTATCCTGGAGAAATTTTCGGAGGGAGATGATTGGGAAACTTTTGTGGAGCAACTCAACCAATACTTCGTGGCCAACGAGCTAGAAAGGGAAGTGAGCGCTGTCAAATGAAGGGCGATCCTCCTCACCATCTGTGGGGCACCAACATATGGCCTCATGAAGAATCTGCTCACTCCGGCGAATCGCACGGAGAAATAGTATGAAGATTTATGCACACTGGTCCGAGAGCATTTGAACCCGAAGGAAAGCGTTCTGATGGCAAGGTACCGGGTCTACATCTACAAAAGGTCTGAAGGCCAGGAAGTGGCGAGCTAAGGCGTCTTGCAGGACATTGCGAATTTGAAGGACATTTGGAGCACACGCTCAGAGACTTTTCATACTTGGCATTGGCCACGAAACCATACTTAGCAAACTTTTGACTGTAGAGACCCCAACCTTGAGTCAGGCCAGAGCGATAGCCCAGGCGTTCATTGCCACCAGTGACAATACAAAGCAAATCTCTCAGCACACAAGTGCTGCTACAAGTACTGTGAACAAAGTGATGTTGTTTTCGAATCGTAATTTACAAGGCAGGTCACACATACCTGCAGCTGCATGTCCGCAGATGTCTCAAAGTCCACTATCAAGGGTGATGAATGCATTAACCCCTTGTTGGCCCTGCGGGGGTGATCATCGTTTCCATTCATGCTGATTCAAAGGGTGCGTTTTCAAGGGCTGTGGAACAATGGGACACCTTCAATAAGCGTGCAGTAAAGCTGCAAAGCCTGTTAAACCTGCAAACCACCATGTTGCAGAGGAGGACAGATCATGACGAACCAGAGCCTCGGATTGAGGAGGCAGAGGTACATGGGGTGCACACATTCACCACAAATATCCCCCGATAATGCTGAATGTTAAACTAAATGGAAATCCCAGTGTCAGTGGAGCTGGGCACGGGCACGAGCCAGTCCACCATGGGCAAAAAAACTTTTGAAAGGTTGTGGTGCAACAAGGCCTCAAGGCCAGTCTTAACTCCAGTTCGTATGAAACTAAGAACTTACATAAAGGAACAGATTCCCGTAATCGGCAGTGCTACCGTAAAGGTCTCCTACGATGCAGCGGTGCACAAGCTACCACTCCGGGTGGTACCGGGCGATGGTCCCACACTGCTCGCCAGGAGCTGGCTGGGAAAGATACGCTGGAACTGGGATGACATCCGAGTGCTATCGCCCGCTGATGACGCTTCGTGTGCCCAGGTCTTAAACCAATTTCCTTCGCTGTTCGAACCAGACATCAGGAAATTCCAAGGAGCAAAAGTGCAGATCCACCTAATTCCGGGGGCGCGACCCATCCATCACAAGGCGAGAGCAGTACCGTACATGATGAGAGAAAGGGTAGAGATCAAGCTAGACCGGCTGCAAAGAAAGGGCATCATTTCACCGATCGAATTCAGCGAGTGGGGCCAATCCTATTGTCCCAGTCCTCAAGGGAGACGGCACCATCAGAATCTGTGGCGATTACAAAGTAACTATCAATCGTTTCTCCCTGCAGGATCAATACCCACTACCAAAGTCCGACAATCTCTTTGCAAAGCTGGCGGGAGGAAAGACGTTCACGAAGCTGGATCTGACTTCAGCCTACATGACGCAGGAACTGGAGGAATCATCGAAGGCCCTCACCTGCATCAACACGCCAAAAGGTCTTTTTGTTTATAACAGATGCCCGTTTGGAATCCGATCAGCAGCACCGATATTCCAGAGAAACATGGAACGTTTACTGAAATCGGTCCAGCACATCGTGGTCTTCAAGGACGACATCTTGGTCATAGATCGGAACACAGTCGAGCACCTGCAGAACCTGGAGGAGGTTCTTAGGCAACTCAACCGCCGGGGGCCCAAGTTAAAACACTCGAAGTGCATTTTCCTGGCACCTGAAGTGGAGTTCTTGGGAAGGAGGATTGTGGTGGACGGCATCAGACCCACCAACACGAAGACAGAGGCAATTGGGAATGCACCGAGGCCACAGAACGTGACGGAGCTGCGGTCGTTTTTGGGACTCCTGAACTACTTTGGTAACTTCTTACCAGGTCTCAGCACCCTGCTAGAACCACTACATGTCTGACTATGAAAAGGAGGTGAATGGGTTTGGGGCAAATGCCAAGAAAATGCCTTTGTAAAAGCGAGAACATTGTTATGCTCAAACAAATTGCTTGTGTTGTATTATACATGTAAGCGTTTGGTACTAGCATGTGATGCGTCGTCATATAGCATCAGGTGTGTATTGCAACAAGCTAATGATTTTGGGAAACTGCAACAGGTTGCTTGTGCATCCAGGATTCTGTCTAAGGCTGAGAGAGCCCACAGCATGATTGTAAAAGAAGCGTTAGCATGTGTCTATGGGGTAAAGAAAATGCATCAATACCTGTTTGGGCTAAAATTCGAATTGAAAACTTATCGTAAGCCACTTATATCCCTGTATTCCGAGAGTAAAGGAATAAATACCAATGCATCGGCCCGCATCCAGAGATGGCGCCTACGTTGTCCGCACACAACTATGCCATCCGCCACAGGCCAGGCACAGAAAACTGCGCCGATGCTCTCAGTAGCCTGCCATTGCCCAACACGGGGGTGGAAATGGTGCAGCCCACAGATCTAGCCATGGTTATGGAAGCATTTGAGAGTGAGCAATCACCCATCACTGCTCAGCAGATCAAAACCTGGACAAGCCAGGACCCCTTATTGTTGCTAGTCAAAAGCTGTGTGCTTCATGGGAGCTGGTCTAGTGCCCCAGTGTAAATGCAGGAAGAGATAAAGCCATTCCAGCAGCGCAAAGCTGAAATGATTATACAGGCAGACTACCTTCTGTGGGGCAATTAAGTAGTGGTCCCCAAGAAGGGCAGATACACCTTCATCAGTGACCTCCACAGTACCCACCCAGGCATCGTAATGATGAAAGCGATAGCCAGATCCCACATGTGGTGGCCCGGTATCGATGCGGAATTAGAGTCCTGCGTTCACAGATGTAATACATGCTCGCAGTTAAGCAATGTACCCAGGGAGGCGCCGCTAAATTTATGGTCTTGTCCCTCCAAACCATGGTCTAGGGTACACGTCAACTATGCAGGCCCGTTCTTGGTGTGAAATGTTCCTTGTAGTTGTAGACGGGTACTCCATGTGCATTGAATGTGAGATAATGTCGGCTAACATGTCCGCTGCCACTACTGAAAGCCTGCGGGCCATGTTTGCCACTCAAGGCTTACCCAATATCCTGGTGAGCTCCAACGGGCCACGTTTTACCAGTGCTGAGTTCAAAGAATTCATGACCCGTAACGGGATCAAATATGTCACATCTGCCCGGTTTAAACCAGCGTCCAATGGTCAGGCAGAGAAAGCAGTGCAAACCATCAAGCAAGGCTTGAAGAGGGTAACTGAAGGCTCGCTGCAGACTCGCCTATCCCGAGTCCTGCTTAGCTACCGCACGAGACCCCATTCACTCACTGGGATCCCACCTGCTGAACTGCTCTTGAAAAGAGCACTTAAGACAAGGCTCTCGTTAATTCACCTTGATCTACATGAACAGGTAGTGAGCAGGCGGCTTCAACAAAGTGCATACCATGATAGCGCAAATGTGTCACACGAGATTGAAATCAATGATCTTGTATTTGTATTAAATTATGGACAAGGTCCCAAGTGGCTTCCCGACATTGTCTTGGCCAAAGAGGGGAGCAGGGTGTTTCGGGTCAAACTTTCAAATGGACTCATTCATTGGAAACACTTGGACCAAATCAAACTCAGATTCAAGGACTATCCTGAGCAACCCACCTTGGACCCTACCTTTTTGATCATCCAACATACACACCAGTGGCAACCGGCACCACGGTTGACCACGAAGCAGAACCCATCATCCACAGCAGCCCAGCAGGGCCCAACACACAATGAAGCCCAACAAGGCCAGCTGCACAGCAGCCCAGCGAGGGCCCAACAAATGATTCAACAACACCAGCTTTCACACCGAGACGATCAACCAGGGCAAGAAGGGCCCCAGATCGACTCACATTGTAAATAGTGTAACTATTGACTTTGTGGGGGAGTGTTGTTATATATGTGGACTTGTATTTACTCTGTACAGCCACCAGAGAGCTCTTCCCCTGGAGCCCCAAGGGATTCCATAATCCCTTGGGAGCACAGGTATTTAAGGAGGCTTCATAGGTTGGCAAGGCACTCTGGAGACCTGCAATAAAAGACTAAGGTCACACTTTACTTTGAGCTCACGGTGATCAGTCTGACTCTTTCTCCATACACAACAACTGGAGACGAGATACAGATAGCGAACTCAAAGATGCAGAGAACAGTGGGCATCCTGGAGAAATTTTCGGAGGGAGATGATTGGGAAACTTTTGTGGAGCAACTCGACAAATACTTTGTGGCAACGAGCTAGATGGGGAAGTGAGCACTGCCAAATGAAGGGCGATCCTCCTCACCATCTGTGGGGCACCAATGTATGGCCTCATGAAGATTCTGCCTGGTTTCTATCATTTGTTCCTATGTATCAAGTGCTTTGGGGAAGAGTGAGAGGCATCAGTACCATAAAGCGTGTCCCTTCTTTTCCTGGCTCCTTGTAGTTGGATTTCTAGGAAGTAAACTTGTCATTCTTTACTCTGCCCCATTCTTTCACCATTTTGTTCAGTTAACAGCTGCCTGGATTCACAAGTGCTTTTTCAAACTTTCAACTGTCTCTTAATTGTAGTTCACAGCTGATGATACAGCTTATTGGGCCCAAGTTTCCCTAGGAGTTGCTCCATTTTTTTTGGAGCAGCTAGATTTTTTTGGATTAACTTAAAAATCACAATTCTCCCCATTTAAGTTGCTCCAGTGTAAGTGAGTTCGTCAGGTTATTTTTAAGTTCAGTTTTTTTTCAAGAGGGGCATTACCAACCACTTATGCCTGTTTTGGCCATTTAAGCAAGTTTAGCCAGCTAAAACTTACTCCAAACTAACTTTGGCCAGCGTATGTGTACGTTCTGAAAAACCCTGCGGTGAATTAAGAAATCAGCGCAGGCATCCAGAGATAGCGGCGGTGGGGGGCGGGGGGGCGGGGAGGGATGGAGGGAATGGGACCTTGCAGAGCACTAAACAGCTTCACAACAACATTAAAGAAGCATAAATACATTTAAAGCACCAAACACTAAACAAAGCACAAAAATCAATTATTTAACAAATAAAAAATAGAAGGAACCCTGCATCTAAAGCACCAAGACCAACGTAATAAGCAATCAATCAATCAATCAATAAATAACAAATAAAAAATAGAAGGAGCCCTGCACCTAAAGCACCAAGACCAAAGTAATAAGCAATTAATCAATCAATAAATAACAAGTAAAAAATAAAAGTCCTACCTTAGGGAACGCAGGGCCGCCGATGAGGGAACCCATTTGGCCAGGGCTTGGAGCGGAGTGCTTCGGGCCCCTCCCACACAGCCTGCAGAGCGTCGCACAGATTTGGGCTGCCAGGAGCTAAAGCACATGCGCGCACATTCTAGTGCGCATGTGCAGAGGTCCCGGCACTGTTTTCAGCGCTGGGACCTGACTCCGCCCCCAATCCACTGGCCACGCTACGCCACCACCGAGGAGAGGCTGGGGAGCAGCCAGAATCGGGAGGAAGATTTTCGGCGCGCTTGGAGGCGGACAAAAGCGGCGCACCTCAGGTGAGTGCACCAGAAAAACGGGTTGGGGAAATTTGGACCCATTAATTCTGTGTTTAATTGGAAGGCTTTCTATGCAGGCGATAAATCTGTATTTGTACTGAAAAAAGTGCAATCATGTTTTAAGCAGCTTCCTTTAGAATCCTCAAAAGCTGAAAGTAGCCTCCAGTTAACCATTCAATTATGCACCAACAGTAGATTCCAGGCTTATATCTTTTTTCACAACATGGTATTCATGCTTTACACAGTATTTGGAAGTTCTGGCTATTTCCTCTAATGAATGGTGTTTCAAAACAATGCCTCAATTAATTGTAAAGAAAGTGATTAATATTAAGAGGTTGTAAAGATTAGTTTTGGTACACTTTATAAAAAAATTGAAAAACTAAGGCCCACAGTTGTAGGCACAATGCAGACTGACCAAGGTTGAAAAGATTTAAAGAGAATACTGGGAAATCAGAAAGTAAGTATTGCCAAGCTTGGATTGTAAAAGCCTGAAGTTCATAGAAGAGCTACTTCATAGTGTACAATCTGGCAGATTTTCAGAAAATATCACTGCAGACATATAAAGGAAAATGCTGTCTCTGCTGTTCCATAAATAAATATTCTCGTAAGTACAGTGCCCTGAAGCTGGGTGGTAAGCTATAAAAAACCTGTCGACGTATTAAGGAAGATATTGCTTATTGTCAGGATTTAAAAAGGTTACTAACACCATTAATTTACCCAATGCAATGTCAACTGATATCAGCCACAATTGTTTTAAGGTAAGGGCTATGTAGTCTTTTTTTAAATGGTCAAACTGTTTACAGATAGAAAATGTATTCTTCTTTTGAATTTCAAGTGCTTTGAAAGTTTTAGAATGAATATAGCCACAGTCCACTAATAAGATTCCTTGCAAAATTTCATTATTTAATCATTCATGGTACATGATAAATAGAGGTAAACATTTTTAATTATACAAGACATGCCATATAATCACTAACGATTCAGTAAGGCAATCACTCCAAAACTGATATAAAGTAGTGCCATATCCAAGTAAATAATGGAAACCCTGAGAGCTATTTAACTAGATTTACAAATTTAGTATGTTGTCTCTGCAGTACAATTAAAGAAACATAGGCCAAAGAAAGTCTCACATAGACCTCCAGTGTATGCAGTTGCATTGGTATCTCTTATGTTCACTACATTTTAAACAGTGATCATTTGAAACTTGCTATTGATTAACACGTTTTGCTCAAAAAGTTGGTATCAATATCAATACGTCCTTACTATACAGTATAAATGCACACGAGGCCCATGCTTGAGAGAAGGTCAGTCTGTGACCTATCCTTTATTCCAAAGCACTCAAGTGATGGAAGTGGGTGGAGCTTCCCCTTTTATATCTGAAGGTCCAGGTTAGGAGTGTCACCCACAAGTTCACCACCTAGTGGTCATTGTTCTCACAGTGTACAACTTAGGTCAGATTATACATGGGTTACAATGCTGGTTGAATACATGACATCACCTCCCCCCCAAAGTCTTACTGGGATCACAGGTTGAGTCTCTCTGGTGGTTTACGCTCTCTTGTAGAGCGCCTGAGTTAGGGCTCAGGTTGTTGGGCGCTGGCTTGAGTGTCTGCTGTTTGCGGTGCCTCAGGCCTGTCCGGACTGCCCACAGCGACTGGGCTCTCCTCCCTTTGGTTCCTGTGTTCGGTCACCTGTGGAGGAGTGAACTCTATATCATGTTCTTCCTCTGCTTCTTCTATGGGGTTGCTGATCCTCCTTTTTGTTTGATCGACATGTTTGTGGCAGATTTGTCCATTGGTAAGTTTAACTACCAGAATCCTATTTCCCTCTTTGGCAACCACAGTGCCTGCGAGCCATTTGGGCCCTGCAGCGTAGTTGAGGACAAAAACAGGGTCATTTACATCAATACATCGCGCCCTCGCATTCCTGTCATGGTAGTCATATTGTGACTGGCGCCTGCTCTCGACAATTTCTTTTATGGTGGGGTGTATAAGGGATAACCGGGTTTTGAGCGTCCTTTTCATTAGCAGCTCTGTGGGTGGAACCTCTGGGAGCGAGTGTGGTCAGGAACTGTAGGCCAACAGGTAGCGTGATAAGCGGCTCTGTAGGGAACCCCCTTGGATTCTGAGCATCCCCTGTTGATTATCTGCACTGCTCGTTCTGCCTGGCCATTTGAGGCCGGCTTGAACGATGCCGTTCTGACATGGTTAATTCCATTGCCTGCCATGAAGTTCTGGAATTCAGTGCTCGTGAAGCACGGGCCATTGTCGCTGACCAAGATGTCCGGTAGACCGTGCGCGGCGAACATTGCCCGTAGACTTTCTACTGTGGCAGAGGATGTGCTTGAATTTAAAATGTCACACTCGATCCATTTGGAGTAGGCGTCTACGACAACCAAAAACATTTTTCCCATAAAAGGACCTGCGTAGTCCACATGGATGCGTGACCAAGGCTTGGCGGGCCATGGCCAGCGGCTAAGGGGGGCTTCCCTGGGTGCATTGCCCAGCTGGGCACATGTGTTGCACCTGCGAACATAAAGTTCCAGATCTGCGTCTATCCCTAGCCACCAAATGTGTGACCTGGCAATTGACTTCATCATGACAATGCCCGGGTGCTCCTTGTGGAGTTCTCTGATGAACACCTCTCTGCCCATCTGGGGCATGACTACGCGGTTTCCCCACAGTGGGCAATCAGCCTGAATCGAGAGTTCATCGCTGCGCCTGTGAAATGGTTTAAATTCCTCAGGGCATGCCCTGTACATGGCTGCCCAGTCCCCATTCAGGACACATTTCTTGACTAGAGACAATAGCGGGTCTCTATTTGTCCAGACTTTAATCTGGCGGGCTGTCACGGGTGAGCCTTCGCTTCCGAAAGCTTCAACAGCCATGACCATCTCAGCAGCATGCTCGGTAGCCCCCTCAGTGGTGGCTAGTGGGAGCCTGCTGAGTGCATCAGCGCAGTTTTCGGTGCCCGGTCTGTGCCGAATAGTGTAGTCATAGGCGGCTAACGTGAGTGCCCACCTCTGTATGCGGGCCGATGCGTTTGCATTTATGGCCTTGTTGTCGGCCAAAAGGGATGTAAGGGGTTTGTGATCTGTCTCCAGCTCAAATTTCCTGCCAAACAGGTACTGGTGCATTTTCTTTACCGCATATACACATGCGAGCGCCTCCTTTTCTACCATCCCGTAGCCCCTTTCTGCCTGGGACAGACTTCTGGAGGCATAAGCTATCGGCTGTAACTGACCCTTGGCATTGACATGCTGCAACACACAGCCGACACCATAGGACGACGCATCGCATGTTAAAACAAGTTTCTTACATGGGTCATATAGCGTTAACAGATTGTTGGAACATAACAAATTGCGTGCTCTATTCGCGACCTTTGCGTAGGAGCATGTGTAGCGGCTCTAGCAGCGTGCTCAATTTGGGAAGAAATTTAACAAAATAGTTCAGGAGCCCCAGGAATGAACGCAGCTCCGTCGTGTTACGGGGTCTGGGTACTCTCTGGATTGCTTCCGTCTTGGATGCAGTCGGGCTGATCCCGTCTGCCACTACCCTCATTCCCAGGAATTCTACCTCTGGAGCTAGGAAGACGCACTTTGCCTTTTTCAGTCACAGCCCTACCCGGTCCAGTCTGCGTAGCACCTCCTCCAGGTTGTGGAGGTGTTCTTCAGTATCGTAACCCGTGATGAGGATGTCGTCCTGAAAAACCACCGTCCCTGGAATCGACTTGAGGAGGCTTTCCATATTTCGTTGGAGGATCGCGGTGGCCAAGCGAATCCCGAACGGACATCTGTTGTACTCAAGCAACCCCTTGTGTGTCATGATGGTGGTCAGCTTCTTTGACTCACTTGCTAGCTCTTGGGTCATGTAAGCTGAGGTCAGGTCCAATTTTGAAAAAAGTTTGCCACCGGATAGCGTCGCAAAGGGGTCCTCCGCTCTCGGTAGCGGGTACTGGTCTTGGAGTGACACCCGATTGATGGTGGCCTTGTAATCGCCACATATCCTGACCGACCCATTCGCCTTGAGCACAATCGGGCTCGCCCAGTCACTGAATTCGACTGGCGAGATGATGCCTTCCCTCAGCAGGCGGTCCAATTTGCCTTCTATCTTTTCCCGCATCACGTACGGCACCGCTCTGGCCTTGTGGTGTACTGGCCTGGCATCCGGGTTTATGTGAATCACTACCTTGGCCCCCATGAAAGTGCCAATGCCGGGTTGAAATAATGAGTCAAATTTGTCCAGGATCTGTGAGCATGATACTCGCTCCACAGAGGAAATTGCATTGACATCGCTCAATTTCCAGTTCATGACAGCAAGCCAATCCTCCCCAGTAGTGCGGGACCGTCCCCCGGGACAACCCAGAGTGGCAACCTGTTCTCCGAATCTTTGTGGGTCACGACTACCGTGGTGCTGCCTAGCACCGGAATAATCTGCTTTGTGTATGTCTGTAGCTGTGCGTCAATCGGCGATAATTTTGGCCTCCTGGCCTTGGACGCCCACAACTTTTCAAACTGTTTGATACCCATCAGGGACTGGCTGGCCCCCGTGTCTAGCTCCATTGATACTGGGATGCCATTGAGGAGCACTTTCATCATTATCGGTGGTGTCCTGGTGTATGAACTGTATACGTGCTCCACATGAACTCGCTGAACTTCAGCTTCCAGCGATTTCCCCCAGCGTTCATTTCTGCAATTTCTGCAGGTATTTTGCTCATCTCTGCAAACTCCGGCTGAGTGTGTGCCTCCACACCTCCAACATGAGCTGCTGTTTGAAACAAAAGGTCCTTTGCCAGTCGATCGTCCCTGACTGCCCCTGTTATTGTCTTTGAGTGCGCCATTAACAGGTGTTGATGGCCTCATTACTGGCCGCATTGTCCCTTGCAATGGCGTGAATCACCATTCAGCTTGCCATTGTCTCTGTCGAACTCCCCCTCTGGGTTCGACTACATGTTGGGGCATGCTCGACTGCCCTTGTCTGCCTGGAGAACTGTGTGCTGCTTTAACAATGTTGAATCTTTGTCCCAACCATTCCTTAACACAGTACCTCTCATCTGTTCTGCTCGTGGCCATGCTCGCGTGGTTTAAATCCCAGTTTCTCGTCGCCATTGATACGTCCTTACTATACAGTATAAATGCACACGAGGCCCATGCTTGAGAGAAGGTCAGTCTGTGACTTATCCTTTATTCCGTAGCACTCAAGTGATGGAAATAGGTGGAGCTTCCCCTTTTATATCTGAAGGTCCAGGTTAGGAGTGTCTCCCACAACTTCACCACCTAGTGGTCATTGTTCTCACAGTGTACAACTTTGGTCAGATTATACATGGGTTACAATGCTGGTTGAATACATGACAAATATAAAATATATTGTCCCATTCTGTATCCTCTATCTTTACAGTTACTGACAGGAGAAATTAATCCCCAAGATTATACTGTTGAAAGTTAGGGGTGGAAATTTGGTAGTGCCATTTTTGAGACGTTGTCACTGCATGAGAGAAATTTTTAACGTCTCGCTTCAGGCGTGCTCCCCGAACACGAAATTCAGTGTTGACGCCTTCGGAATTGATAGCAGCATTAAATCATGGCGTTGCACACTTACCTGGATACGCTACACAGCGTTAAGTGGGTCGTTAAGCTTGGGCTCAACATCTGGGACTTCGGCATAGTGGCACTACCTGGATTGAATTGAGACATTGACTGACCGCCTCAACACCTCGTGGCTCTATTCGCTTCCTACGCACTCATTCAGAGCATGAGGATGGCAGGCCTTGGAGCCGCAGCTTGTCAGCGTGCCCATCGGGTCACGGATACCGCACTGGATGCACTCATTGATGCCCTAGAGAAACGTCGGCTGGTGTTGAGCACAGAGGCTGGGAGGAGATCCCGACCCCAAACATACCGAAGGCTATACAGGGAGAGAGCAGAGCAAATGTCTGCGAGGGACATGGTGCCAAGGACAGCGATGCAATGTCGGAAAAAGTGGAACGACCTGACACGGATAGTGAGAGTGAATAACTTTAATTTCAAACTTCAACAAGTTATGCTCTCACCTCAATGTGCACTCTCTGCTCAATGTAGTGTTTCGGAATCCATGCTCTAAGTGGGTGACGCCACAGTCAAGGTTCCCATTTGTAGCCTTACCCACTGCAAGGGCCTACATGTGCTGTTAATCTTGCTGCTCGGCTCTGCAGACCCACCCCTCATGTTGTTTACTCCTCAATCTTCATATGTGTCTCGAAGATGGTAGTCTCCCCATTACTGTGAGGTCCTGGCACCCTAATTCAAGCATTGTCGCAGCAAGTTGATGCTGGAAATGGTACTTACATCGAGCTGTGAAGACTATCATAGAGTAAAATGTACTAAGCATTGAGCTGTGAAGACTGTCATAGAATAAATGGTAGTAAAGTATGTAATGCACTTGGGACACAATGATAGAAGGTCTCTAACTCTGGCTTTTTCTTTAATGTTACAGGCGAAGCTGGCGCACAACCGATTGGGGCAAATGCAGACTGCAGGAGGGGAGCTAGACTTCCAAGTGCACACTCCATTGAGGAACGGATAGTTGCCCTGATGAGCGTCCAAGTTGATGCGATGGCGGTGGGTGTGGTCAACATCTCTCGTGATAGTGACGGTATGTTGAGTTCTTTTACAGCGACCTGCAGGACACTTGGCCCTGACAACATCAAGGTGCAGCTATCTCCATGAGACTGGCATTCACAAATGCCTTTCCCACTCCTGACACCCTCCCCTGCAGGTAACCTCTGTTCTGTGTTTGTGCTTTCAGGTGACCAGCCAGATCCACCAGGACCTTCTCAGGTAACTTCCATGGGTGCAGATGCTGCCAACGATCCAGAGGACGAGGAGGAGCAGGAGGACAACACTTCCTTCGACCTCAGGAGGCTGCACCGTCTGAGAGCGGGGCCAGCAACACTGTTGACCAAGGGATGGTGGGAGAGGTGGAGGTGGGTGATGCTCCGGGACCCAGTGGCCTCCAGCAATGCCGCGGGGGAGGGGAAGCCCGGCGGCTAGCTCCCCAGAGGGTGAGTGCGCGCCTGAGTGATGCTCAGCAGCACTCTGACAATGAGTCTGACCGAGAGGTTATCACAAGACAATCCCTGCAGTTACACAACGATCTGCTGAGTGCACTAGCAAGGGTGCCACAGAGTCTTGATGCACTAGCTGTGAGGATGGAGGAGTATGCCTCAACTGTTGCTCATGGCTCTCAGCAGCCCACTGACCCTATCCTTGGTAGATACCAATAGATGCTGGATGCAAACAGTGACCATGGGGTCCCAGTTATGGTAGCACGGGCTATGGCTGATGTTGCAGTGGCCATTGAGCACCAGGCTGATGCTGTTGTAGGCCTTCATACGCAAATGTCATCAGTGCGTGGTGTCCTGAGTCAGCTCTCTGGTGTACTGCAGTCGCAGACACACTTGATGCAGAGGTAAATCGATTCAACGGACGCACTGATCACTGCCATCCGCTCTGTGGCCCCATCAGTTGAATGGGGTCCGAACCTTGCCGAATCAGGGCAGGGTTCTGACCTCAATGCAAGGAGTATTCGGAATAAGGTGGAAGAATTAACTGCGCAGGTAGCAGTTAACGGATATGATGTAATTGGCATCACGGAGACATGGCTTCAGGGTGATCAAGGCTGGGAACTCAACATCCAGGGGTATTCAACATTTAGGAAGGATAGACAGAGAGGAAAAGGAGGCAGGGTGGCGCTGCTGGTTAAAGAGGAAATTAATGCAATAGTAAGAAAGGATATTAGCCTGGATTATGTGAAATCGGTATGGGTGGAGCTGCGGAATACCAAAGGGCAGAAAACGCTAGTGGGAGTTGTGTACAGACTACCAAACAGTAGTCGTGAGGTTGGGAACAGCATCAAACAAGAAATAAGAGATGTGTGCAATAAAGGTACAGCAGTTATCATGGGCGACTTTAATCCACATATTAATTGGGCTAACCAAACTGGTAGCAATGCGGTGGAGGAGGTTTTTCTGGAGTGTATTAGGGATGGTTTTCCAGACTAATATGTCGAGGAACCAATTAGAGAACTGGCCATCCTAGACTGTGTGATGTGTAATGAGAAGGGACTAATTAGCAATCTTGTTGTGCGAGGCCCCTTGGGGAAGAGTGACCATAATATGGTAGAATTCTTTATTAAGATGGAGAGTGACAAAGTTAATTCGGAAACTAGGGTCCTGAACTTAAGGAAAGGTAACTTCGACGGTATGAGGCATGAATCGGCTAGAATAGACTGGAAAAGGATACTTAACGGGTTGACAGTGGATAGGCAATGGCAAACATTTAAAGATCATATGGATGAACTTCAGCAATTGTACATCCCTGTCTGGAATAAAAATAAAACGGGGAAGGTGGCTCAACCGTGGCTAACAAGGGAAATTAAGGATAGTGTTAAAACCAAGGAAGAGGCATATAATTTGGCTAGAAAAAGCAACAAACCTGAGGACTGGGAGAAATTTAGAATTAAACAGAGGAGGACTAAAGGTTTAATTAAGAGGGGGAAAATAGAGTACGAGAGGAAGCTTGCAGGGAACATAAAAACTGACTGCAAAAGCTTCTATAAATATGTGAAGAGAAAAAGATTAGTGAAGACAAATGTAGGTCCCTTGCAGTCGGATTCAGGTGAATTTATAATGGAGAACAAAGAAATGGCAGACCAATTGAACAAATACTTCGGTTCTGTCTTCACGAAGGAAGACACAAATAACCTTCCGAATGTACTGGGGGACAGTGGGTCTAGTGAGAAGGAGGAACTGAACAAGATCCTTATTAGGCTGGAAATTGTGTTAGGGAAATTGATGGGATTGAAGGCCGATAAATCCCCGGGGCCTAATAGTCTGCATCCCAGAGTACTTAAGGAAGTGGCCCCACAAATAGTGGATGCATTGGTGATCATTTTCCAACAGTCTATCGACTCTGGATTAGTTCCTATGGACTGGAGGGTAGCTAATGTAACATCACTTTTTAAAAAAAGAGGAAGAGAGAAAACGGGTAATTATAGCCTGACATCAGTAGTGGGGAAAATGTTGGAATCAATCATTAAGAATGAAATAGCAGCGCATTTGCAAAGCAGTGACAGGATTGGTCCAAGTCCGCATGGATTTATGAAAGGGAAATCATGCTTGACGAATCTTCTGGAATTTTTTGAGGATGTAACTAGCAGAGTGGACAAGGGAGAACCAGTGGCTGTGGTGTATTTGGACATTCAAAAGGTTTTTGACAAGGTCCCGCACAAGAGATTGGTGTGCAAATAAAAGCACATGGTTTTGGGGGTAATGTACTGACATGGATATAGAACTGGTTGGCAGACAGGAAGCAGAGAGTCAGGATAAACGGGTCCTTTTCAGAATGGCAGGCAGTGACTAGTGGAGTGCCGCAGGGCTCAGTGCTGGGACCCCAGCTCTTTACAATATACATGAACAATTTGGATGAAGGAATTGAATGTAATATCTCCAAGTTTGCAGATGACACTAAACTGGGTGGTGGTGTGAGCTGTGAGGAGGATGCTAAGAGGCTGCAGGGCGACTTGGACAGGTTAGGTGAGTGGGCAAATGCATGGCAGATGCAGTATAATATGGATAAATGTGAGCTTATCCATTTTGGGGGCAAAAACACGAAGGCAGAATATTATCTGAATGGCGGCAGATTACGAAAAGGGGAGGTGCAATGAGACCTGGGTGTCATTGTTCATCAGTCTTTGAAAGTTGGCATGCAGGTACAGCAAGCGGTGAAGAAGGCAAATGGTATGTTGGCATTCATAGCTAGGGGATTTGAGTATAGGAGCAGGGAGGTCTTACTGCAGTTGTACAGGACCTTAGTGAGGCCTCACCTGGAATATTGTGTTCAGTTTTAGTCTCCTAATCTGAGGAAGGACGTTCTTGTTATTGAGGTAGTGCAGCGAAGGTTCACCAGACTGATTCTAGGGATGGATGGACTGACATATGAGGAGAGACTGGATCAATTGGGCCTTTATTCACTGGAGTTTAAAAGGATGAGAGGGGATCTCATAGAAACGTATAAGATTCTGACGGGACTGGATAAGTTAGATGCGGGAAGAATGTTCCCGATGCTGGGGAAGTCCAGAACCAGGGGACATAGTCTTACGATAAGGGGTGGGCCATTTAGGACCGAGATGAGGTGAAACTTCTTCACTCAGAGAGTTGTTAACCTGTGGAATTCCCTGCCGCAGAGAGTTGTTGATGCCAGTTCATTGGATATATTCAAGAGGGAATTAGATATGGCCCTTACGGCTAAAGAGATCAAGGGGTATGGAGAGAAAGCAGGAAAGGGGTACTGAGGGAATGATCAGCCATGATCTTGTTTAATGGCGGTGCAGGCTCGAAGGACCAGATGGCCTACTCCTGCACCTATTTTCTATGTTTCTATGTTTCACCCAGATTTCTGTGGGGGAGTATCAGCCTGTTGGGTCAATTGCGCCATGATGTCGTTTCTCAGGACAACATCATTCCGCCTTCGCTGCTGCCGCTTTCCTCACTCCATCCACAGCAGAGTGCTTCCAGCCATGCTGAGCCAATGCAGTCCACAGCTGGGTCTTCCAGGGCCCGAGCTGGTCGTGGACATCCTGCTAGGCCATCATGTGTGGCTGAGGATCGAAGTCAGCAATCGACTACCAGCCTTGCTGAAGGCCCTGAGACCCCATTGAGGAGGAGCAGTGGGCATGGGAGGAGGGAGAAAGGAAGGGATCGTAAAGCCATCTTTAAGACAAAGTAAATAGCTGCGCGAAGGTGGCCATATATGTGGACCTTGTGAAGATATGAGCTGTTAAAACTCGTATGATGCACCGGACACTTGCTTGATAGTCAACAGAGATGGCTAGGTTGTTGCAATGTAAGCTCATGTAAATTGTTGCACTGGGATGAAAAAACCCACGATCGTTTGGTACTCACCAGAGATGGCTAACTTGTTACAAAATGAACTGATTTTAATAGATCCATTTGGATGTTTATAAGGGGTTTTGTGGGTATGTTGATGTGTTGGGGATGAAGTTGTTGTCTTTTGATGTTTTCACCACATGATTTATGTTTGCAATAAAGCAAGTTTGGATTCTTCACATGATGAGGCACTGACTATTTAAGACGGAGGGCTGCAGGGTGTGTTGCGATGTGTTTAGTTGATGCCCAGGTGTATAGACTGGCCATTTGGCACGTCAAGACTCATTCATTGGAATCGATGAGCGATGAGACTCTGACGAGCAGCCCTTCCAGCCGCAGCAGTGTCAACCTGCCTCCTCCTTCGGTGAGGATCCTCGTCTTCCTCGTCATTGTCATCCTCCTCCTGAGGATCATCCATCCCTAGTGGTAATGGCTGGCCCCTCATAATGGCCGGGTTGTGCAGCATGCAGCAGGCAACTGTGATCAGCTGCCAGGATATCGGGCATTGACAGCGAGAATCATCTGCTTGTGATCACAGACCAGCTGTACGTTGAGGGAGTGGAATTCCTTGCGATTTCGAAAGATCTCTCCATTGTGGGGCGGGGCCCTCAATGACACATGCGTACAATCAATGGCTCCTTGAACCAGGATGAGTGCACCCGTACCTTTGCCAGGCTCGTGAGCACAGGTGCTCTCATCCTGGTCTTCCCGCTAACTTGGAAATGGCACTGGTGCTCTCATGCTGGTCTTCCCTGCTGAACTTGATGTAGTCGAATCGTTTGCTGTAGAGAGCATTGGTCACCTGGCGAATGCAGCAATGTACTGCAAACTGCGAAATGTTGCATATACCGACAGGAGATTGGAAGGTGCCGGTAGCATAGAAGGTCAGTACTACTGTCACTTTCACTGCCACTGACAGCAAGGTCCTAGTGCCGATGTCAGCTGCCAGGTATGTCCGCAGAAGGTGGTAAAGCTCTGTGACCACCTCCTTGCGGAACCTCAGCCTTCTTAAGCACTGCTCCTCAGACATCTCAAGATAAGAGTAATGCAGACGGTAAACCCTGCGTGTGTACAGCCTCCTGCCCCGCTTTCTGGGGCCTCTCCACTGGGGAGGATCCACATTTGGCCTAAGCTGTCTCTGCAGCCGGCGCCTTTCAAGTCGGTGCCGCAGGATGATGTGGTGTGCCATCACTGCCCCCATCACTTGGCAGAGGTCACAGCGAGAGAGAGATTTCAAAGTTAGCTGAGATGGCAGCCAATGTGTCCCAGACACGAGTAGTCAATCTGACGAGTCAGCAGCAGTGCGACGCCAACACCCTACTGTCTGTGCGAGCATCAAACGTGGTACTAACCGAGAGCTCTGAGCTCCAGCTTCAACTCCGTTTAAATAATGCCACCAATATTTTTCTCCACCTTGTGCAATCCAACCTTTTCAGGTGTCATGGACGCCAGCCGTTAAATGAGGTGGCAAAAATGAATGTGGCGAGAAGGGCACTAGGGAGGCGTTGCACACGTACTGAAGTCATGATTTCCATGGCGTTAATCGGCGGGATGTTACGTTTTTATGCCCCTAAAAAATTTCAAGCAAGTTTCACGTTAGGCGTGAACAGCACTAAACGCCATGCCCAGATGCCTAACTCCCAGTTAACACCTAAAACTGCCGTTCTCAGCATGTGTTATCAACCAAATTCCGACCCCTTAGTGTTGTGCTTTTAAATGTTTTGCATAAAATATTTATTTGTTTTGTTTGAGATGGTGTGTTGCATTTTCCATGATTTTTCCCAGAAGAATGCAAATATGGTTGGAAACTAATAATTTGATGAGCGTTAGTAAGTTCTTTATTGATATATAAATGGTGTTTCCTGTTTTATTCATGTTCAAGTGTCTCAAGATTCAAAATGATGCACATATGACAAAATACTGCAGAATCTAATCTGTTTTGCTTTAGTGGTACGATTACTACACAAACATGAACCATAGGACTCCCTTTTACATTGCCACACACACACGCACACATCAACATTTGAACATGATGTATTCAATTTTTTAATATAAATTCTATTATATGGAAGTCTCTTAGATTCACCAATCACTGAGTACAAAAACAACTTGGACAAAGAAATGAAAGAATATTTATGGCTGCAAACACTAGAGGACTAATAAGTGTGTATTGCTGATGTTTTAATATAGTGTGATCCTATCATTCTTTTTTTATGTACAAGTGTATTGGATTGTGAAGCAGTGTCTTACAGGCAATGTGTGTTTAATATATTTGATGGATGTAATATACAAAATTAACTGAAGCTCTAGCTTTTTTTAAGAAGTGAAGACATCGTGTACTTTGAATACTATTAAATGATTTATGATTTTTATGGATTAGTCTGAAACGTCTCTTTTCCTTGGGTTAATCTTTTGACAGATGCATATTTTACTGCTTTACAACATTACTGGCAGAAGTGAGTATCATCATACTTTGGACAGTTACCAGCGACACAAACAGTTATTCTAAGTTTGCTATTATTGCTATGTTTTTAAAATCATAAAAGGCTGTTACATAATAACTCTAAATTTTCAGTAATGATCTGTAATAATATATTAAACCCTTTTGCTCCTGGGACAGGTGATGTGAAGAAAGGGATGTTGCCTGTGGAGGTAGTAAGTCGGAGTTGAAGGGTGGAATGTAAGGATGAAGGAATGGTTTAAAGCTTTTCATCATAATCTTTTGGAAACTGGGAAATATGCATCTGCAACATTTTCCCAAGTGACGAAAGGATACAGTTCATATTGGGATAAATTATAAGGTTCTTTGGAAGGATGGGCTTAATAGGCTGGATAACCCATGAAGCTTCTGTTCCTTGTTCCCAAAATGTTAACACTCGCCCATTCATAATTTCAATTCTCACCCGGTAACAGGGGGCACAGGAGGAGGAGGAGGATGAAAAAGTGGAAGAACAGAGACACAACTATCACCTTGTGGTGATAAGGAGGATGATGATGAAGAGGGAAATTAGGTTGAACTTAAGCATACCCATGAATTCCTGCACAGTTGCTGCCCTATGTTCTTCTGCCACAACCCCCTCCATCTCAATCTCTGTGCCACGTGCTTCTTCATTCCCATACACCAACTCAGGTATTTTCACTTGGGTAGAATTACATGTTCGTGAGAATGTGGCACTAGGCAATTCACAGAGCATGACGGAGCAGGAGGAGTGGAAAGTTAATGAAGATAAACCACCTTCTCAGTGCAGGCTGCGGAGAAGGCTGCCTATAACTTTGTAGTCATGGGACCCAGAACTCATGGTTACTCACCTGAAAAGAAAAGTAATTGAGGAACATCTTACCTATGTCAATCTTGAGGATGTGCAGCTGTTACTCTTGAATCTATAGCACTCATTTGTGACAACATCAAGGAAGCTTTTTCTTCATTGCAGGCATTGCAGTACTTAAAACTGAGGTGCACCTTGTGAAGCTACAACACAGGACTACATGCATGTAAACAGGAGAAGAAACATACTATGGACAAAGCTAAGCAATCCCACAACCAATGGATCACATCAAAGCTCTGTGGTATTTCCCCATCCATTCACGAATGATGGTGGACAATTAAGCAAGTAATGGGAAGAGGATGCACCATGAACATCCCCATCCTCAATGGCGGCCATGAATGCAAAAGGCAAGGCTGAAGTGTTCGCAAACATCTTCAGCCAAAGGTGCTGAGTGGATGATCCTTCTTAGCCTCCTCTTGAGGTCCCCACTGTCATCGATGCAGGTCAACAGCCAATTTGACTCACTCCATGTAACATGAAGAAACGGCTGACTGCACTGTAAATAGCAATGGCTATTGGTCCTGACAACATTCTGGCTCCAGTGCTGAAGACCTGTGCTCCAGAACTAGTGAGCTCTTAGCTAAGCTGTTCTAGCTACAACACTGGCATCTGCCCACTGTGGAAACTTACCCAGATATCTAATGTCCACAAAAAGCAAGACAAATCTAACCCAGCCAATTACCGTCCAATCAGCCTAACTCTCAATCATTGGCAAAGTGATAGAAGGAGTATTAACAGTGCTATCAAACGACCCTACTCACCAATAAGCTGCTCAACAATGCTCAGTTTGGATTCAGCCAGGACCATTCAGCTCCAGATCTCATAACAGCCTTAGTTTAACATGGACACAAGAGCTGAATTCCAGAAGTGAAGTAAGAGTGACTGCCCCTGATTTCATGGCAGCATTCAACAGCATATGACACCCAGGAGCCCGAGTAAAACTGCAGTCATTGAAAATCTGGAGGAAATCTTGCCAGTGGTTGGAGTTATACTTGATACAAAGAAAGATGGTTGCAGTCATTGGAGGCCAATCAACTCAGCCCCAGTTCATCAGTGAAGGGTTCCTTAGGGCAGCAGCTCAGGCCTAACTAGCTTCAATTGTATCATATAGTGATTTCAGCAGCATCATAAGTTTGGAAGTGAGGCTGTTTTCTGATAATTGCACTGTGTTCAGCTAAATTTGTAATTCTTCAGATAATGCACGCTCTAAGGATTGCACACTTTTACAGAAGGCACAGGAAGAGGCCACAAACTAAAAATGATTTAACACAAGCTTTTGGGATTGACTGGACAAAGGGAGAAAAAGGTGCCAGCCTGGGGCAGGTGGTGACTCATCACCAATTAAAAACAATCTCTGCGGTCAAGAGCTAGACCTGTTTATGCATAGAAACAAAGGAATTGATACAATTCATAAAATCCCACAAAAGAGCTCCTGGATTGATTGGCTGGAGGGGGGAAAACAATTCTCTCTAGAGACTACAAGTCTGCAAGAAACCAGGACAACAAAGGACCCAACAAGGCGTATACGTTTGGAGAACAGGGTACTTAAGATAAGGAGTTATCTTTTACCTTGTAGACTCCGTGTGCAAAGTGGGGACATCCAGGCCCATCAGTGAGTCAAACGGACTACCACAAACAAGGAATCGATCCAGACACATTAACGGAAACCTCAGCTCAGCGGGTGTTTTATTCATAAAATGGATATATGGAAGCAACTCGGCATGAACGAAAAGGAAAGGAATGATCGTGGAAGAAGCGGAAGAGAAGAGAAAGACCAGAAGAGAGAACATCGAAGAGGAACAATTGTTCACGGAACCAACGATCACGAACCCACAATCTATGGTTATAGCAACTAACTGGATGGGTGATTGTATGTCTTTGGTCAACTCTTTCAGAAGTCTTATTCTGTAGTTTTTAGTTAGTTTTTGCATAATAAAACTGACAATTGAGTTAAGCCTAAATTTTGCGTCACGTATAGTCCTTTCCTGTAATTCCTAAGGTCTACGAATCAAGGTAGAGTGTAAAATGAACACCCGACAGAAAATGGTGACTCCGGCAGGACCTTGGTGTTTGGAATAGGATCACAAACACAAATCAAGGGCAAGAAACCCTAGAGAGACTTGGTTAAGTCTCAGGTTGACTAAGGTAGTCGTAGAAAGTAAGGAATCTCAAGGGCAGCTAGGGCAACCAGAGAAGGAAGGAATCAGTCTTGGGTAGGCTGGAGTAATCCCCGGGTTGACTAGGGTAGCCACTGAGAAAATCGCAGGTAGTCTGTGAATGGTCTCAGGGAGATCAAAGTACTCTCAAGGGCAACTAGGGTAGCCGAAGAACTCTGCTGACTAGGGTAGCCACCAAGAGTAGTTGTGGGTAGTCTGCGAAGGGGTCTCAGGGAGGCCAGGGGTAATCTCACGGACGGCCAGGGTAGCCAGAGGAGAGAAACAGTCTTGGATAGGCTGGAATAATCTCGGCTGACTGGGGTAGTCACAGAGAAAAGCCAGAAGTAGTTGCGGGTAGTCTGCGAAGGGATCTCAGGGAGACCAGGGGTAATCTCAAGGGCGACTAGGACAGCCAGAGGAGAGAAGCAGTCTCGGACATCTTGAAGTAATCTTGGGTCGACTCAGCTAGCCACAGAGAGAATTCTGAATAACCACAGGTCACTGCGAGGTGGTCTCAGGGGAGATCAAAGTAGTCAGGGAAAATTTCTCAGCCAGAGGCACTAGAAATGGACTCGCTGCAGCAAAACGCGGTACAGCCCGCGGCTAAGAGCAGTCGTAGGAAGTCCATGGAGGCTAAGGTAGCTGCATATATGTGCAACAAACTGGACATTTCAGAGCCATGGGCATGAGAAATGCTACCTTCTGGGGATCCACAGGAAAAAGCGGCAGAGTGAACAGTTAATAGCTACCACAAAGGGTCAAAAGAGAAGGTGATTTGGCTCATGTGCCTGCAGAAACAGACACAAATGTTAAGGGAAAAGGTAGGACAGCTGGAGGAGGAGAATAAGAAATTAAAAGGTGAGATAAGCAGTTTCAAGAAAGAAAAGCGAGACCAAGGTATTAAGGAGGAAATGGCGTGTAATCAACGAGCATATTTGCAGTGTCAGGTGACCGAGTGCAAAAGGCAGCAGCAGACATACATCGAACAAAGTGAAAGGCACTTAGAGAGAACCAAAGAGGCAGAAGAACAGCTAAGAAAGATAAAGATAACATATCAGGCAGCTCAGATACAGGGTTATGAGAGGGCACATCACGGACCTGGTAAAGAAAAGATCTGCCAGCTAACGGCAGAATCAGACGGGGCCAAAGGGATGGTTTGTCTCATGGCACCAGGAGGAGGCGAGGAAGGTTGGGATCCAGAGGGGAAAGAGTAAGACGATGGGCTGGAGTATAGCGAGCATCGGCCGGTTCCCAAGGCACCGGGACCCCCGAAACTGATGTGTCCCTTGAGACAGCAGAAATTTGGTCCACCTCCACCAAATGGTGGTCCAGCACCATTACAGAGCGACTATGTGATCCCATATACGCCGCTTCAGCTGTAGGAGATGCTGATGGATGTGGTATAATTAAAGCAAGGAGGGGATGCCTCCGTTCATTTTGCCAATATAAAGCAGATAGCGGGTATCAGTAACTGGAGCGAGGAGGAGAAAGTAAAGTTAACACTGCTCTCCCTGGAAGGGAAGCTATATCAGAGTTTGTCAACAGCCACCAAGTTCGGTGGAGGAACCCCACAGGGCTTAAAGGAGGAAATCTTGACAGCACTAGGGTACAGTCAAGGTAGTCCATTCTGGCAAGTAGAACAGACTAGGCAGCAAGTAAACGAATCACCCGATACGTTTGCAGACAGACTGTAGCCTATTTATTTGAGGGCCACTGGAGGAAATCTGATACAGGCAGTCTTAATAGGGGAACCCAGAAACCATTGGCTGAGAACCATAATGGCTAACACTTTGCCACGGCTCAGACCAAAGGTCGAAGCATGGTTTGACCCAGATGATCTCCAAAATACTAAGGCAGAGGTGTTGAGAAGATTAACTCTAGCATTTAAGTCCAGACAAGTCCAGAAACTTCCATGTTCCGTGTTATCAGCAAATTTCTAAATTGTGCCCTGTACCCCCAAGTCCAAGTCATTAATGTATATCAAAAACAGCCATGGTTCTTGTACTGACCCTTGGGTAATTCCACTGTATACATCCCTTCGGTCCAAAAACCAGCCATTCAACACAACTCTCTATTTTCTATTCCTTAGCCAAATTTGTATCTTTGCCTCTACTACCCCGTTTATCTCTTGGCTTCAATTTTGCGAACAAGCCTAATGGGCCCAAGTTTCCACAAGAAAAAAAACGGGCGCCCCTCCGAGCTGGGCGCCCATTTTTCGCGCCTAAAACGGCGCCTAAAAAAAAAATTGCGATTCTCGAGCGTTCTGCAGCTCCTTGTCTGCCTGGCGCGGCGTGCAAAGGGGGCGGAGCCTACACTCGCGCCGATTTTGTAAGTGGGAGGGGGCGGGTACTATTTAAGTTAGTTGTTTTCCCTGCCGGCAACGCTGCGCGCGTGTGTTGGAGCATTCGCGCACGCGCAGTGTGAAAAAACATTGGCACTCGGCCATTTTAGAAAGTGCTGCAGAAAACGTGAAGATTTGTTCTTGGACCCCTGCAAAGGCTTGTATTTTAATTTTATTGATATTTCTGTGTGTGAGGGAGTGCTTTTAGCAGCACTGCTGAAGAAATCACCTGCTGAAATCAGTGAGTTCAGCTTTTCACTGCTAAACTTGCAGAACCTGTGCCTGCCAATTAAGGACAGTGTTTGGAGAAAAAAAAGTGCCAATTCAACTTTGCAATGGATCAACCTCTACCAAGAAAAAATAATTTCTTACATGAGGAAATTGAGATATTAGTGAATGTAATTGAGCAGAGATGGCAGGAGCTAGATACCAGCAACAGAGGTCGCATAAAAGTGCCACCAAAAGAAATGAAGAAACGCTGGAACCAAGTTGCAGAAGATTACTGCGCAGTGGTGCATACCAGGAGATCTGGAAGTCAAGTAGTTAGTATAAGTAATATTTCCCATTTTTAATTTAATCGTAATTGTAACCTGGCTATCTGTATGTCCCACCTTGCAGACTGACACACTCTGTAAAAAGTTATATTTTACTCTTTGCAGAAGAAATTGGCCCACAACAAAAGGGAAGCAACTCGAACAGGAGGAGGCATGCCCAATCTGCATCCACTGACACCCTTGGAACAAAGGGTAGCTGCTATGATGAGTCAGACATGGAGTAAAGCAATCGGTGCAGCACAAGCTGGGCCCGCACGCGAGGAAGAGGGTAAGTCCCGAAAATGCATCGTGGCCATTTAAATCAACCTGCTGCCTGGCCTGCTATGTGTGAGAGTACTCATGCCACCCATCCGGCCCCCTCCCTTGCTGTTAAGCATTTGACTGTTCTGATGTATTTTGCAGAACATGATGATGATGATGACGATGATGATGCTGCTGCTGCCAACCCTGAGGATCCTGAGGGTACAGAACAAGGACCAGTACAACCAGCTGCGGACGATCCAGACTGGATGATGGCAGCGATGACTGAAATGTCTGCAGGGGGGAGCTTCCAATTTAATGTTTATGAGCCCCCATCAAGGGGCATCAGAGTTTCAACCCCTAGCATAGGTCTTGGTCCCACCATCCATGGTTTCGCTTCCGATGTTGCGGGTCCCAGTGGTGCTGCTGGTATAATGCAGCTTTCTACAGTCACTGCACTACCGTCCCAGCCTACGCCTCCCTCTCGCATAGGTTCTGGTTCCACCTACTATGGTTTCGATTCCGACGCTTCGGGTCCCAGTGTTGCTGCTGATATCATCGAGCAGTTTACACCCATTCGTCGAACATCCCAGCCCATGGCTCGCACTCGAGTGCTGCTGTCTGCAACACAGAGCATCCCACCATTCCAGCCCGAGCCTCTCCCTCCAGTTCAGCCGTCTGGAACACAGAGCGTCCCACAGTCCCAGCCTGCGCCTCCCTGTGTAGTGGTGCCGCTTGCAACACCGAGCATCCCACCGTCCGTGCCCGCGCCTCCCAGTGTAGTGGTGCCACGAGGCAGACCCAGGCAGAGGAGAAGGAGATTGGAGACACGTTCTCCTGAGATGCAGCGTGCAACAGATGCGGCTCAGGTTGTGGCATTGGCTATGGAGACCAATGAGCTTACCCAATCACTCATCGGTGGCGTCAATGCAGTAGGTGAAGAGTTGACGGGCCTGACGGGAGAAATAGCAGTAATGACATGGGAACTTAGGGAGGGAATGTCCGAGGGAGTGCAATCGACGGCACAGGCTGTCAGGGAGGGCATGCAAGTGTCGGCACAGGCCGTCAGGGAGGGCCTGGTTGAGGTAGCTACTGCAATAAGGACACACAGCCCAACCAATCAAATGACATGAGGAAGTGAACGTTCACTGAGATGTGGATGAGACATGGTTGCAGCCTTTCTTTGCTGCTTTTATTCTTGTTCTTGATGTAGCTGTAGTACCGTTTTTCAAATTGAAATTGTTTTGTAAGTTTTGTTACGTTACAACTTATAAGGGATCTTATGGTTTTTAAGTGATCTTATAATGTAAATGCTCGCACATTTTTTTGTATCTTATTTAATTTTGCACCTAAAAAGTGATCCTGAAGTTTAAAAGTGTTCTTCAGAGTGTAAGATTTTTCAAATTGAAATTGTTTTGTAAGTTTTGTAACTTTACAACTTATAAGTGATCTCAGGGTTTTCAAGTGATCTTATAGTGTAAATGCTCGCACATTCTGTAAATTATTTAATTTTGCATCTAAAAAGTGATCTTAGAGTGTAAAATTTTTCACATAGAAAGTGTTTTGTTACTTTTGCAACTTTACAAGTTTATAAGTGATCTTAAAGTTTTTAACTGATCTTCAAGAGTCATATTAAAAAGTATAGTTTGATACAACAAATATTTTATTAGAGTGACGTTAACTTTTCAAGAAAATATTTTTTCATGAAAACTGTTTCATGTTCCATTAACACAACACAACGTAGGAACAACTGCAAAGAATAAACATGTCCATATGCAAAAGTGTTCGCAGAGCCCTCAGGCATCAGTAGTTGAAGCGTTCACGGATGAGCTGCTGGCGCAAGGCTCGAGCAATCATTAAAGGGGCACGATGGACGGCCCTCCTCCGACCTCGTGCTCTGGCATCAGGCACTTGCATGCTTTCCTGATTGTCGTTATCATCCACATCCTGGTCTTCCGTAATACTATCATCATGCACTGGACCCTCACGTGGGTCTTCGGGTTCCACTACCAGCTCCTGCTGCCTCATGATGGCTAAGTTATGAAGCATGCAGCACACAACAGTGAAGTGACCGACCATCTCAGGAGAGTATTGCAACTGTCCTCCGGAATGGTCCAGGCATCGAAATCGCTGTTTCAATATGCCAATGGTCCTCTCAATGATGCTGCGCGTCGCAATGTGCGCCATGTTGTATTGATGGTCAGCTTCTGTCCGTGTCACGTGTAGAGGTGTCATGAGCCAGGTGGTCAGGCCGTACTCTTTGTCTCCCAGTAGCCAGCTCTGCCCTTCTGGCTGCTGCTCAAACATGTCAGATAGAACGCTGTCGCGTAGGATGAACGCATCGTGGGTGCTGCCAGGGTATCTCGCATCGACTGACATGATGCGCTGCTTGTCGTCACACACGAGCTGCACATTGATAGAGTGGAAACTTTTTCTATTTCGGTACTGCTCAGAATCCTCCACAGGTGCTCGCAAGGCTACGTGGGTACAATCAATGCAGCCCTGTACCTTTGGGAAGCCGGCAATCCTGAAGAAGCCCACAGCCCTCTCATGGATCGCTTGTGCGGTCATTGGGAAATTGATTAAGTCATTCCTTCGCGCATAAAGTGCAGCCGTGACCTGGTAAACGCAGCCATGTATTGCACGTTGAGAGATGGCACACACATCTCCAGTTGTAGCCTGAAACGATCCCGAGGCATAGAAAGAAAGTGCAGCTGTTACCTTCACTTCAACAGACAAGGCAGTTATCCTTCTGCTTCTGGGCTGCAAATCTGCTCTCACCATATCACAGATCTCAGTGACAACTTCTCTGCGAAAACGCAGCCTTTTCACACAATCAGCCTCGCTCATGTCCAGGTACGAGCGCCTGGTTCGATATTGTCGATGTGGGTAAGGTCTCCTGCCCATCAACCTATGGGCTACGACGTTCCTGTTGCGGTGAGCTCTAATCAATTCTCTCCTATGCAGTGAATTGATGGCGAACCATTGCATAATATGTGGTGTTGACAATGCAGCACCCATTCTGCAAATGTAAATATAAAACTGTCGATGTGGCTGCCTCTCCCTGTCCAAATGGCCTCAGTCCCCCTCACAGCTCGAAGCCTGCTGCTGTATCTTTGGCTGCCTGCCTGCCTGCCCCTCCCTCTCTCTCCCTCCCTCTCCCCACCTCTCCCTCCCCCGTTCGCGGGAACATCGCTGAGCTGACTAAGGCTTCCACCTTAAGTGGAAAGCTGTTTGCTGCCTCGTTACTGCCTGCCCCTCCCGTTCGCGGGAACATCGCTGAGTTGACTAAGGCTTCCACCTCAAGTGGAAAGCTGTTTGCTGCCTCGTTACTGCCTGCCCCTCCCTCCCCCCTGTTCGCGGGAACATCGCTGAGTTGACTAAGGCTTCCACCTCAAGTGGAAAGCTGTTTGCTGCCTCATTACTGCCTGCCCCTCCCTCCCCCCCGTTCGCGGGAACATCGCTGAGTTGACTAAGGCTTCCACCTCAAGTGGAAAGCTGTTTGCTGCCTCATTACTGCCTGCCCCTCCCTCCTCCCCGTTCGCGGGAATATCGCTGAGCTGACTAAGGCTTCCACCTCAAGTGGAAAGCTGTTTGCTGCCTCGTTACTGCCTGCCCCTCCCTCCCCCCCGTTCGCGGGAACATCGCTGAGTTGACTAAGGCTTCCACCTCAAGTGGAAAGCTGTTTGCTGCCTCATTACTGCCTGCCCCTCCCTCCTCCCCGTTCGCGGGAATATCGCTGAGCTGACTAAGGCTTCCACCTCAAGTGGAAAGCTGTTTGCTGCCTCGTTACTGCCTGCCTGCCCCTCCCCCCCCCCTCCCATTCGCGGGAACATCACTGAGCTGCCTGAAGCACTTTCACACAGGTAGGAAGATGGTTTATTTAATCTTTTCTTTGCTTATAAATGTTTATTCAGGTTGGATTTATTTGTATAATATTTGTATAAGTATAAATAAGGATTTATTGTCGAATTTAATGAGTTCCCTTCCCCCCCTCCCCCCCACCTCGTTCTGGACGCCTAATTTTTTAATGTGTAGAACAGGTTTTTTCAGTTCTACAAAAATCTTCACTTGCTCCATTCTACTTTAGTTTGGAGTACATTTTCACTGTGGAAACTTTCAAATCAGGCGTCAGTGGCCGGACACGCCCCCTTTTGAAGAAAAAATTCTGTTCTAAAGTAGAACTGTTCTACCTGACTAGAACTGCAGAAAAAAAAATGTGGAGAATTGTGATTTCTAAAATAGTCCGTTCTCCACCAGTTGCTCCTAAAAATCAGGCGCAAATCATATGGCAACTTGGGCCCAAAATGTGGTACTTTATCAAAAGTCCATATTCACAACATTAACTGTACTGCCCACATTCACCCTTTCTGTTACCTCATCAAGTTAGTCAAACACAATTTGCCTTTAACAAATCCGTGCTGGCTATCTTTTATTAGTCCATGCTTGTTCAAGTGGCTGCTAATTTTCTGCTGGATTATTGTTTCTCAAGACTTCCCCTCCACCGCCATTAAACTGACTAGTCTGTAATTTAAAAAAAAATGTTCTTGGTATGAGGGCATTGCTGGCAAGGCTGGCATGTATTGCCCATCACTATTGCCCTTGAGAAGGTGGTGTTGAGGGATTCTGCCATGGTAATGCCGTTGAATGTCAAGGGGCGGTGGTTAAACTCTCACTTGTCGGAGATAGTCATTGCCTGGCATTTATATGACTCGAATGTTACTTGCCACTTATCAGCACAGGTCTTGCTGCATGCGGGCATGGATTGCTCCATTTTCTGAGGAATTGTGAATGGCACTTAACACTGTGTCATCATCAGCGAACATCCCCACTGACGGAGGAAAGGTCATTGATAAAGCAGCTGAAGATGGTTGGACGTAGGACACTGCCCTGAGGAACCCTTGCCTGGGGCTGTGATGATTGACCTCCAACCACCATTTATCCTTCCCCCAGACTTATCCTTCTCCCCCTTTTTAGTAAGAAGGATGTAACATTTGCAATCCTTTAGTCCTTTGGCACCACCTCTGTATCTAAGGAGGATTGGAAGATTGTGGCTAGCACCTCTGCAATATCTATCTTTACACCCCTCAGTAACCTAAGATATTTCCCATCTGGACCAGGTGACATGTTCACTTTAAGTACTGCTAGGCTTTCTATTTTTTATCTCATCTAGTATCCCCATTTACCATAGCTTTGGCAAAATTCTCTTCCTTGGTAAACACTCATTGAGTACCTCAGCCATGCCTTCTGTCTTCATTAATAGATCTCCATTTTGGTCCCTAATTGGTCCCACCCCTCCTCTGACAAAGCTTTTACTATTAATATACCTATAGAAGAACCTTTGTATTCTCTTTTATGTCAGCTGCCAATTTATTCTTGTATTGTTTCTTTGCCCCTCTTATTTTCTTTTCCATTTTTCCTCAGTACTTTTTATATGCAGCCTGATTCTCCCTTGTATAATTAAGCTGACATTTGTCATACACCCCCTTTTCCTGCTTCATCCTACTCTCTAACTCCTTCGTCATCCAGGGAGCTCTGGCTTTGTTTGCACCACCCCCCCTCCACACCCTTCCCCCTTGTAGGAATGTGCCTAGACTGTACCCGAGCCCTCTCCTCTTTAAAGACCACCCATTGCTGATGTTTCACAAATGTATGTTGTTGGGAATGGTAGCAACACTTTCACTGCTTCTTTTACCAATTCTGGGTACAGATTAGCAAAAGAACCAGAGGCGACATGAGAAAAGATTTGTTTTTAGACAGTGAGGTGCTGTGATCTGGAAGACACTGCCTGAAAGGGTGGTGGAAGTTGATTCAATCGTAACTTTCAATAGGGAATTGGATAAATACTTGAAGGGAAATCATTTACAGGGCTGTGGGGAAAGAGCAGGGGAGTGGGACTAGTTGGGTAGCTCTACCAAAGCGCTGATACAGCAACGATGAGCTGAATGGCCTCCTTCTGCATTGTATCATTCTATTCTACATTTCTGCCTGCTAGTTTCCAATTTACCCAGGTCAGATCCCTCCTCAATTTGCTGAAATTAGCCCTCCTCCAGTTAGGTATTTTTATTTGGATTGCTCCTTGTTCTTCGCCATAACTAATCTAAACCTTACAATACTATAATCACTATTCCTGAGGGAATCCCCAACTGTGACATTTTCCACTTGATCCACTTCATTTCCAGGACTAGATCCAGCAATGCTTCCTTCCTCCTTCAGCAGGAAATGTACTGATCCAAAATATTCTCCTGAGCACACTTCAGAAATTGCTTCCCTTCTCTGCCCTTAACACAATTGCTGCCCCATTCAAAATGGGGCAATTACAGTCTCCCATTATCATGACTCGATAGTTTTTGCACCTCTCAGTAATTTCTTTGCAAATCTGCTCCTCTATATTCTTCCTACTGTTTCGTGGCTTACAAAATACACCAAGTAGCATAATAGCTCCTTTATTGTTCATGAATTCTAACCAAATAGATTCTGTTTTTGACCCCTCAAGAACATTCTCTCTTTCTAGCACTATAATATCTTCCTGAATCAAAAATATTGCCCCTTCTCCTTCTATTTCATCCCTATCTTTCCTGAATACCTTGTACCTCGGAATATTAAGCATCCAATTCTGCCCTTTTTTGAGCTAGGTCTCTGTTATCAGCACCATATCATGTTCCCACATGACTAATTACATCTGCAGCTCACCAACCTTATTAACACACTATGTGCATTTATACACATGCACTCCTCTTTGTATTTTCTATGATCCCACCTAATTCTGTATTATTTATAACTCTAACTGTCTCTCCCAGTCCTCTGAGCACCTTGATTCTATATTTTAATACTACATTTTGCTGCCCACCCCCTTGCCAAATTAGTTCAACCCCTCCCCTACAGATCTTATTAACCTGCCACCAAGGATATTAGTCCCAGCTCTGTTCAGGTACAACCCGTCCATCTTGAACAGGTCCCTCCTGCAACAGAACTGGTCTCAATGTCCCAATAATCTTAAGCCCTCCCTCCTGCACCATGTCGCTAGCCATACAGTAACCTGCAATATCCTTCTATTTCTACTCTAACTAACACGTGGCACTGGGAACAATTCAGAAATTACTATATTTGAGGTTCTGCTTTTTAACTTCCTCCCTAGCTCCTTAATCTCTGCCTGGAGGCTCTCAACCCTCTTCCTTACTATGTGGTTGGTTCCGACATGGACCACGACTTCTGGCTCATCCCATTCTCCCCCGAAAGAATGTTCTGCACCCTCTCCATGATTTCCCTTGCCCCGATATCAGGGCGGCAACATACTATATGGATCTCATGTCGACGCAGAACTGCCTGTCTGTACACCTGTATATTGAATCCCCAGTTACTACTACATTGCTGTACCCCTCCTGTACAGTCATTTGTCTCACGGTGCCAGGCTCGGGACTGCACTCCTTCGAGATGTCGTCACCCTCACCGATATTCAAAGCTGAATATCATTTTGAGAGTGCCACACTCCTGGAGGATTCCTGCACTGCCTACCTTTTCTTACCCTTCTGGGTGGCTTCCCAATTGCTATTCTGATCTCCAACTAGCTGTGGGGTGACCACCTCCTGCAACCTGCAATCCAGGAAACATTGCCCTGCAGTGAATCCAGCTGCCCGTCAAGCCCAGAAACCCTCAATGTGAGTTTGAGCTGCTGGAGGCACTTCCTATTATACATGTAGGCGCCTTGTTAATGACTCCACGAGGCAGGGATATGGTACTCAAACTGTGAAGACTGTAGTCCTTTATTGCAACTCCTCAAGTGAGGACACCAAGGGGTGAGCTCCTACTGGGTTACCTGCAGTGTACAGTGTAAGGTCTCCAGCAGCAGCACCCTCTGGTGTACAGGTAAGGTGTGTACAGGCTGAAGGTACATTCAGTGTTACAGAACATCATAACAATACAAGCATGCATACATAACAACACTCCCCCCCCCCTAAGCATTTTTCAAGTCCTTATTGCCATGACCTAGGGCGGTGATCAGTAATGGGCTGTGGGAGGTTGTGGTGAGGGTTGCGTGGGTGCCAGGTGTGATCCCTGTACTTGAGGCTGGTCTCATACATCGCGTCATGGTGTTGTGAAGTCGTTACCGCGCAGTCACGCTGGATGGTGGGATTTCTCGGTGCAGCGATGGATCCATGTTTGGGGCTGCGTGGGATGTCGATTGCTGGAGCCCGGAGGCCGTCGTCACTTCGACCGACTTGGACCGGCTTCATCCAATTTCTTCGCAGCAGCGTTGGACCATCGCCGGCAACGATCCACAGGGGGAGTTTGTTCATCACGCTGCCCTGGGAGACCTGGATGTCCACGCTGCCAACGACTGGGATTTTACCTTTGGTGTCGGTGAGCAGCTTCGCTTGGACAGGAGACAGTGTTGGTCGGTTGGTGGGATTGATCCAAAGTTTTTCAAAGATTATCTGGGTCATCAATGACTGGCTCGCCCCTGTGTCGATCTCCATCGAAACTGGAACACCGTCGATGTCTACTTCCATCTTCCACAGGGAACTTTCGGTGGAGCAGGTATAAATTCCGAACTTTTCTTCCGGGGGTTGAGCAGCTTCGTTTTCATCTGTGTCGGAGTCCAGCTGATCAGCCAACTCTTCAGCGATGCAGTGAGTAAAGCTCTTCCTGCACATTCTCTGAAGGTGCCCTTTCTCTTTGCAGCCTTTGCAGGTATAGTCTTTGTAGCAGCACTGGTGGGCCCTGTGGTTTCCTCCACAGTGCCAGCACGGGGCCAGCCAGTTTGCCCCATGTGGCAGACTCAGGGTTACGGGACTCGGGGCAACATTTCTGCCTTTAGAAGTAGCCATTCGGTGTATTGCGTTCGTTGGTTTAGAGGCCTGCTTGTGGGTCAATATTCACCTGGAGCCGCCGACCAAAATCATGTAGGCCTGGATCACTTTAATTGCCTTTTGCAGGGTGACTGTGATGTCCGCAGAGAGCAATTTGTAGGGGAGACCCTTGTTGCCGATTCCGATAACAAATATGTCCCTTAGTGCTTCGTTAAGGTGGTTGCCAAAATCACACGATGCAGCCAATCTTCTTAAATGTGCAGCATACTGAGCAATTTCTTGGCCTTCGGGTCGCCGCTGAGTGTAGAACCGGTGCCTGGTTGTGAGGATGCTTTCTTTTGGTTTTAGTTGCTCCTGTATTAGTGTTACAAGTTCCTCATAGCTCTTGTTGTCTTCTCTGGGGCTAGCAAGTCCCTGACGAGACAATGGATAGTGGGCCCACAACTGCTAAGCAGGATGGCCCTGCGCTTGTTCGGTGTGTCCCCATCCAGGTTATTGGCTATGAAGAAATGTTCCAATCTTTCCACGAAAGCATCCTAATCATCCCCATCGGTGAATTGTTGAAAGTTGCTGAGGTTCAACATGTTGTGCGTGTAGCTCGTGACCTCGCCGCCAGCTGTTATATATGTAGGCACCTTGTTAATGACTCCACAAGGCAGGAGTATGGTACTCAAACTGTGAAGACCGTAGTCCTTTATTGCAGCTCCTAGAGTGTGGACACCAAGGGGTAAGTTCCCTTTTATACTGGGTTACCTGCAGTGTGCAGCTAACCCTAAGGTCTCCAGCAGCAGCACCCTCTGGTGTACAGGTAGGGTGTGGACAGGGTGAAGGTACATTCAGTGTTAAAGGACATCATAATAATACAAGCATGCATACATAACACTTCTAACAAACATGGGCCTCCTGGGACACATGAAGTGTCCTGAAGTACCCACATGCAGCAGGAACTGCAGGCTACAGGTCACAGCTGCCCCTCCATTCTAATTAGAAACTTAAAATAAACTCCTTAGATACAAGGTGATTATTTATATAATTGCTGTTAACTAGGTCTAAACAATACTGCAATTTTTCTATTTGCTCCTCAAAGTGAACTCAAGCTGAACAAGAACCACTGAGATACTAATCACAAAGAACCTAAATATTAGATATCGAGATACTTATCTTAGATTCCTCAGGTTTTGGGGCTCCACTCATTCTTTTGAATTGAACATGGATGACATTCAGGCTTGGGCTGATAAGTGGCAAGTGACATTCGAGCCACACAAGTGCCAGGCAATGACTATCTCCAACAAGCGAGAGTCTAACCACCGCCCTTTGATATTCAATGGTATTACCATGGCCGAATTCACCACTATCAACATCCTGCAGATCACCATTGATCAGAAACTTAACTGGACCAGCTACATAAATACTGTGGCAACAAGAGCAGATCAGAGGCTGGGTGCTCTGCGGAAAGTGTCTCACCTCCTGACTCCCCAAAGGCTTACCACCATCTACAAGGCACAATTCAGGAGTGTGATGGAATACTCTCCACCTGCCTGGATGAGTTCAGCTCCAACAGCACTGAAGAAAGAAGCTCGACACCAGGACAAAGCAGCCCGTTTGATTGGCACCCCATCCACCACCATAAACATTCACCCCCTCCACCACCAGCGTACCGTGGCTGCAGTGTGCACCATCTACAAGCTACACTGCAGCAACTCACCAAGGCTTCTTCTGCAGCACCTCCCAAACCCACGACCTCTACCACCTCAAAGGACAAGGACAGCAGGCGCATGGGAACACTGCCACCTCCACGTTCCCTTCCAAGTCATACACCATCCTGATTTGGAAGTATATCGACGTTCCTTCATCGTCGCTGGATCAAAATCCTGGAACTCACTCCCTAACAGCACTATGGGAGTACCTTCACCACACGGACTGCAGAGGTTCAAGAAGGTGTCTCACCACCATCTTCTCAAGGGCAATTAGGCATGGGCAATGAATACTGGCCTTGCCAGCAACACCCACATCCCATGAATGAATAAAAAAAAACATGAGAAACTGCCTTCCTACTATCACCAAATTCTCAGCTTCCACTCTGTTTGTAATTCACTCTGGTTGTGATTCACCCAGCTATGTTTCCAAGCTCTGTCCTTAAGCTTAATATTAAATCATAGTGAAAAATAATAATCAACCCAAAATTGAACAATATATAACTAAATGCATTCAATATTAGGGAACCGATCTGAAAATTGGACCTTATTTTAAAACTGAGACCCTTGACAGAGATTCAACACTATTTATTCTTGTGTGTGGTTAACTCATCCCAGAGCAAACGGAACAAACCAGTGGAATGTGAAGAACTTCCATGCAAATGTAATGCATTTCTTGGAGTCAAATAAGAGGATTGGAAATTGTTTTGAGATTGTTAGAACTTCCCTATCCCTGCTATAGAAAACCGTAAAACTCAATGAATTTAGTCATGAGGCATTTCGCTATCAGTGATCTGGTGACCAGTCAAGAGATAGAGAATGAAGACTTTCAATAAGCTTATTAAAACTGCAATATATGAAACAATATTGAAACGATAATGTGCATTGTCATCCGAAAAAATAGTGGAAAATATTTATTCCTGACCTTTTTTAAATTCATATTTTTGTGTTCCTTAAAGTGTTGAATATCTGCATTATAACTAATAATTTTCCACCTTAGGCACCTAGGTCCTGATTTTAAACTGGCCTGCCTGGGGTAAATGGGGCGGTAATGGCCGTAAATGTCGTAAGAACACTTACTGCCCCATTTACACTGCCACACCAGTCTCCATTAGCTTGGAAAGGGCCTTCTGCTGTGCAGTCAGATGCCAATCTGTTTGCAGCAGTAGGTCCTTTCAATAGGCACATCTGGGTCCTATGACATACATAGCATACTGACTGCAATTTTGAGGGACAACTGGGTGGTGATTTAAAAAAATGGGACCAAATTATTTTAAATTAGGTTTTTGTGGGATCAGGGGAGCAGAAGTGCTCCTCCAGACTCCACAAGAATACTGTAGGCTGCTGCCACTCAAGAATTGACCCACCTATGGTTGGTCCTCCCTCGGACTTCCCTGCCTCGACATCCAAGCTGGTGAGAATTCCTCCACGGCCAACTGGCAAGCTAGAACAGGATGCCTGTTTGGGGCGGGTAGCTCTCTGGGGCCATGCCAATGAGGCTTAAGCCTTGAAATGGCTCGGGCCTCTCTGTTGGCCTAACGGGCAACCAGGATACACTCCTCGCCTGTACTCTGCACAAAGATCAAAATATACTCTCTGACCTCAGCATCAAGCACAATAGGAGGGCCAGTAACCAGAGGACATAGATTTAAGCTAAAAAAAACAGAAAATGCTGGAAATACTCAGCAGGTCAAGCAGCATCTGTGGAGAGAGAAACAGTTATCATTTCAAGTCGATGACCTTTCATCCTCACAGATTTCAGTTAATTGGCAAAAGTGTATGAAGTGAGCTGAGGAGAAATTTTTACACAGCAAGTCGTTATGATTTGGAATACACTGCCTGAAAGAGTGGTGGTAGCAGATTCAATAGTAACTTTCAAAAGAGAATTGGATAAACATTTGAAGGGGAGAAAATTGTAAGGCTATAGGAAAAGGGCAGGGGAGTAGGACTAATTGAATAGCTCTTTCAACAACAACAACAACAACAGCAATAACTTGTATAGCGCCTTTAACGTAGTAAAACATCCCAAGGCACTTCACAGGAGTATTATAAGACAAAATATTTGCCACCGAGCCACATAAGGAGAAATTAGGGCAGATGATCAAAAGCTTGGTCAAAATGGTATGTTTAAGGTGCATCTTAAAGGAGGAAAGAGAGGTAGAGAGTTGGAGAGGTTTAGGGAGGGAATGCCAGAGCTTAGGGTCTCCGCAACAGAAGGCATGGCCACCAATGGTTCAAAGGGACAACACAGGCAAGATGGGCTGAATGGCCTCCTCTGTGCTGTAAGATTCTATTATTCTATGTATATGGCAGTCAGACGCAGAGTTGAACGCCCTCTACCCTTCCAAAGCAATGTTCATTAATCTAAAATTCAGAAGAGCGCCTTCTACTGTGTCAGTATGAATTTTGTTACATCTCACAGCAGCCATACACACATTGCCAATTTAAGTAGAATGAGTGGGAATTTATGAGGACTGTTTTGCTGTTGGCTAAGCCCCAATAGATTGAGACTACTTGTTTTTTTTAAAAGGTGAATCTATTGTGCCCAATAACACAATTTAAAATCTGGAGACACCCTTCGTTGCCACCCTACAAGATCAATCAGGGCATGTCATGGTTAATGCTATCACCATTAATGAATGAGTACAAAAGTGCTGTACACCTCTGTTGTACTGTTATATTGGGCCAAAAATTGCAGTCGGGTGCTTGCCACGGGTGGATGCCCCCGAACGAAAAAATTTTTACGAAAATACCTGGTAGTGCTGAGGAATGAACACTTCCGCTCCGAGGCCTAGCTGCGCAGCCCAGGGCAGAGGCCCATGCATCCCAGGAATGTAAGCGCATCCTGGGATCACGTGGGCCTGGATCACCAATCACAATGTAATATTTTCATTGATAATAATGGTGAGTTCCGTTTGTATGAGCTCCAATTATAATCAATGAGAATACCCCCCAAAACACAGAAACAATGGGCTCAAGTTTTGGCCTGAGTTGCTTCTATTTTTTTGGAGCAACTAGTTTAGAATGGAGCATCCTAGAAATTGCAATTCTTGGCATTTAGTTTGCTCCAGTTCTAGTGAGTTAGAATAATTCAATTTTAGAACAGATTTTTTTTTCAAAAAAGGGCGTGTCCAGCCACTTACGCCTGTTTTGCAAGTTTAGGCAGCGAAAACTTACTCCAAACTACTTAGAATGGAGTAAGTGCAGATTTTTGTACGCTCAGAAAAACCTTGCCTACACTTAGAAATCAGGCGTAGGGAACGAGAGATGGGGGGGTGGGAAGGGGGGTTTACAAACATTAAACACTTCACTTTTACAAATAAAGAGCCATCATCAATAATAAATGATAAATAAATCAATAAATAAACCAATAAATCAATACAAAAAAATTTAAAAATTAAAAATAAAAAAAATAATAAAAAATCACTCAATAAATAAAAAATTATTTCTACTCACTTACTGCAGCATCGGGGAGAAAGGGGGGGGCAGAAGAGAGGGGGGAGAAGAGAAAGGGGAGAAGAGAGGGGGGAGAAGAGAGGGGGAGAAGATGAATGGGGGGGAGAAGATGAACGGGGGGAGAAGATGGAAGGGGGTGGGGGGAAAAGATGAATGGGGAACGGGGGGGCAGAAGAAGAATGGGGGGTGGGGGCAGAAGACGCCGAAGCCGGGCCCCGCCGAGGACTTCAGGCGGGGCCCGCCCCCAGCGAGATGCTGGGCGGGCGGGCCCCGCCGACGAGGTAAGATGCGTCAGGCCACTCGTCCCGGGATAGGGGCGACGTCCCTTCGGCCTGGGATAGGGTTGTCGCCCGGGAGACGGGTCGCGCTGGGAGGGCCGGGAGCTACTGCGCACGTGCACAGCCTCCTCTGCGCACGTGCACAGCTGCCGGCACTGTTTTTGGCGCAGGGCTGTAGTTCCGCCCCCAGCAGCTCCTGCTGCGCCTCACCGAACTGGAAACGGGTCTACAGCTATCTGAGAATCACGAGGTAAGTATTCAGCACAATAGGTGGGCCTCTCCGATGTGCGCCGTTTTAGCGGGAGTCTGAAACTTGAGCCCAATAAATTTTTTAAAAAACTCACACATTTAAAATTAATTGAAATTGCATTAACTGAAATGTTTTCTGAAAAATGTATTTTTTTGAACATATTTTTAAAAATGTTTTAATTGTGTTAAAAATAAATTTACCTTAATGGACAGAGTTTTTAATATAAAACTTAGTGATAAAATTTAAATATTCTATCTTTTAAAACTCTTACACTGGTAAAAGCAGGCCTACTTTTACCAGGCGTAAGAGTTTTAAGGACATTCGCTGGGCAGGAGTTGGGCAAATAGCCCAAATCTCCACCTGTGGAGGCCCTTTACTTTCATATGTGTTGGATCTGTCAAAAGACATTTTAACAGTTCGCAAATGCCAGATTTCGGTGAATGGGCTTTGCGCGCCTAAACGCAGAACTTGTGGGGCCTCTTCGGGCATGTGTGCACATTTTTATACCTGGAGAGGCTGCAATTTCTGGACCATCAATTTATATAGCACCTCTACAGCCAACAGAGAGAGGTTTTCATCCTGATTATCTCGGCTGTATTTGAACCAAGGATCCAGAGGTGAAAGCGCATCACTTGGTGCCAGCCCTCTTAACTTAAATGTGTTTTCCAAAACCATTACAATAAACAGTGTGTGGAAATCATATTAGCCTCCGACTCAGACAGATGAATTGATTTAAAATAACAATGGAGTGCAAAGTAACATGTTGAATCACACTTACGTTCTTCAAACAGACTTGTAAATATCTGTCCAAAAATAATAAGGCTTTTTGAGACTACAATTTGTTTGGTGACTTTTAAAATATAGAACATTACTTTGGATAAAAACACCCAGGCCTCAAGTCCAACTTTCCTGCATGCTAGACAGGGATTCTGATGGTTCATTGATGCAGGTGAATGGATTGATCCACATGAGAACAGTAAAAACAGAGCAACTGCATCTCATGTCTTCAGAAGAAATCTAAATGATGTTTCTGGTGTTTCAATTATCTTTTGGACAATCAGGGTTAGGAATGACTCAGGGCAGAGCTGGCTTAGGGCAGGGGTGGAGATCTGTTCAAACACTGTTTTTAAATAGTGACTCTATTGTGCCCAATAACACAATTCTGGAGACACCCTTGGTTGCCACCTGACTAGATCAATCAGGGCATTTCATGATTAATGCTATCAGCATTAAGGAATGAGTACAAAAGTGCTATACACCTCTGTTGTAATGTTATCAGCAGTGGCCTGTAAGCAGTAATAATTTAGAAGATATATCTACTGTGATTAATGGAGGCTCTAACCCATTTGGAAACAAGGTAATTCTATGTACCTAACCTAACCTTGAAGTGCATTAATCATAGATAATGCTAACCTTCAAATTCAGTATTGTTATTATGCAACACTTCAGACCATCTTATTTCAATGATGCAAAGAAATGGCATCAACCTTCTAATGTGATATGACATGTAGTCCATTATCATTGCCAAATCGAATTTCAGGAAATTATCAGTGGCATCACATAATATATCACAGTCCTGTTTAACTGCACGATTATTCCAGAACATTATAAAGCACACAGATCTTTCAGCAATGTCTGCCAATAACATTTAAAGAAATCCTCTCGTGTATTACCTTAGGTTGCTTATGCAAATAAATCAGGACACATTTTCATTTCTTTGTTAAATCATGTACGCATAATGTACAAAAGCAGATCAGTTTGATTTCCGTAAGAGACATTAATGATTATACCCTAAATGACAAATTGCTTCTTTTTCAAGTTCCCACACAGTGCAAATAACTTATTACTGTTCCTGCAACTTCCTCCACAAATTCATCATAAATGATTTAATAAGGATTATCAATTGTGCCTCACCCACCTACACAAGCAGTCTTCTATCAGCGAGGTGAGTCCAAAAACAATCATGTGTTACTTGCTTTTGTTAAATCATTAATCATAACATTAAGTAAAATAATCCTGTGAACTGATTGAAAGCTAAAATAAAGAAGTGCACAAAATAAGATACATTACCATGCAATAATTAATATATATTATCCCCATTTTTGGCTCCTCTTGTTCTTAATTCTTGCTGGGATACAGTTCCGGGAGCACTGACTGCCCTCCAATACCTCAAACAAATAGAAAGCGGCTGCATGATGCAGGGCCACTTACTGATGCCCAGAATGGACTTTGGATTGGATACATATCTGTCACTGTTTATGCTCCTCACTCCTCACCTTACGGCATCTTAAGACTACTTCTCCACTTGAACTACAAGATGACACATAATGCAAAGAACAGATCCAAAATGGAACAGGTTCAGAAATTTCAAGCCTTTGACTTCTTGGAGAGATCTACCCTTCTTGTATATAAGGACATTGAGAGAGTTTAGTGCTAGTACCATGAAGCTTTTATGTCTAGTGCCCTTTTCATTCATTCCCACTCAGGCATACACACAGCTCCACAAACATCACAGATTATTTTGCAAAGCAAACTCAATTTGAAGGTATGTCTTGGACCTGAATGATAACATCTGTTCCTATTCTGTGTAGGAGATCAGCCTGCCAGCACTGCCATAGGCAAAGAACAAGGCAGAACCCCAGCATCCTGAGGCTCTCTCACCAAAGGCTGCAAGCAGCAGCACTGCTGCATACATAGAAACATAGAAACTAGGTGCAGGAGTAGGCCATTCGGCCCTTCGAGCCTGCACTGCCATTCGATAAGATCATGGCTGATCATTCCCTCAGTACCCCTTTCCTGCTTTCTCTCCATACCCCTTGATCCCTTTAGCCGTAAAGGCCATATCTAACTCCCTCTTGAATATATCCAATGAACTGGCATCAACAACTCTCTGCGGCAGGGAATTCCACAGGTTAACAACTCTCTGAGTGAAGAAGTTTCACCTCATCTCGGTCCTAAATGGCCTACCCCTTATCCTAAGACGATGTCATCTGGTTCTGGACTTCCCCAACATTGGGAATATTCTTCCCACATCTAACCTGTCCAGTCCCGTCAGAATCTTATATGTTTCTATGAGATCCCCTCTCATCCTTCTAAACTCCAGTCAATAAAGGCCCAGTTGATCCAGTCTCTCCTCATATGACAGTCCAGCCATCCCTGGAATCAGTCTGGTGAACCTTCTCTGCACTCCCTCAATAGCAAGAACGTCCTTCCTCAGATTAGGAGACCAAAACTGTACACAATATTCCAGGTGAGGCCTTACTAAGGCCCTGTACAACTGCAATAAGACCGCCCTGCTCTTATACTCAAATTCCCTAGCTATGAAGGCCAACATACCATTTGCCTTCTTCACTGCCTGCTTTACCTGCATGCCCACTTTCAGTGACTGATGAACCATGACACGCAGGTCTCGTTGCACCTCCCCTTTTCCTAATCTGCCGCCATCCAGATAATATTCTGCCTTCGTGTTTTTGCCTCCAAAATGGATAACCTCACCTTTCTCCACATTATACTGCATCTGCCATGCATTTGCCCACTCACCAAACCTGTCCAAGTCACCCTGCAGCCTCATAGTGTCCTCCTCACAACTCACACTGCCACCCAGTTTAGTGTCATCCACAAACGTGGAGATATTACACTCAATTCCTTCATCTAAATCGTTAATGTATATTGTAAAGAGCTTGGGTTCCAGTACTGAGCCCTGTGGCATTCCACTAGTCACTGCCTGCCATTCTGAAAAGGACCCGTTTACCCCGACTCTCTGCTTCCTGTCTGCCAACCAGTTCTCTATCCACATCAGTACATTACCCCCAATTCCATGGCTTTGATTTTGCATACCAATCTCTTGTGCGGGACCTTGTCAAAAGCCTTTTGAAAGTCCAAATACACCACATCCACTGGTTCGCTCTTGTCCACTCTGCTAGCTACATCCTCAAAAAATTCCAGAAGATTCGTCAAGCATGATTTCCCTTTCATAAATCCATGCTGGCTTGGTCTGATCCTGTCACTGCTTTCCAAATGTGCAGCAATTTTATCCTTAATGATTGATTCCAACATTTTCCCCACTACTGATGTCAGGCTATAATTACCCGTTTTCTCTCTTCCTCCTTTTTTAAAAAGTGGTGTTACATTAGCTACCCTCCAGTCCAGAGGAACTGATCCAGAGTCAATTGCCTATTGGAAAATGATCACCAATGCATCCACTATTTCGAGGGCCACTTCCTTAAGTACTCTGGGATGCAGACTATCAGGCCCCGGGGATTTATAGGCCTAATACATCCATATGTATGTCTTCACTAATCTTTTTCTCTTCACATATTTATAGAAGCTATTGCAGTCAGTTTTTATGTTCCTTGCATGCTTCCTCGCGTATTCTATTTTCCCCCTCTTAATTAAACCCTTAGTCTTCCTCTGTTAAATTCTAAATTTCTCCCAGTCCTCAGGTTTGTTGCTTTTTCTAGCCAAATTATATGCCTCTTCCTTTGCTTTAACACTATCCTTAATTTCCCTTGTGAGCCACCTTCCCCGTTTTATTTTTACTCCAGACGGGGATGTACAATTGCTGAAGTTCATCCATGTGATCTTTAAATGTTTGCCATTGCTTTTCCACCGTCAACCCTTTAAGTGTCCTTTGCCAGTCTATTCTAGACAATTCACGCCTCATACCGTCGAAGTTACCTTTCCTTAAGGTCAGGACCCTAGTTTCCAAATTAACTGTGTCACTCTCCATCTTAATAAAGAATTCTACCAAATTATGGTCACTCTTCCCCAAGGGGCCTCGCACAACAAGATTGCTAATTAGTCCCTTCTCATTACACATCACCTAGTCTAGGATGGCCAGCTCTCTAGTTGGTTCCTTGACATGTTGGTCGAGAAAACCATCCCTAATACACTCCAGGAAATCCTCCTCCACCGCATTGTTACCAGTTTGGTTAGCCCAATCAATATGTCGATTAAAGTCACTCATGATAACTGCTGTACCTTTATTGTACACATCCCTTATTTCTTGTTTGATGCAGTCCCCAACCTCACTACTACTGTTTCGTGGTCTGTACACAACTCCCACTAATGTTTTCTGCCCTTTGGAATTCCGCAGCTCCACCCATACCGATTCCACATCATCCACGCTAATGTCAGAGGGTCTAGTAAGGAGGGGGAACTGAGGGAAATCTTTATTAGTCGGGAAATTGTGTTGGGGAAATTGATGGGATTGAAGGCCGATAAATCCCCAGGGCCTAATGGACTGCATCCTAGAGTACTTAAGGAGGTGGCCTTGGAAATAGCGGATGCATTGACAGTCATTTTCCAACATTCCATTGACTCTGGATCAGTTCCTATGGAGTGGAGGGTAGCCAATGTAACCCCACTTTTTAAAAAAGGAGGGAGAGAGAAAACAGGGAATTATAGACCGGTCAGCCTGACCTCAGTAGTGGGTAAAATGATGGAATCAATTATTAAGGATGTCATAGCAGTGCATCTGGAAAATGGTGACATGATAGGTCCAAGTCAGCATGGATTTGTGAAAGGGAAATCATGCTTGACAAATCTTCTGGAATTTTTTGAGGATGTTTCCAGTAAAGTGGACAAAGGAGAACCAGTTGATGTGGTATATTTGGACTTTCAGAAGGCTTTCGACAAGGTCCCACACAAGAGATTAATGTGCAAAGTTAAAGCACATGGGATTGGGGGTAGTGTGCTGATGTGGATTGAGAACTGGTTGTCAGACAGGAAGCAAAGAGTAGGAGTAAACGGGTACTTTTCAGAATGGCAGGCAGTGACTAGTGGAGTGCCGCAAGGTTCTGTGCTGGGGCCTCAGCTGTTTACATTGTACATTAATGATTTAGACGAGGGGATTAAATGCAGTATCTCCAAATTTGCGGATGATACTAAGTTGGGTGGCAGTGTGAGCTGCGAGGAGGATGCTATTAGGCTGCAGAGTGACTTGGATAGGTTAGGTGAGTGGGCAAATGCATGGCAGATGAAGTATAATGTGGATAAATGTGAGGTTATCCACTTTGGTGGTAAAAACAGAGAGACAGACTATTATCTGAATGGTGACAGATTAGGAAAAGGGAAGGTGCAAAGAGACCTGGGTGTCATGGTACATCAGTCATTGAAGGTTAGCATGCAGGTACAGCAGGCGGTTAAGAAAGCAAATGGCATGTTGGCCTTCATAGCGAGGGGATTTGAATACAGGGGCAGGGAGGTGTTGCTACAGTTGTACAGGGCCTTGGTGAGGCCACACCTGGAGTATTGTGTACAGTTTTGGTCTCCTAACTTGAGGAAGGACATTCTTGCTATTGAGGGAGTGCAGCGAAGGTTCACCAGACTGATTCCCGGGATGGCGGGACTGACCTATCAAGAAAGATTGGATCAACTGGGCTTGTATTCACTGGAGTTCAGAAGAATGAGAGGGGACCTCATAGAAACGTTTAAAATTCTGACGGGTTTAGACAGGTTAGATGCAGAAAGAATGTTCCCAATGTTGGGGAAGTCCAGAACCAGGAGTCACAGTCTGAGGATAAGGGGTAAGCCATTTAGGACCGAGATGAGGAGAAACTTCTTCACCCAGAGAGTGGTGAACCTGTGGAATTCTCTACCACAGAAAGTAGTTGAGGCCAATTCACTAAATATATTCAAAAGGGAGTTAGATGAAGTCCTTACTACTCGGGGGATCAAGGGTTATGGCGAGAAAGCAGGAAGGGGGTACTGAAGTTTCATGTTCAGCCATGAACTCATTGAATGGCGGTGCAGGCTAGAAGGGCTGAATGGCCTGCTCCTGCACCTATTTTCTATGTTTCTATGTTTCTATGTCCCTCCTTACTATTGCATTAATTTCCTCTTTAACCAGCAACGCCACCCTGCCTCCTTTTCCTTTCTGTCTATCGTTCCTAAATGCTGAATACTCTTGGATGTTGAGTTCCCAGCCTTGGTCACCCTGGAGCTATGTCTCCGTGATGCCAATGACATCGTACCCGTTAACTGCTATCTGCGCAGTTAATTCGTCCACCTCATTCCGAATATTCCTCGCATTGAGGCACAGAGATTTCAGGCTTATCTTTCTAACACACTTTGCCCCTTTAGAATTTTGGTGTAATGTGGCTCTTTTTGTTTTTTGCCTTGGGTTTCTCTGCCCTCCACTTTTACTATTCTTCTTTCTATCTTTTGCTTCTGACTCCATTTTATTTCCCTCTGTCTCCCTGCATAGGTTCCAATCCCCCTGCCATATTAGTTTAACTCCTCCCCAACAGCACTAGCAAACACTCCCCCTAGGACATTGTTTCCGGTGCTGCCCAGGTGCAGACCGTCCGGTTTATACTGGTCCCACCTCCCCCAAAACCGGTTCCAATGCCCCAGGAATTTGAATCCCTCCCTTCTGCACCACTGCTCAAGCCATGTATTCATCTGAGCTATCCTGCAATTCCTACTCTGACTAGCACGTGGCACTGGTAGCAATCCTGAGATTACTACCTTTGAGGTCCTACTTTTTAATTTAGCTCCTAGCTCCCTAAATTCATCTTGTAGGACCTCATCCCGTTTTTTACCTATATCTTTGATACCTATATGTACCACGACAACTGGCTGTTCACCCTCCCTTTTCAGAATGTCCTGCACCTGCTCCAAGACATCCTTGACCCTTGCACCAGGGTGGCAACATACCATCCTGGAGTCTTGGCTGAGGCCGCAGAAATGCCTATCTATTCCCCTTACAATTGAATCCTCTATCACTATTGCTCTCCCACTCTTTTTCCTGCCCTCCTGTGCAGCAGAGCCAGTCACGGTGCCGTGAACTTGGCTGCTGCTGCTCTCCCCTGATGAGTTATCCCCCTCAACAATACTCAAAGCAGTGTATCTGTTTTGCAGGGGGATGACCGCAGGGGATCCCTGAACTACCTTCCTTGCACTGCTCTTCCTGTTGGTCTTCCATTTCCTATCTGGCTGGGGAATAAAGAAATGGCAGACAATTGAACAAATACTTCGGTTCTGTCTTCACAAAGGAAGACACAAATAACCTTCCGATTGTACTAGGGGACAGTAGGTCTAGCAAGAAGGAGGAACTGAAAGATATCCTTATTAGGTGGGAAATTGTTAGGGAAATTGATGGGATTGAAGACCAATAAATTATCGGCCTAATACATCTCAGAAGGAGGAAGTTAGTGACATTTAGGAAGTGGCACCAGGTGGATCACAGTGCATAGGTGAGGAGGAGCAAGTGGTGGTGGAAGAGAAGGCGCAGGAACCTATTAAATGCCATCAATGACCCTTGTGTGTCCTGTTTCGGTTGCTCTCCAGTGGGAATGGAGATACATGCTGACTGTTGCATTAGTCACCCGCTTGATATCTATACAAGTAGTGTGTTGGCTGATACTGTCGATGAACCCTATACTAGTCTAGAGGCAGTAAAGCTGAAGGCACTGGTGACCCACTGGGAGTGGCTTCTCTATGGTGCAGAATGGCTATCGAGCTCCTTGGAGCAGATGGTACAACTCTGCAATTGGCTTCCTGCTGACCTGGAGTCTGCAGAGGCTCTTGACTTCAGTCACTGCCAAGTAGGTATGCCAGGGCCTGTAGGTGGTACAATGATTGGAGCATGTCTCCAGTGCCTACGTATCTCCCTGTTTCATCTTATAGGACTTCAATCCCATGAAATATTGTATTTGGAAAGCTTTCAAATCAATCCCCATTATCGATTTTAATGACTTAGCAATTGCCATGGGAGTCCGTAGCTAACACTTATAGACCTTGATATTCTCAGAGCTCCTGTGAAAGCTGTATTTGAATACCTTTTTTGAAAGTTATCTCTTTTAAGCTTTTCCTTTATTGCTGAAGCCTTGAAAATGCTTTAATTGCATCAACTCTCTAGAGATTTTGCTGATCTACGACTTTTTTTGTTACAACATACTGACTCTGATGCAAAAAAAGTCTAGAAGTAAAGAATAGAAAAAAAAAATCAGAAAAAAAACCCTAATTGCTCTACCTCAAAATAGGACCCTGGAAATTAAAATAGCCCGTGAGTGTCAACAGACTGTTCCATAATAAAGAGGTCATCATAGCAGAGCCTGAAGCCATCCCTATTCGATGTGCACACACTGAGGCCTAGAAATTGGAACATGCCCAAAAATGGTCCCTGTGCCTGATTATATAGGCCTGAGGCAAATATAACGGTGGGCCTCAGTCCTCATTATCATCGAATAGGCGAGCTGCTTTCTAATGGGTATCCCAGGCAGCTCGTCAGAGTAGAGAATTCAAAGATTGGGCCCTTGCATCCCCTGCAGGCAACCCTCAGGTAGGTCATTGAAGCAGACTGGGAGAGGGGTGACTGGGAGAGGTAAATCAGTGAGAATCAGGAGAGGGGCATCGACAATGATCGGGAGAGGGGAGCGACTGGTATTGGTGGGAATTGGAATAGAGGCATCGGTGGGGATCGGGAAATGGGAGCAACTGGCATCGGTGCAGATTGGGAGAGAGGAGCAACTGGCATTGGTGGAGATCGGAACAAGACATCGGTGGGGATTGGAAGAGGGGAGCAACTGGAATCGGTGGGGATTGGGAGTGAGGCATTGGTGGGGATCAGGAGATGGGAGCGACTGGCATCGGTGGGGATTGGGAGAGGGGAGCAACTGGCATCAGTGGGGATTGGGAGAGGGGAGCAACAGACATTGGTGGGGATTGGGTGAGGGGAGCGACTGGTATCGATGGGGATTGGATTGAGGAGAGCGACTGGTATCAATGGGGATTGGGTGAGAGGAGCGACTGGCATCAGTGGGGATTGGGTGAGGGGAGCGACTGGTATCAGTGGGGATTGGGTGAGTGGAGCGACTGGTATCAATGGGGATTGGGTGAGGGGAGCGACTGGCATCGGTGGGGATTGGGTGAGGGGAGCGACTGGTATCGATGGGGATTGAGTGAGAGGAGCGACTGGCATCGGAGGAGATCTGGACAGAACATCGGTGGTGCAAACTGCTTAACATCTGTTTCAGGCACAGGCCCTAGACGCCTGTTCTTTTACCTATGCTGGATGATGCAATTCTGGCTCGTAATGAATTTGCACTTACTGCCAGCCATATTGGAAGCTTGGAGGCCATTTAGCACGCAACAAATAGACGCTGTGTGATTGAATTTCTAGGTTACTGACTTTCTAGACTACTGACCTTGCAGCAAGTATAATTAAACAGGAGTCAGAAGCAGGAACTCTGCCTCATTTTCTTCCCCTTCTTGTCCAGGAACTGTATACCCATTAATTCGACTTTTAAATGTGTTGTTCAGTTTCAAGTATTGGAAAATATGTTAAACAAGATATATGTTTGAAAGAATTTATAAGTATATTGACAAAAATTAGGACAGGCGTCATGAAAATGCATATTCAAGCTTTCTATTATACTCTGAAGACCGATCATATTGCGATTCTTTAAACTTCTATTTACACGCCTGCCTTTAATTCGTGTTGCCAGAATCAAATGGTAATTTTCATTAAAATGTCAAATGTAAATGGTGATACTCAGCACAAATGAGATCCCATGCTGAGAGGAACTAGATTAACTTTGTGGTTTATTATGGTAAGGTGACCATGAGCTGTCAGCACACATGAATCAAATGGGGAGATAGTTTGACTTCATCTGACTCAGCCACAATTTCACAACCTGTAAAACAAGGTTTCCTATTGACATTTTCTGGTCTAACAATCGACCTAGTAGCACAACAAAAAGAATAGACACACAAGAGCAAAAAGAAAAGTTCTTTAATTGGGGTAAAATAGAAGTTGAGAGCAGTTCAGATGGCATGCACTCCAAAAAATGAAAGTGATTAAAAGTCCCACCATGCATTACACTGTATGTTTCAGTGCAGCAGACAGAATTCCGAATCTAAGAATCTGATTCCTCTAGTTATGACTAATATCAAACACATGCACATTATTTTTGAAGATGCAAAGTCATTTCACATAGCTTGGAATTTATATTCACATCAAAATTTGAAAATATGTTGTTTCACAGAGAGTAAATTTTATTTCATCATAACTATTTTTAATATATTTGAATTTTATTACAATAACCTTGATCTTGTCGCTACTTATGAACCCCAATATGGAGATGTCATTGAATGGTTGGCATGCTTTGAATTCACTATTAGATTTTTAGTGACTATCATCATAGGCAGTTCCTTGAAACAAGGATGACTTGCTTCCACGCCAAAAAATGATGAGTTCACAGGTGTTTCAATGAAGGACGTAATATTCCAGGTCCTCAACTACATATTCTATCCTTTTTTTATGGTCCCTAGTTCTGATTTTGTTGATGGAAACATCTTCTTTACTTTTACCCGATCAAACCCTTTCAGAATCTCTTGGTCCGAAATTGAAGAACTTACCACCCACTGCCACTGACTGCCGCCCACTGCCGCCGTCAGTCCTCCGGTCGAACCACCCAGTGTCACTTTCGACATGACCTGGAGTGGGCTGGAGTGGTCTGTCCCCGACGGTAGGTAGGAAGATGGGGGAAAAAAGATTAGTAAATTTTTTGTAATTTTTTTCTTTATAGTGAAGGATGCAAAATTCACGAGAACCCACCCCCGCCCCCAGTGTTTGGGCTCATTCGAAAGGAAATTTAATTTGGGACTGTCTACCGAAAAGTTTGGAACCCTAAAGTGATTATGGAAGAAACTACGAACTTTAATAGAATTTTGGATTTTAAAAGACAAATTCAAGGCTGTGGGCGGACCTAAAGAACTAGCAGGAGACAACCTGATTAAGAGAGGCTACCTGGGTGTGAGGACTAAGTTAACCTGTCTGGAGAAATGAGTATTCGAGAATCCTTCTCCACAAGAGACATTAACATCACAAAATCACCCAGAGAGAGCTACCCATCGCATGGGTCTGGAAAACCATTTCAGCATATACATCACAAAGAGGCCCAATCCAGCCTGTATGCAAAAAACTAAGCATAAAAAGGACATTGCAATTACCAAACTAATATTTCCATCAGGAAACAGTTTTCAAACATCAACCCACCCAAGACATATCAACTTTTAACGAGCCCGCCAAAATATTACAAAGAATTCTGAACAGATTTGGCGCCAAGATTAGAACCACTGAAATCGTATAACTGGCCCCTGTTTTCAACAGAGGGTATGACACACTTGGCTATACAACCAAGACCACGCTTGTGTCATCAAGACAAGGAGAGAAACCAACGCGACAGTTGTAAACTAACTTCTCCAGCCTCGAAATCCTGAAGTCCTGAAGGAAGGAAGAACATCACCATCGCGGCAGCAACCGATCACAGTCAACATGGTATCAACGGAAAACCACCGCGATCGACCAAACTTGAACAAAACTCCAATGGGAAAAACCCGAAGAATCGAAAAGTTTCCACTCTACAATCTAATCCTGACCTACCAACAGGTAAAACATTACCTAAAAGACTGTAGAAACCTATTTCTAACCAAAGAAAATGGGTACTTACCCCATAGATCCAAAACGCGCCTTACCGTATCAGCGGACTCAACCCAACTGAAGATTGCACAGCAAGAAGTCCTCTCCGACATTCAGGGTATGGCAAGCAAACCCTACCACATCCGCGATCTACTGTTAACTGTCGAAAGGATTGGTAAGCATAGACCCTGCCTGCCCTGGAGTCCAACCTAGCTAGAATTAGGCATTGGGAGGTGGGAGGTGTAATTCTACTGTAACCCCCTTTGAATGTGTATTGTATGGTTCTTTATTAGAGTGATTATAAGTTTTACCTTGTAGCTTTCCTTGTATTGTCCCTTATCAGAACGATTGTAAGTCTGGCCTTGTATTTCCTTACTAGAGTAATAAGCTTGTATTTCCTTGACTGTAAAAAAAACAAGGTTCTTTTGCATCAAACCAGTGTCCTTTGCACTTTTGTCACACCCCCCAAATAAATCCAGAGTCTAGAATCCAAGGGAGTGGGATCGATTCGAACCGCTCAAGTTGGTCAGAAGGGACCCTGACCCCCTTATAGAGACCACCCCCTTACAAAAGTGATTTACCTCAATGGGACTTCCGTTGGGTTTTTAATTTATTTTTTATGCTTTTGTTTTTCAACTCTTCGACCCTCCGTGGGCCCGACTCCATCCTCGACAGCACTTGGGTGGCAAGTGCCTTTGCCGCCGAGAATGAGAGCTCCTGCTGGCTGCCGCCCAGATTGGCGGCAAAAGTTGCTCATTTGCCGCCCGCCGACCTTTGAGGGTCTTCTCCGATGAAAACCCCGCTCAAAGTACCGTCAGGTACATCGGCAACCATTGGCAGTCCTTTGGGCGACACTTGGGCGGGCGGAGATCTTCATCAAATTCGAGCCCTTAAAGTCCTTTATCAAGTCAATCCCAGTCTTCTCTTTTCTAGAGAAAAATATCGCAGTCTGTTCAATCTTTCTAATGGGTATAACCTCTCAGTTCTAATTTCATTCTGGTAAATCTTGTTTGCACTTTCTCCACTGCCTCTATATCCTATTTATAATATGGAGACCAGAACTGTTCACGGTACTCCATCATATCATGAGCAGGGGCCCTCCATGTTTGAAACTAGATAGTGATGGCTATTGGGTTTTTGAACATAAGGTCCATCACAGCATAGCCTGTCTTCATATTATAAAATGATATTACAAAAAGGATAGAATTCTATGCGTTCAATTTTCCTCTTTGCTGATTTTTGGCGCCCAGGAGGATGTACGGCCGATTTTTTTTGTGCACGATTGCGCCCCCCAAAGAATTACAACTTTCGCCAAAATAAAATTAAAATTACCAAATTTTATTTTGGCGCTGCAATACCCGAAGTTAAGTCTGGGGGTGAAGCTTCATGTGTGCGCCAAAAAGTCTGTGAGCATGCACCGAAAAAAATCACTTTTTCCACGTGATGGGTGTGTCCGCGCATCCACAGTGAACTTCCTGGTCTGGATCAAGAGCTTGTGAGAACACATTGGGAACGGAGCTGGATTTGGACATTTAAATTTTAGCTGCAAAAGATGGATCCAAGAGAAGGGGAAGGAGAAGGAGGAGGAGAAGGGGGAAGTGCCAAGAGATGTCCAGTAGAAGAAATTGAGATGGGATGTGCTTGAGAACAAAGGGAGCTAGGCTCAAAATAAACTGAAATCCTCTCTACTAGCAAAACTTTGGGACCAAGTTGCAGAAGAGTTTAATGCAATGACGATGACCCCGAGAAGTGGCATGCAAGTCAAAAAGAAGTGGCAGGACCTTGGCCAAGCAGTTACTGTAAGTAATATTTTTATTTATGCACTGCAATTACATTTGTTAATGTGACTAATATGTGAGTCTGTGTGTGTGTGAGGCCACCAGAGCAGACTCTCTTAGAAAGTTATATTTTCATCTTTGCAGAGGAAGGTGTCACAGATCAACCGAGAAAGGTCAAAAACTGGAGGAAGTGCACCAAGTAGGCAGCAACTAACAACGTGGAACAGAGGATTCCTGATATGATTCAATCTCGCAAGAGAAGATCACCAATGTGGACTCTGGGCCCAGGTTACTGAGAGAGGGTAAGCTCTGCAAATTGCACAGTCTGTGTTGGCATCGTGTTTTTTGAAAAGAGCTTGCGCTGTGTGACCTGCATACTCATGTCACCCTGCACCCTCTGCCCCTTCCCCCGCTGATAACCAAACATCTGCTCTGTTATGTTTTGCAGATGTTGCGCATTAGGAAGAGACAGAAGCTGAAGTAGAAGTAGAAGCAGAGCATGATCAGGAAGCCGACAGTCCAGATATTCTTCATCAACATCAGGACGAGGATGAGCTCGGGAATGAAGGGCAGCAGGAAGACCCCAATACAGAGATGTTTACATTGGAATTGGAGCCCCCTGAGGGTGCCAAGCCCTTTGCTGAGCAATACAACTGACACAACATATCATGGTGTACAGTCTGAGGCTGTGGGTCCCAGTGGGTTGCAGCAAGCACACCTAGGAGACAGCCGAGGAGGTGGGAAGGAGAGCTCAACCTGAAATGCAGGTTGCCTGGTATATAGTACAGATCATGGGAATGAGTTGGGAGAGCATTGAGTTAACGACATCGTTCCTGGACACCATGGGTGGGGTGAGGGTAGAATTAGTGGGACTGTCAGTAGAAGTAGCAACAGTGGACGAATGGGAGCACTGTCGGGACAGTTGAGGGAGGGGATGTCGGAGATTAGGGAGAGAATGTTGGCCATTAGGAGGGAATGTCGGAGGCAACTGATGCAGTGTCAGGACAGATGAGAGAGGGGATGTCGGAGATTAGTGAGGGAATGTTGGAGGTAGCTGCTGTAATAAATGGACACACCCAGGCTGTCATTGCCCAACAGCAATTGGCTGCATCAACTGTTGACACTCACTTTCCAATCACCAAACCAACCTCAGGTAATATGCCGCAGTTTCATCCACAGGCTGAAGAAGAGTCTGACAATGAATGCGGGCCTTCCACAATGCTGTCTGTTAGGTCTGCCCCTGTCCAACCCCACCAACAACAAATGCACCTTCATGCAGAAAACAGAAAAAACTTTGGGGTCAGGGAGTGGAAGCAGAAGTCTGAGACAACGGCCATGGGTAGGGGTAGAGGCGACATGAGGGGCAAGAGGGGAGCACAGCGCTACGGTCTTTGAATAAGGGAGAGGAGAGATGGCTGCAGCTAGAGTTTGTTTCTTTGTTTGTTGCTGCTACTTGTTGTTTTCTTCATTGAAAAGTTTAAAGTTTGATACAAATCTTTTTCATTAAAGTTAAGTAAAACTGTACAAATGTTCAATAAACATAATTCTTTTTAAAATTTAGAATCCTGCACGTTATTTTTTGAATTAAAGCAAACAAACCAACACAACATTATGAACATTATCATGTACATTATTTTTTGAATTAAAGCAATATAAACCAATACAACATTACGTACATTATTATGTACATTATTTTTTCACACTAACACTAACAGGTGCAAAGAGTCAACACTGTCGGGCCGTTTAGCCTTCAGGCAGCAAAGCCCTGACACAAGTCTCTAACTATGGCTCTAGGTGCCCGAGGCTGCCTCCTCCGCCGTTGTCCTGCTGGTTGAGGTGGTGGCATGGGTCTGTCCTCCTCCTCCTCCTCCTCATCCTCATTATCAGCCTCCTTGTCCTCCTCTTTCGCCCCCTGTCCTTCTCCCCTCAGGAGGATTTTCAATGTCAGTACCTGTCCCCTCATGATGGCCAAGTTGTGCAGCATGCAGCAAATGACAGTGAACTGACCGATGTGGAGAGGGATGTGTTGCAGGTAGCCTCCAGAGTGGTCCAGGTATCGGAAATTTGCTTCAGTATGCCAATTGTCCGCTCTATGTTGCTCCGTATCATTATGTGCGACATGTTGTACCGACGCTCTGGCTCAGTGCGGGGATTGCGTAGAGGGATCATAAGCCAGATGGCGAGCCCATAACCTTTGTCCTCGAGCAGCCAGCTGTGCCCTTCTGGCAGCTCCTGAAACATCGCAGATATAATGCTCTCACGTAGGATGAAAGCATCATGGGATGCTATCTGGGTATTTGGCATGGAACCTTTTCCTGTTGCGATAAACTTTGGAGTCATCCAAAGGTGCTCTCAAGATGATGCGGGTACAATCAATCTCATCCTGTACCTTTTGGAGGCCAGCAATTCTGGAGAACCCCACAGTCCTGTCTCGCATTGCCTGCTTGGTCATAGGGAAATTGATGAACTGGTCCCTTTTGGCATACAGTGCAGCAGTCAGTCACCTGTCGAATGCAGCACTGTGTGGTGTGCTGTGAGATGCAGCACATGTCCCCAGTTGCTGCTTGAAATGAGCCAGAAGCATAGAAGGCAAGTGCTGCAGTGACCTTCACTTCCACAGGTTGGGCACTCCTCCTGCCACTTCTTAGCTGTATATTTGCCCTGATTAGCTGGCAGATCTCAGTGATGACCTCCTTTCTAAATCGAAGCCTGGTGTAAGTATGAGCACCTGTCCCTGTAGATTCGATCAGGGCATGGCCTCCTCCCTATTAATGCCCAAGCGATCTGGTTTCTGCGATGGTGGCATCGTATTATCCATCGCCTCTGCATGGCATGTATGTAAATCAACCTTATTACAAGAGGCAAAATAATAGTTGCACCCATAATTATTCTTCTTAATTTTGTTATTCTTGTTATTGTGAGACAGTACTTACTGAAGAACTCACACTTTTTCTGGGTGACTCCTAGTAGAACAGACCACACCCTTGTCTGCACATGCGCAACACTATGGAGACGCGACGCACAGTGATTTATGGCACTTTAATTATAGCTTTTGCTGAAATGAGTATATTTTCTGTTGTGCCATCTCCGATGCACAGTTCGGAGTGCATGCTGGCAGGATCACTCCCTCGGCCAGACAGAAACACAGGAGCTCGATTCTTTCCAAGCTGATCCCGGGGGGATGGTGGAATCCAAGCGCCGAGCTCCTGTGCTTGTGTCCGGCCAAAAGCAGTGCGGAAATCAGTTTCCAACCAGATATGCGTCAAAAAATCTGGCACACTAAAAATGTGGCGCTGACAGTTGCCGCCGGCGTACAAACTTTGAGAAAAGTTGCAAAATCATGATTGCTCGAAAAAAACCAGCGGACGCCAAAAAAACAGTGCCCAATGCTGGTGAAAATAAATCCCTAAGTATGTAAAAGATGGTTAGGATTTGGAATGCAATGCCTGATGGTGTAGTGGATACAGATTCAACAGTAGACTTCAAAATGGAATTGGATAAATATTTGAAGGAGAAAAAAGTTGCAGGGATATGGGGAAAGAGAAGGGGAGTGGGAGTGACTGGATTGCTCTTCGAAAGATCCAGCAGAGATTCGATGGGCTGAATGGCTTCCTTCAGTGCTATAGTATTCTATGATTCTATGGCCCAGATATTGGACTAGTTACTGTCACTTGCACCACAATCCTGGCGAAAAATGGTGGACGACACTTTAACGCCTTTCTCTGGAGTGGGACTCGGCGGCTGCCATTTTGGTGATAGCAGCGCAGGCCCTGGAGATGTAAATGAAGACAGCATGACATCAGTCGGCTTGCAAGGCTGACTTGATGCCGTGTGTGCGAACTTCGATCTTGGCATTGAATTCAGAACTGGATCCGAAGCTCACTCTGAAAAGCGAGCATGCATCATCATAGGCAGTCCCTCAGAATCGAGGAAGACTTGCTTCCACTCTTAAAATTAGTCCTTAGGTGGTTGAACAGTCCAATACGAGAACCAAAGTCCCTGTCACAGGTGGGACAGATAGTCATTGAGGGAAGGGTGGGTGGGACTGGTTTGCCGCACGCACTTTCCGCTGCCTGCGCTTGATTTCTGCATGCTCTTGGTGATGAGACTCGAGGTGCTCAGCGCCCTCCCAGATGCACTTCCTTCACTTAGGGCGGTCTTGGGCCAGGGACTCCCAGGTGTCAGTGGGGATGTTGCACTTTATCAGGGAGGCTTAGAGGGTGTCCTTATAACGTTTCCTCTGCTCACCTTTGGTTCGTTTGCCGTGAAGGAGTCCGAGTAAAGCGCTTGCTTTGGGAATCTTGTGTCTGGCATGCGGACAACATGGCCTACCCAGCGGAGCTGATCAAGTGCGGTCAGTGCTTCAACGCTGGGAATGTTGGCCTGGTCAAGGACGCTGATGTTGGTGCATCTGTCCTCCCAGGGGATTTGTAAGATCTTGCGGAAACATCGTTGGTGGTATTTCTCCAGCGACTTGAGGTGTCTAAAGTACATGGTCCATGTCTCTGAGCCATACAGGAGGGCGGGTATTACTACAGCCCTGTAGACCATGAGCTTGGTGGTAGATTTGAGGGCCTGGTCTTCGAACACTCTTTTCCTCAGGCGGCCGAAGGCTGCACTGGCGCACTGGAGGCAGTGTTGAATCTCTTCATCAATGTCTACTCTTGTTGATAAGAGGTTCCTGAGGTATGGGAAATGGTCCACATTGTCCAGGGCCACGCCGTGGAACTTGATGACTGGGGGGCAGTGCTGTGCGGTGAGCACAGGCTGGTGGAGGACCTTTGTCTTACGGATGTTTAGCGTAAGGCCTATGCTTTCGTATGCCTCAGTAAATACATCGACTATGTCCTAGAGTTCAGCCTCTGTATGTGCGCAGACATCCGCGTACTGTAGCTTGACAACAGAGGTTGGGGTGGTCTTGGACCTGGCCTGGAGACGGCGAAGGTTGAATAGGTTCCCACTGGTTTTGTAGTTTAGTTCCACTCCAGCGGGGAGCTTGTTGAGTGTGAGATGAAGCATGGCAGCGAGGAATCTTGAGAAGCGGGTTGGCGCGATGAGGCAGCCCTGTTTGACCCCGGTACGGACATGGATTGGATCTGTAATGGATCTGTTGGTAAGGATCACGGCCTGCATGTCATCGTGGAGCAGGCGGAGGATGTTACCGAACTTTTGGGGCATCCAAAACGCAGGAGGACGCTCCATAGACCCTTGTGGTTGACAGTGTCAAAGGCCTTTGTAAGGCCGAAGAAGGCCATGTATAAGGGCTGGCGCTGTTCCTTGCATTTTTCCTGCAGCTGTTGCGCTGCAAAAATCTTGGAAACTAAGATGGCCGCCAGAGTGGCAACTCCCTCGGCAGCTCTCCTGCCAAATCAACTTTACCCTTGCCATCTGACAACTATTCACCCTCAATCTCCCTCCTCTCACTGTCTAAACTCCCCCTAGCCCTAATAGACCCAAATAGGGAGTGCGTATATTATAAATCCCTACCTTAAACCCTAATCCGCAAATCCCAAAATTTGGGCCTACCTCAGGCTTCGCTCCAAAAGCGAGCATGTAGCAGACTGATAGAGGCACTTCTTAAAGGGGCACATTACTTTCAGGTAAGTTGAAGCTTTTGGACTGGATTTTTAAAAATTTTGTTGAAGTAGTGGTTTGGTGCAATACATGTTAAAAGATTGTTAAATGTGTATGGAGTGCAGCTGGATGCGTACAAGGCCTCAGATGGTAAACGAAGACCTCTGAGAAGACAGTAAATGTTGCAAATACTCAGCAGGTCAGACAACATCTGTTGGAAGAGAAAGGGGGTGAAATTGCCCCTCGCCCCAATTGGGAGCAGTAACTTTCCAGGGTCAGGACTTTTATCGCCCAGCCCGGTCGTCCTGCCCCGACATGAAGTTGGGCTGTACGCCCCTCAAAGGAAGCAAAGCGCTGTCTTTGGCGCTCTTCTTTCTTTGAGGGACACATATGAGATGGTAGCACGGTGTAAGTCCACGCAACGCAAATGCTCCATGAAACGATCCTCCCCTTCCATTAAAGGGGAGGGCCGCTGCGCACCCTGCAGGCCCTTTTTGTGGCCATCACTGAGCCACCAGGGATGTATGAGAGCGGGCCAGCAGCCCGGCACCCAACATGGAGTACTGGGCTGCATACTGCTGGCCCAGTCCATGCTAGGGCCACCATGGTCGGGCCGCCCCAAGAGTCGGCCACCCAACAAAGATGGTGGTCCAGGGCGCAAAATGCCTCCCCTTAAAATAAACCCAGGGAGCGGATATTCGCCAGCTTTGCGGCCCGCAGGGCAATTTCCCACGCCGAGTGGAATGGATTCGGCATGGGACGCTAATGGATCAGCACATGCTGCGATTACATCATCTCAGGTCGAGATGCTGCCTGACCTGCTGAGTATTTCCAGCATTGTATGCTGTAATTTCTGCTTTACACTATCTGCTCACAGAGGGAAGAGGAAGACGTAAAAGAGCAAAAGGAAGAAGAGAAAATTGCAGAACAGGAGGAAGCAGAAGAGGAAGAAGCAGAAGGAAGGATGCATCCCAGACAACCTCTTTCTGGCAGGGATATCTGGGATGGAATCATCCGCCTGCGGTACCAGTGAACACAACTCCAATTCCTCTTTCAACATTTGCCCAACACTTTAACTTCCCTCTGTTACTGACCATCACAACATCCTCTTGGCCACAATGCTGAAATAAAAGCCACCACAAAGCAAACTTTCCAATCCAACTTTATACATCTATCCATCCAATATGACATCAAGAAAGCAACTAATCACCCTTATACATCCTCTTAGTGAATGTCTTGTGTGTGCCTTTGCCTGTCCTACTGATTTTACGTAGTGCTACCCCAGTGGCTGCAGCATGGCTGATGGAAGGCTGCTGACTTTCAGTGACGGACACTGCAAATGGCTTTGCTGGTCGACCTTGAGGAGCTGGTGGCTTGGAGTGTGAAATCGAGTGACAGTGTTTCTTCTTCTTCACCCTCCTCTCCCTCTTCTTGGTGAACCACTGGCTGGGCAGGCTGTATTTTTTGGTTGTTTGAAATGAGGACGGCATAAGGGTGGAGTTGTGGTGAGGGCAGAATAGAAACATAGAAAATAGGTGCAGGAGTAGGCCATTCGGCCCTTCGAGCCAGAGGTGCATGCAAGAAGGAGGATAACATATGAGGATACCAGCATCTTATATCCTTTCAGCCCCGCCGCTGGCCAAGGGATCAGCCATGCCCTGCCAAGAATGGCCAGCACCATCTCATCCATGCTTTCTTAGATCCTCTTAGAAGTTTTATATGACAATATTTGTCATGATGCCTTGTGCTTGGTACAGAATGTTAGTCGTTGAGTGATTGAGTGGGGGTGTGGAGTGCTGCATTGAGAAGTCTGTGAGGTTAGTGGTGCAGTTGATAGGAGATGACTTTTGAAGCTGCATTCAATGACCTTGACTAGTGGTCTGAGGTCATAAAACTTCTTTGGGCACTTGAGCCAAATGGTGGGGGTGACACTGCTGGTGGTGACGGCCTTCTGTGGTCCCACATCATTCTTTCTGGAGGGCCTCCTGACCCCTGTGGGTAATGGGCCTGTCTTGCAGTGTTGACCCCTTGCATAAAACTGGAGTGCTGCGTGCGAAACCCTGGGTGCCCCTTCCCTGGCTTGCTAAGCCACTTGTGTTCGCACTAAAGCACTTTTCCCATGTTTTTAGGTGCGGAAGGGAATTCAGCTTTAATAGCCGAAGACTTCCATTTGGGAATTATTTTTATTGTAGAAGGCAGTTGAACTGTAATGGCTAAAACCTGCCTATTTTTATGTGATTTTTATTTCAGAAAGCTGGATTTGTTTCTGGCTGTGACAGAAATTAACACTTACAGAAGGTAGGTACTGCAGGGAATTTAATGGCCAGAGTGATCGCCTGGATTCGTTTTGATCACTTAGATGGGTTGGAGAGGAATTTCTCTGATTTTTTTTTTTCCAAATTGGCCTGGGTTTTTTAATCTGGTTTTTGGCTCTCCCACAAGATCACAGAGTTTCGGATGGAGTGAAGTGTGTATGTTGTGATACACAAGGTATCGCAATTGTGGGGGACAAGCTCGATGGACCAGATGGTCTTTACCTGTCCGTCATTGTTCGTATGTTCATATGTTCATAGAAGGCAGTTCCCCTTTCAGAGACCAAATGGCTTTCTGAAATGACAGCCTTGCTTTCAGATCAGGCTGTTCTTGCGGCAATGATGCTACGCCCATGCTACTCTGGGGCCTCCTGCTGGAATGAATGCCACCGGAATGGTGTTGCATGGTGAGTTTAGTGCTGGGCTATGTTAATTATTCCCCAGCACTATTTTTCGGCCTGCCAGCGCCACCATTTTTGGTGGCCATTAACATTGCCAGCTTTTTACCGCTGTCGAATTTTTAGCCCATTAATGATTCTATGTCCACAAATGTGCACTTGTAGCAAATGCCACTGGATGGCGATGAGGATTAAGGACACTGGCTGAATTTACTGTTCTTTAGCTCATGATCACTGTATCAGTACCAGTGTCACGAATGACCTGGCTGAGAATAGTTAATTCAGCAATAACAACAACCTGCTCTTATATAACATCTTTAATGTAATGAGACATCTGAAGGCACTTCACACAAACGTAATCAGACAAAATTGACATTGAGCCAAAGCAGGAGACAGTAGGTAGGTTTTAGTGAGTGTCTTAAAGAAGGTGGGAGAGGCGGAAAGGTTTACGGAGGGAATTCCAAAACTTGGGACTGAGACAGCTGAAGGCACAGTTGCCAATGGTGGGGCAAATGAGGAATCAACTCAGACCTTGCAGTCCTGTATGGCCAAGTGCCACAGAAAATAGTGAATTTACCTGTGGAAGCATTGAGGAAACAGGTAAGTACAAACCCATTAGTTTTACATACATTCGATGTAAAATGATGGGCCAGAAATTGCCAGTGCGGTGCATCTCACGATGAGCACTGTGAATCAGACTTTCTCCTTATCCTTCAGATCGCTTTATATTTGCGCAACAAATTGCTGGAAATACAAATGATAACAACACATTGATATCCATGTCACATCTGCGACCACATGAAGATCGAGCCGATGATCTATCTCCTTAACCAATTAAATTTAAGGATAGAGAAAGAAACAGAGCAAATAACAGTGAAGGAAATAGAGTAAATTAGAGTCAAATTAGAAACAGAATGAGAAATAAAGGGCCCAAGTTTCCACAAGAAAAAAAACGTGCGCCCCTCCGAGCTGGGCGCCCGTTTTTCGCGCCTAAAACGGCGCCTAAAACAATCCTCAGTATTCTCCACCTACTTACAGGTCCTCTGGCCCTCGGCGCAGCCAGCACGAGCTGTGGGGGGGGCGGAGCCAGGTCCCGGCGCTGAAAACAGTGCCGGGACCTCTGCACATGCGCGCTACAGTCGGCACGCAAGTGCAGTAGCTCCAGGCGCCGAACTGTGTGGGAGGGGCCCGAAGCACGCAGCCCCTAGCCCTGGCTGAATGGCCTCACTGGGGCTGCGTGAATAAGGCTCCTCCCACGGCCAGCTCCTGCTCCCCGCCCCCGACAAGACCCGAGACCCGCTCCCCCCCCCACGACTGACCCGACTCGACCCGCGCTCCTGTTCCCCGACCCGACCCGCCCCCTCTCTCTCCCCCCTCTCTCCCCCCCGCTCTCTCTCCCCCCCCTATCTCTCCCACACCCCCCGCTCTCTCTCTCTCCCTCCCTCCCCTCTCTCTCTCTCTCCCTCCCTCCCCTCTCTCTCTCTCTCCCTCCCTCTCTCTCTCTCTCTCCCCCTCCCTCCCCCCCCTCTCTCTCCCTCCCTCTCTCTCTCTCTCCCCTTCCCTCCCCCCCCTCTCTCTCCCTCCCTCCCCTCTCTCTCTCTCCCTTCCTCCCCCCCTCTCTCTCCCTCCCTCCCCCCGCTTTCTCTCCCTCCCTCCCCCCCTCTCTCTCTCTCTCTCTCCCCCTCCCGCTCAGCGACACGAACGGCTTTCTCCCCCCTCCTCCCGCTCAACGGCACAAACGGCTGCAGAATTCTCCCTGGCTGAAGCACTTTCACACAGGTAGGAAGATGGTTTATTTAATCTTTTCTTGGCTTATAAATGTTTATTCAGGTTGGATTTATTTGTATAATATTTGTAGAAGTATAAATAAGGATTTATTGTCGAATTTAATGACTTCCCTTCCCCCACCCTCCCCCCCCCACCTCGTTCTGGACGCCTAATTTGTAACCTGCGCCTGATTTTTTAATGTGTAGAACAGGTTTTTTCAGTTCTACAAAAATCTTCACTGGCTCCATTCTACTTTAGTTTGGAGTACATTTTCACTGTGGAAACTTTCAAATCAGGCGTCAGTGGCCGGACACGCCCCCTTTTGAAGAAAAAATTTGGTTCTAAACTAGAACTGTTCTACCTGACTAGAACTGCAGAAAAAAAAATGTGGAGAATTGCGATTTCTAAAATAGTCCGTTCTCCACCAGTTGCTCCTAAAAATCAGGCGCGAATCATGTGGAAACTTGGGCCCATTGAGAGGGAAAGAATTAGAGTGGATTAAGAGAGAAAGAAAAATGAGAGAGGAAGGAAAAGTAAGAAAAAAATTCAAAAGAACAAGCAGAAGAATAGAACATGGTAACCCAGGTGTGTTTGGGAATTGTACTGGTCGGTGAGAAGTTAATGAGTACGGTAGGTCACGGGTTGTGCAAGCATTCATTACCCATGAAGTATAGAAGTATACCAGCGCGACAGCTGCAGGAACAATGCAGGGAAGGCCTTATACATGGCCTTCTTCAACCTTACAAAGGCCTTTGACACTGTCAACCGCGAGGGTCTATGGAGTGTCCTCCTCCGTTTCGGATGCCCCCAAAAGTACATCACCATACTCCGTCTGCTCCACGACGACATGCAAGCCGTGATCCTTACCAATGGATCCATCACAGACCCAATTCATGTCCGGACCAGGGTCAAGCAGGGCTGCGTCATCACCCCAACCCTCTTCTCAATCTTTCTCGCTGCCATGCTCTACCTCACAGTTATAAACTCCCCACTGGAGTGGAGCTAAACTACAGAACCAGTGGGAAGCTGTTCAACCTTCGCCGTCTCCAGGCCAGGTCCAAGACCACTCCAACCTCTTACATTGAGCTACAGTACGTGGACGACGCTGGTGTCTGTGCACACACAGAGGCTGAACTCCAGGACATAGTCGACGTATTTACCGAGGCGTATGAAAACATGGGCATTAGTAAGACAAAGGTCCTCCACCAGCGTGTCCTCGTCGCACAGCACTGCCCCCCAAACATCAAGATCCACGGCATGGCCCTGGACAACGTGGACCACTTCCCCTATCTCGGGAGCCTCCTATCAAGAGTAGGCATTGATGATGAGATCCAACACCGCCTCCAGTGCGCCAGTGCAGCCTTCGGTCGCCTGAGGAAAAGAATGTTCGAAGATCAGTCCCTCAAAACTGTCACCAAGCTCATGGCCTACAGGGCCATAGTAATACCCGCCCTCCTGTATGGCTCAGAGACGTGGACCATGTACAGTAGACATCTCAAATCACTGGAGAAATACCACCAGCGATGTCTCCGCAAGATCTTGCAAATCCCCTGGGAGGACAGACGCACAAACATTAACGTCCTCGTCCAGGCCAACATCCCCAGCATTGAAGCACTGACCACACTTGATCAGCTCCGCTGGGCAGGCCACATAGTTCGCATGCCAGACACGAGACTCCCAAAGCCAGCGCTCTTCTCGGAACTTGTCCACAGCAAACGAGCCAAAGGCGGGCAGAGGAAACGTTACACGGACACCCTCAAAGCGTCCCTGATAAAGTGCGACATCCCCACTGACACCTGGGAGTCCTTGGCCACAGACCGCCCTAAGTGGAGGAAGTGCATTCGGAAGGGCGCTGAGCTCTTCGAGTATCGCCGCCAAGAGCATGCAGAAATCAAGCGCAGGCAGCGGAAGGAGCGTGCGGCAAACCAGGCTCCCTGCCCATCCTTTCCCTCAATGACTATCTGTCCCACCTGTGACAGAAAATGTGGTTCTCGTATTGGACTGTACAGCCACCTAAGAACTCATGCTAAGAGTGGAAGCAAGTCTTTCTCGATCCTGAGGGACTGCCTATGATGATGATAGAAGTAAATGATCAGGAACAATAGAACTGCTTTTACAGGAATTGATAGATGAAATAGGACCAAGGGTCCATCTAGTTTGCCTTCTACCTAGTAGTTGCATGATACAATGATAATAGATTTGCTGACTAATCACAGCAATTAGTCTACAACAGAGCTAGATACAAGGATCACGGTCTAAAGTCACCTTTTTCCTCCCAAGCTTCATGCACCACATCGTGTCTCAAATTATTCATATGCAGTCCCCATCTTTTATAGTGGGCGAGTTTGTCCGAAAGGGATTTGCCCATATATGCGACGAAACATAGGATCATGTGAACATAGGAGTAGGCCATTCAGCTCCTCGAGCCTGTATTGCAATTTAATGAGATCATGGCTGATCTGTATCCTAACTCCAACTATTCGCCTTGGCTCCATATCCCTTATTACACTTGGCTAGCAAAAATCTATTGATCTCAGATTTAAAATGATTAATTGAGCTAGCATCTACTGCCTTTTGTGGGAGAGAGTTTTACACTTCTACCACCCTATGCATTTAGAAGTGTTTCCTAATTTCTCTCCTGAATGGCCTGGCTCTGATTTTAAAGTTATGTCCCCTTGTCCTAGACTCCCCCCCACCAGCAGAAAAGGTTTCTCTCCGTCTACACTATCAATTCCTTTAAAAACCTCAATCAAATCACCTCTTAACTTTCTCAAATCCAGGGAATACAAGCTTGTTTATGTAACCTCGAAAAAGATGAAAAATCCCATCTGTTTAACACTGTTGAAATTCCACACAGTGATACCTTCCCATGTCATCCTGGATTCCTTTGGCCACTTTCACAACACATGCACACTTCCAAATGTCTGCAGAAGAGATCGGGCCATCTGAAAGACTGATGGCAGTGCAGAATCCCGGGCCAGACCAAATTTCAAAACGCCAGGAGTGAACCGGATCTTAAACAGATCCAGACCAGGACTGCACTGGATCCCAAACATGTCCGGGCCAGGACTACACTGGATCCTAACAGGTTCCAATACAGCTACAACAATGGCATCTAGCCGACAATGTCAACCAACCAATTACCACCTGATCAGTCTACTCTCAATCATCAGCAAAGTGCTAGAAGGTGCTATCAAGCTGCACTTACTCACCAATAACCTGCTCATTAATGCTCAGTTTGGGTTCCGCCAGGACCACTCGGCTCCAGACCTCATTAAAACTTTGGTCCAAACATAAACAAAAGAGCTGAATTCCAGAGGTGAGTTGAGAGTGACTGCCCTTGAAATTAAGGCAGCATTTGACCGAGTGTGGCATCAAGGAGCCCGAGTAAAATTAAAATCAATGGGAATCGGGGGCGAAAGTCTCCACTGGCTGGTGTCATACCTAGCACAAAGGAAGATGGTTGTGGTGGTTTGAGGTCAATCATCACAGCCCAGGACATCGCTGCAGGAATTCTTCAGGGCAGTGTCCGAGGCCCAACCATCCAACCATCTAAAGTTGCTTCAACAATGACGTTCCCTCCATCATAAGATCAGAAGTGGGGATGTTCGCTGATGATTGCACAGTGTTCAGTTCCATTCGCAACTACTCAGAAAATAAAGCAGTCCATGCCCGCATGCAGCAAGACCTGAACGACAATTGTATGGGGCGGACTGGTTGGGCTGGGGGCTCTTTCCCTTTCTGCCATTGTTCATTGTTCATAGGTTTATATGTAACCTTCAGGGATGCTGACCGAAGGCCATGTGACTCTGTGTCGGCTGGCATGGACACGATGGGCTGAAATGGCCTCCTTCAGCCCTGTAGATTTCTATGTTTCTATGTTTCAAGGGGCCCAAGTTTCCACATGATGCGCGCCTGATTTTTAGGAGCAACTGGTGGAGAACGGACTATTTTAGAAATCGCAATTCTCCACATTTTTTTTTCTGCAGTTCTAGTCAGGTAGAACAGTTCTACTTTGGAACAGAATTTTTTCTTTAAAAGGGGGCGTGTCCGGCCACTGACGCCTGATTTGAAAGTTTCCACAGTGAAAATGTACTCCAAACTAAAGTAGAATGGAGCCAGTGAAGATTTTTGTAGAACTGAAAAAACCTGTTCTACACATTAAAAAATCAGGCGCAGGTTACAAATTAGGCGTCCAGAACGAGGTGGGGGGGAGTGGGGGGGGGAGGGAACTCATTAAATTCGACAATAAATCCTTATTTATACTTCTACAAATATTATACAAATAAATCCAACCTGAATAAACATTTATAAGCCAAGAAAAGATTAAATAAACCATCTTCCTACCTGTGTGAAAGTGCTTCAGCCAGGGAGAATTCTGCAGCCGTTTGTGCCGTTGAGCGGGAAGGGTGGGGGAGAAAGCCTTTTGTGTCGCTGAGCGGGAGGGGGAGAGAGAGAGAGAGAGAGAGGGAGGGAGAGAGAGAGAGGGGGGGAGGGAGGGGGAGAAAGCGGGGGAGGGAGGGAGAGAGAGAGAGGGGAGGGAGGGAGAGAGAGGGGGGGGAGAGAGAGAGAGAGAGGGAGGGAGGGAGGGAGGGAGAGAGAGAGGGAGGGAGGGAGAGAAAGGGGGAGGGAGGGAGAGAGAGAGAGCGGGGGGGGGAAGAGAGGGTGGGGAAGAGAGAGGGGGGTAGTGGAGAGAGAGAGCGTGGGGGGTGGGGAAGGGAGAGGTCAGGTCGGATCGGATCCAGTCCGGGAGTTGGGAGTCGGGTCCAGTGGGAGGTGGGGGGGAGCGGGTGTCGGGTCTCGGGTCGGGGCGGGGGGGGGGGAGCGGGTGTCGGGTCGGGTCTGGTCGGCGGGGGGGGGAGTGGGTGTCGGGTCGGGGCGGGGGGGGGAGCGGGTGTCGGGTCGGGGCGGGGGGGGGAGCGGGTGTCGGGTCGGGTCTGGTCGGCGGGGGGGGAGGGGAGCGGGTGTCTGGTCGGCGGGGGGGGGGGTGGGAGCGGGTGTCGGGTCTTGTCGGGGGGGGAGCAGGAGCTGGCCGTGGGAGGAGCCTTATTCACGCAGCCCCAGTGAGGCCATTCAGCCAGGGCTAGGGGCTACGTGCTTCGGGTCCCTCCCACACAGTTCGGCGCCTGGAGCTACTGCACTCGCGTGCCGACTGTAGCGCACATGTGCAGAGGTCCCGACACTGTTTTCAGCGCCGGGACCTGGCTCCGCCCCCCCCACTGCTTTTGCTGGCTGCGCCGAGGGCCAGAGGACCTGTAAGTAGGTGGAGAATACCGAGGATTTTTTTAGGTGCCGTTTTAGGCGCGAAAAACGGGCGCCCAGCTCGGAGGGGCGCCTGTTTTTTTTCTTGTGGAAACTTGGGCCCTATATTTCTACATTCAAGCTTAGACTGATAAGTGGCAAGTAACATTCGTGTCACACAAGTGCCAGGCAATGACCATCTCCAACAAGCGAGAGTCTAACCACTTCCCCTTGATATTCAATGGGATTACCATCACTGAATTATCCACCATCATCACTCTGGGAGTCATTGTTGACCAGAAACTTAACTGGACCAGCCACATAAATGCTGTGGCTACAAGAGCAGGTCAGAGGCTGGGTTTTATGCAGTGAATGTCTCACCTCCTGACTCCCCAAAGCCTTTCCACCATCTACAAGAAACAAGTCAGGAGTGTGATGGAATACTCTCCACTTGCCTGGATGAGTGCAGCTCCAACTCTCAAGAAGCTCGACACCATCCAGGACAAAGCAGCCCGCTTGATTGGCACCCCATCCACCATCTTCAACAATCACTCCCTCCACCACCAGCGCACCGTGGCTGCAGTGTGTACCATCTACAAGATGTACTGCAGCAACTCACCAAGGTTTCTTTGACAGCACCTCCAAAACCCATGACCTCTACCACTTAGAAGGACAAGGGCAGCAGGCACATGGGAACATCATCTCCACTTTCCCCTCCAAGTTGCACACCATCCTGACGAAGTATATCGCCGTTCCTTCATCGTCGCTGGGTCAAAATCCTGGAATTCCCTCCTTAACAGCTCTATGGGAGAACCTTCACCACAAGGACTGCAGCGATTCAAGAATGTGACTCAACACCACCTTCTGAAGGGCAATTAGGGATGGAAAATAATGCTGGCCTCTCCAGCGACGCACTCATCCCATGTATTAATAAATAGACCCAGGCCAGGACCGCACTGGATCTCAAACAGGTCCAGGCCAGGACCATACTTGGTCCCAAACAGCGCAGGGGCAGGACTGCACTGGATCCTAAAACATTCCAGGCCAGGACCACACTGGATCCCAAAGCATTCCGGACTAGGACCACACTGGATCCCAAAGAGGTCCAGGCCCGGTCCACACTGGATCCCAACAGGTCCGGGCCAGGACTGCACTGGATCCTGAATAAGTCTGGACCAGGACTGCACTAAATCCCAAGTCCAATGCCTCAATCTGCTAAAATTGGGCCACTTCTATTCTAAGCCAAAGATCTTGATCAACTGATGAATTTGCGTCTTGACATCATCCCTCTCCATTCCCACAGCATATATTTACAAGGTACAGTGTGAAAGTGAAACACATACTGCAAGGGTGAAACAGTTTAACCGTCTCCATTGGCTGCTTTACAATGGAGGGAATAGGTGTCCTCACAAACAACCTTCGGCTGTTTTGTTTCTTCACTGAGCACTTAACAGAGCACAACATATTAAAAACTGTGCTGTGCTCTTCAGCATGCCAAGATTTAAAAATCAGGATTTTAAATGGAGCTCGGATGTGAAGTCTGCCTCAATGTGTCTATTTTAAAGCGAATGTAAGTAAACATTGCTGTTTCTGCCCAAAATAAATGTAGCACTTAAGGCACTATAACCAGCAACTTTGAAATCAAAGTTAATGCGAATAGCTCATGGTTATCACATTTGCCCATTTTAAACATGCACATTTAAAATGGTGGAGTCTGTACTGTATCACAGAACTATGTTTTGAAAGAACATAAGAACATAATAGATAGGAGCAGGAGTAGGCCATTCGGCCCCTCGAGCCTGTTCCACCATTCAACAAGATCATGGCTGATCTTCGAGCTCAACTCTACTTTCCTGCACTATTTCCATATCCCTTATTATCCAAAAATGTATTGATCTCTCTCTAGAATATACTCAACGACTGAGCCTCCACATCTCTCGGGGTTGAAAATTCCAAAGATTCATTACCCTCTGAGTGAAGAAATTTCTCCTTATCTCAGTCCTAAATGTCTGACCCTACATTCTGAGACTGTGACCCCTGGTTCTAGACTTCCCAGCCAGGGAAAACATCCTCCCTGCATCTACACTGTTAAGCCTTGCAAAAATCACCTCTCATTCTTCTAATCTGTGGAGAATTTAGGCCTAGTCTACTCAATCTCTCCTCATAGGACAATCCCCCCTTCCCAGGAATCAGTCTGGTGAACCTTCATTGCACTCCCTCTAGAAATCTATTGAATTTGGATTGATCAAAAAAGCTTTGCATCTTGAGAATTATTGCCATCCAATACAAAGTGTGGATGGCAAGACTAGCAAGACGAGCACAAAATTACCGCTAAGACAGATAAAAATGAAAAAAAACTTCTTGGAGCAATTCACTACCTGCTGGAGTGAGAGTCTACAGCTTCATTGCTCCCTTTCTGGTCCTCCAAGGTTCAGTGTCCTGTCAGGACCATAAATCACACCATTACCAGGGTCCTTATGACATGCATTACCAGCCCTAAATGGCTGCAGCAAGATTAATTCGCATTAATGGCGTAAATCCAGCAATTTCATGACATTCAATTAATTTCAATAGAGGGGCTCATGGCAATATTGCAATTTTGGGGGGTTTTGTCAAGATTTTTCTGCAATTTGTGGTGTATCGAAACTCATGACATATCTCTTTGCTGTAAATTGCTGTATTTATTACAAACTAATCAAGCACCATTAATTTGCCATTATTTTTCCAGCAATTTCTGGCCCTTTGTACTTAACAGCATTCAGCGTGGATTCAGAAGGAGAAGATCCTCCCTAACCAATTTCCTTGACCTCTTTGAGGACATAACATTCTACTTATTGCAGAAACCAGGATGCCTTCAAGACCAGAGAAATGAAAAATGCAAGCCAGGTGCAACCTTGCTTTAAGAGCTGCATCGGCACTTTAATAGAAGTATAGTCACTATTGTAATGTGGCAAACCCAGTAGCCAATTCACGCACAGCAAGCTCCCACAAACAGCAATATGATAATGACCAGATAATCTGGTTTTTTTGAGTGATGTTGATTGAGGGATAAATATTGGCGAGGGCACCGGGGATAACTCCCCTGCTCTTCTTCAAAATAGTGTCATGGAATCTTTTACTTCCACCTGAGAGAGCAGACCTCAGTTTAATATCTCATCAGAAAGACAGCAACGCTGACAGTGCAGCACTCCCTCAGTACTGCACTGAGTATCAGCCTAGATTTAGGTGCTCAAGTCCCTGGCGTGGGACTTGAACCCACAACCTTCGGACTCAGAAGCACGTGTGCTACCCACTGAGCCACAGCTGACAGTGATGTCAGCGATCAAGATGGCGGGGGTGGGAGGAGGCCATGCAAGGATTTAAACATGGGGGTGAGAATTGGAGGCATTGATGGTATCGGAGCCAATACAGGTCAACAAGGACCAGTGATGATTAGGGAGCAGTATTTGGTGCAGGACAGGATACATACAACAGAGGGTTGGACAACCTGAAGTTTACAGAGTGTGGAGAATGGGAGGCCATCCAGGAGAGCATTGTAATAGTCCAGACTCAGTGACAAATGCATGGGGATGAGAACTTCTGCAAATGAGTGGAGGCAATTCAATAGCCCATATTGATTCTTATTATTACCTTCAATTCTATCAGATAATGACAAATGTATTCGTTTACTCACTATTGAAATCAAGGTAATTCACTTGTGAATCCAATTTTATACCTTTGGCCTTTCTTAAAGAATAATTTATTAGTTAGGTTGTAATCTTCTATTGCCAAACTTCCAAAGAATTATGGACAATTTCAGCCAGAAACGCTACCTAATTCCTGTTTCAGTTCTTGAATCATTCTTGTATTTATTCCATGAGTCATTCCGGTAATACATCTTCACTTTTATTGTCGCTTGTAAGATAACAGCATAAAACGATTCTTTAAGATTTACCATTCTATATATTTCAATTTTCTCACTTGTAAGACATTAAGAATAATTGGAGAAGGGGAAAGGTTGAACAAGTAAACAAAGATATACAGCAGATTAATATTAGTTTATATTCTCTTGGGTTTAGAATTGAGCCAAGGGGATAATTTTAGCTTTGGGTGGTAGTGTAAAACGGATGATGTCGAATGCCTGATTTTCCTTTCCACTAAAGTCAATGGAAGGGAAAATCGGGCGAGATGTATAATTACATAGAATGTACAGAAACAGGCTATTCGGCCCAACAGATCTGTGCCGGTTTTTATGTTCCACCAAACCCCCTCCCATACTTCACGTAACTTTATCAGCATCACCTCCTATTCCTTTCCCCCTTGTCTCCTTATCTAGCTTTCCCTTAAATGCGTCTATACTATACGCCTCAACTATTCCATGTGGTTCCACATTCTAACCACTCTCTGGGTGAAGGAGTTATTTCTGAAGTCCTTATTGGATGTATTAGTGACTGTCTTATATTTATGACCCCGTCGGCTGAAAATTCAGTACCGCCCCGTTTGGGGGAGGTAACAGCCACGAGGCAGGACTTCCTGCGTTAGGCGCAAAGAGACGTATAGTTTCCAGTGCTTCGCGGTTGGACGCATAGCGCTGGTGGGAAGACAGGGCTCTCCCCTTCCATTAAAGGAGAGGGCCAAGCTAACGACTCTGCAGGAGGGAAACGTGGCTATCGCTGGACCATCAGGGAGAGGGTTGCCATGGTTGCAACCCGGCTCACAGGCTGAGTGCCGAGCTGTAAGATCTACAATCGAGAAGGCACCGACCAGTAAGTCGGCCATTTTCTCTTACTACCGCATATCCCCATTAATTTTCACCCTGCGAGCTGACAGCCGGTACTCGCCCCATGAAGCTTGCCCGCAGCAGCTTCATGGAGCACTACCGAATTTTCGCTCCAGGATGAAAACGGGTCATAGCACATGGAGATGGTATCATCATCTCTGGTGCAGCAGCCCGGGGTGTTACCGATAGGAGCAGGGCGCTACCGCTTAGCGGCCACCACTAAACTCCCACGGAATTTCATGAGAGTCAATAGCGATACCCGGTGGCGCTAACAGGTGCTACAAATAACTCAAATTTTTCCCCCCTAGTTTTCAATTTGAGACAACCATCGGCCAAAGTTAAAATTACCCCCAAAGATAATTTAATTAATTCTCCCTTGCTGCTTTTAATCATTTCCCTTTCAAATTCATCTCATCTACATTGATATAGATGAAAAAGCCAGCTGTTCCATGGTTGCGATATGCACCCATCACATCACCCCAGTCCTTGCCATGCTCCACTAATTCCATGCCGCAGCATCTTGATGTCAAGGTTTTTGTCCTTGTTTTCAGATTTCAGTATGGTCTGGAAGTCAACTATCCTATCAACAATTTTATTAGTGAATAGATGTGTGGAATAGCCTGCTGGAAAAACACGAATTCATCTGAAAAAAACAGGATTTGTTTAAGAATGGGAAAGAAGGTTTTTAAAGAACAAATATAGGATGTCTGCTCATTTTTTGGCAAACTTTTGTGCTAATTAAGGTGATGGATGCTAATGCTAGGAACGGGGCATTTTTTCATTTCAGACATCCAATGCTGGCACCAGAGCTCTAGCTCAGGTATACTGTGATTACATGCATTCATTCTAATCTTAGAGGAGCATTCCCGCTGTAGGAGTATGATAGTTTCCATTTAGTACACTGCCAATGCTGTGGCTTCTGTGAAAGAAATTGCTTGGGTAACAATAGAGCCATAAAGGTTTACAAAACAGTAGGAGGCCATTTGACCCACTGGGTCTCTGCCAGCTTCTAACTAAGTAATCGGAAATTAATCCTAACACCCTGATCTTTCTCCATATCCTTGAATGATTATCTATTCTTCTGCAACGTTGTCTGCCTCAACTGCACCCTGCAGTAAACAATTCAATGCTCTAGCAACTCTGCATATAAAGACATTTGTCCCAATTGCCATCCTCATTCTCTTAGTGACAGTTTTAAATTGATTACTTCTTATCACTATCCCCCCAAGCAGAGGAGTAGGTGGGGGTGGAATTCATCTTGGATGCTACCCCCAGGTACCCCTATTCCAGAAATAGAAAAGAAAATTAGCTGGAGTGTAAAATGGCCTGCTGATTCGCTATTGGTCATTCTCTGCTCACACCCAAGATGAATTTCACTCCCGGTCTTTCCTGATTCATCCCATGAAAACCTGCACCTTAGAACATAAGAACATAAGAACATAAGGACATAAGAAATAGGAGCAGGAGTAGGCCATATGGCCCCTCGAGCCTGCTCCGCTATTTAATACAATATTAGCTGATCCGATCATGGACTCAGGTCCACTTTACTGCCCGCTCCCCATAACCCTTATTCCCTTATCGGTTAAGAAACTGTCAATCTCTGTCTTAAATTTATTCAATGTCCCAGCTTCCACAGCTCCCTGAGGCAGCGAATTCCACAGATCCACAACCCTCTGAGAAAATAAATTTCTCCTCATCTTAGTTTTAAGTGAGTGGCCCCTTAGTCTAAGATTATGCCCCCTAGTTCTAGTCTCCCCTATCAGTCGAAACATTTTCTCTGCATCCACCTTGTCAAGCCCCCTCATAATCTTATACGTTTCGATAAGATCACCAACAATCTTCTGAATTCCAATGAGTAGAGGCCCAACCTACTCAACCTTCCCTCATAAGTCAACCCCGTCATCTCCGGAATCAACCTAGTGAACCTTCTCTGAACTGCCTCCAAAGCAACTATATCCTTTTGTAAATATGGAAACCAAAACTGCACACAGTATTCCAGGTGTGGCCTCATCAATACCCTGTATAACTGTAGCAAGACTTCCCTGCTTTTATACTCCATCCCCTTTGCAATAAATACCAAGATTCCATTGGCCTTCCTGATCACTTGCTGTATCTGCATACTAATTTTTGTGTTTCATGCACAAGTACCCCCAGGTCCTGCTGTACTTTGCAATCTTTCTCCATTTAAATAATAACTTGTTCTTTGATTTTTTTTCTGCCAAAGTGCATGACCTCTCACTTTCCAACATTATACTCCATTTGCCAAACTTTTGCCCACTCACTTAGCCTGTCTATGTCCTTTTGCAGATTTTGTGTGTCCACCTCACACATTGCTTTTCCTCCCATCTTTATATCGTCAGCAAACTTGGCTATGTTACACTCAGTCCCTTCTTCCAAGTCGTTAATATAGATTGTAAATAGTTGGGGTCCAAGCACTGATACCTGCAGCACTCCACTAGTTACTGATTGCCAATCTGAGAATGAACCATTTATCCTGACTTTCTGTTTTCTGTTAGTTAGCCAATCCTCTATCCATGCTAATATATTACTCCCCAACACCGTGAACTTTTATCTTGTGCAGTAACCTTTTATGTGGCATCTTGTCAAATGCCTTCTGGAAGTCCAAATACACCACATCCACTAGTTCCTCTTTATCCACCCTCTTTGTTACATCCTCAAAGAATTCCAGCAAATTTGTCAAACACGACCTTCCCTTCATAAATCCATGCTGACTCCCCCTGTCCAAATTATGCTTTTCCAAATGTTCTGCTGCTGCTTCTTTAATAATGGAGTCCAATATTTTCCCAACCACAGATGTTAGGCTAACTGGTCGATAATTTCCTGTTTTTTGTCTGCCTCCTTTTTTAAACAGGATGTTACATTTGCAGTCTTCCAATTTGTTGGGACCTCCCCAGAATCCAGGGAATTTTGGTAAATTACAACCTGTGCATGCACTATCCCTGCCGCTACTTCTCTTAAGACCCTAGGAAGCAAGCCATCAGGTCCAGGGGATTTATCTGCCTTTAATCCCAATATCTTACATGAGTACCACCTCCTTATTGATTGTGATTGTGTTAAGTTCCTCCCCCCTATAGCCCCTTGACAATCCACTGTTGGGATATTGTTAGTGTCCTCTACCGTAAAGACTGATACAAAATATTTGTTCAGAGTTTCTGCCATCTCCATGTTCCCCATTACTAATTCCCTGGTCTCATCCTCTAAGTGACCAACATTTACTTTAACCACTCTCTTCCTTCTTATATACCTATAGAAACTTTTGCTATCTGTTTTATATTTTGCACTAGTTTACTTTCATAGTCTATCTTCCCTTTCTTAATCATTTTTTTTTTTAATTCTTTGCTGGCTTTTAAAAGCTTCTCAATCTGCTGTCCTCCCACTAGTTTTAGCCATTTTGTATGCCCTTGTTTTTAATTGGATACCGTCCTTTATTTCTTTAGTTAGTCACAGATGGCTATCTTTTCTCTTACACCCTTTCGTCCTTACTGGAATATATTTTTCTTGAAAGTTGTGAAATATCTCTTTAAATGTACACCACTGTTCATCAACCGTCCTACACTTTAATCTATTTTCCCAGTCCACTTTAGCCAACTCTGCCCTCATACCTTCATATTTAAGCTTAGTACACTGGTTGAGATCCAACTTTTTCACCCTCCATCTGAATTTGAAATCCAATCATGCTAAGATCACTCATTCCAAGGGGATCCTTTACAAAGACATTGTTTATTAATCCTGTCTCATTACACAGGACCAGACCTAAGATAGCCTGCCCCCTGGTTGGTTCTGTCACATACTGCTCAAAGCACCAATCACTTATGCACTCTATGAACTCTTCCTCAAGGCTACCCTGACCAATTTGATTTGTCCAATCAATATGGAGGTTAAAATCACCCATGATTATTGCTGTTCACTTTTTACAAGCCCCCAATATTTCCTGGTTCATGCTCCGACCAACAGAGTTGCTACTGTTGGGGGGCCTATAGACTACACCCACCAGCGACTTTTTCACCTTATTATTCCTTATCTCCACCCAAACTGTTTCAACATCCTGATCATTTGATTCAATATCATTTCTCACTATTGCAGTGATTCCATCCTTTATCAACAGAGCTATCCAACCTCCTTTTCCTTTCTGTCTGTCCTTCCAGATTGTCAAATACCCCTGAATATTTAATTCCCATTCCTGGTCACCTTGCAACCACGTCTCTGTAATGGCTATCAGATCGTACCTATTTGTCTCTATTTTTGCTGTCAACTCATCTATTTTGTTACAAATGCTACGTGCATTTCGACAAAGTGCTATTAAATTTGGTTTTTTACCCTTTTTTCCTGCTTGTTTCCTCGCTCCTTCAAACTCACTTTCTTTATTTTTGCTTTCTAATTGCAGCTCTACTCCCCTCCCTACTGAATCTATTTTAAGGTTCCCATCCCCCTGTCCAACTAGTTTAAACCCTCCCCAACAGCACTAGCAACTCCCCCCCGCTCCTCCCTGCGAGAATATTGGTCCCGGCTCTGTTGAGGTGCAACCCGTCCAGTTTGTAAAGGTCCCAGTTCCCCCAGAAACAGTCCCAATTCCCAGTGCCTCAGGAAACTAAAGCCCTCCCGCCTGCACAATCTCTCCAGCCACGTATTCATCTGCTCTATCCTCCTATTTCTGTACCCAATAGCTTATGGCACTAGGAGTAATCCGGAGATTACTACCTTTGAGGTCCTGCTTTTTAATCTCTCTCCTAGCTCCCTAAAGTCTGCCTGCAGGACCTCATCCCTCTTTCTACCTATGTCATTGGTCCCGATATGGACTACGACCTCTGGCTGTTCACCCTCTCCCCCCTTTGTCCAGGCCTGCCTGACAGTCGCTTTGGGGACGCTCCTGTTGGTGTGAATAAGCTCCCTCCTGGCTCTCACTTCCTCCACTGGAACCTCCAAGGGTGCATCAGGAAAGTGGGGGAAACCCTTCGACTCATCTCTGCAGTTGTTCACTGGACAATGAACGTGAGGAATACAACTTCGCTTTAAAAAGTGCATCCCCACTTTAAGTACAATTGGGAAACAGGCAGGCAATTGTCCAGGTCACGTGGGCAAGCTGCCCAATTCTCTTGGCAATCAGGAGGTATAGAGCTTGATAACCTCACATTTGAAAATCAGTAATAACTTGCAAAAGAAACTTCTGTGTAAAGCACCCAGTGTAACTCCCAGGAAGCCGAACTCTGTGATTAACCTTTTTAAACATTCTGTATAAATGCACATGTAAAACATGAAGGCTGTAAATACTGACTTTCTGTAATCTGTAAGAACTTCTGGAGACTTCTGTTTAAAATGTTTCATGTGAATCTGTGCTAACAATGAGAAACTCCTGTAGAGAGATCCCAACACAATAGAAGCGATACTGACTGTAAGAAACTTTTTGTGTAGAAATGTAAAAACACACACACTGTAATCAGCATAAACATCAAGAGAAAGCCCAACACAATAGAAGTGATACTGACTGTAAGAAACCTTTGTAGAAATGCAAACACCGATACTGATTATGTAACATGCGAGAACTATAATCAATGAGGCACAGTGAGGTTCGTGATAGTGCAAGACAATAAACAACAGCAGTCAGTTTCCGAAGTGCTAATGCATGCTCAACGATGATATAGATCATTGATGGATGAAAAGAAGGAATGTTGGTATGCCAGGTAGCCATGGGAACAACACATGAGAAAAGATAGGAACAAATCTCATATACGAAGGGAGCAAGGAGATAGCAGTGGTCAGAGAAGGGTGACCTGGTCAATCATCAGAAATTGCGCTCCACGAGCCCTTCAGACCGCTGGGTCGATCGTCAGTGTGCAGGGAAACTGAAACAGAGACTCAGTAAAGTTGAGTGGGAACACAGCTGCCATCAAGGAAGGGTGACCTGGTCAGTCATCAGAAGATATGCATCACGAAATGTCAGCGGACCACTGGGATGGTTGTGAGCACACTACAAATTAATCCGGGATGAAACCATCGACCTACAGAGGGCGGCCCATCCTTCAAATGTTCCTGAGATCTGGGAGTTGAAATGGCTCAGGCCTCAAGCTGACAATTCCATGAGGCCTTGCTGCTTACCCTGGCCCTGTGCGCACAATTCCCGTTCCTCGTTAAAATTGTGGTTCTAATTTCTACTCTGAAGCAATGCAAATTATTTAAGAATTCCAAATCTTCCTCTCAAACCAATTATTCTGCTCAATTATTTTTATTCCTGGTCATCACCATGAGAAGTCTAGCCATAATTGCTTTGGCATGTCTCTTATTCAGAACCTATTTGTATCTTTAGATTCCCTTTTTAATGTAGCTGAATTCCTGTCAGGTGCAATTAATTCTAACATGCAATATGATTTTCGCTACATCTTTCATTGTACAGGTGCAGCACCTAAAATCCAAAACCCTCAGGACCAAGGCTGTTCTGGACTTAGTGTTTTTCCAGACTTTCGAATGTGTTTCTGATGCCATGAATCCAGAAACACCCGAGCCTAGGTTCAGGTATTTCCGGATTTTGGAATGTCAGAAAGACGGTGGGGCGTGGGGGTGGGGGTGGGAGGGAGATGTTCGGCCCAGCTGGCCCCATCGAAGGAGGTCGTTGGGCGGGGCCCTGCCGAGAAGGCGTTCGGGCCAGGCAGGGCCCCGCGGAGGAGGTGTTCGGGCGGGGCACCGCTGAGGAGGTGTTCAGATGGGCCGGCGAGGAGGCCCCGAGGTAAGGGCAGTGGCAGCGGGACGAGCGAGGAAGGGCGAGTGGCGGTGAGGCCCGAGGTAAGGGCAGTGGCGGCGGGATGAGCGGGGTGAGGCGAGTGGCGGCGAGGCCCCGAGGTCGGGCAGCGGCGAGACCCTGAGGTCAGCAAGGTCGTCGCATGCGGATTCTGGAACATTTTACGGATTCTGGACGACCCTGCCACCGATCATCCCGGAATCCAGATTCTGTAACTCTGGATTTTTGATGCTGCAACTGTACAATTAAACTGTTGCACAAAATCACTCTTAGGGCACAAGTTTCGGGCCGCACCTAGAACGGCGCAGCCCCGACCTGGACGCCCGTTTTTCGCGCCACAAAGTGCGCCTAAAAAAAACTTCCAGATTCTCCGGCTCCTTGCTGGTCCTCTTGAGCCTGGCGCGGCGCAGCACGAGCTGTAGGGGGCGGAGCCAGGTCCCTGCGCTGAAAACAGTGCTGGGACCTCTGCACATGCGCGTTACAGTGGGCGCGCATGTGCAGTAGCTCCAGGCGCCCAAAACTGTGTGGGAGGGGCCAGAAGCACGCAGCCCCTAGCCCTGGCCGAATGGCCTCACTGGGGTTGCGTGGATAAGGCTGCCTCCCACGCCCAGCTCCTGCTTCCTCCTGACCCGACTCAACTCCCGCTTCCCCACCCCCCCCGCCCCCGGACCCGACCCGACCCGACCCCCCGACTGGACCCGACCCGCGCTCCCGACCCCCCCACCCCCCCGGGATCGGACCCGACCCAACCTGACCTCCCTCCCTCCGCCCCCGACATGAACCGACCCGCGCTCCCTCCCTCTCCCCCTACCCGAACCAACCCGACCTCCATCCTCCCCCCCCCCGACTCGACCCGTGCTCCTGACCGCCACCCCGCCAGACTGGACCCGACCCACGCTCCCGACCCCGACCCACGCTCCCCCCGACCCGACCCGCGCTCCCGACCCTGGACCCAGGACCCAACCCGACCCAACGCCACCTACCTGTAAATCTGGTGCTGGGGACGGGCCCTGCCCGAAGTCTTGGAACTGGGCCCGGCCCGTTCAGCCTCCCTCCCCTCCCCTTCTCCTTCCCCCCTTCTCCTTTCTCCCCTTCTCCTTTTCCCCCTTCTCCTCTCCCCCCCTTTCCCCTTCTCCTCTCCCCCACTTTCCTCTTCCCCTCTCCCCCCTTCTCCTCCTCCCCCTTCCCCTTCTCCTTCTCCCTCCTTCTATCCCCCCTCCCTTCTCTCCCCCCCTCCCTTCTCCCCTCTCCCTCCCCCTCTGCCTTCCTCCCTCCCCTCCCCCTGCCCCCCCTCACCCTCTACCCCCTCCTCCCCCTCCCCTCACTGTCAGAAACACAGACACTGACAGACAGAGAGTGAGAGACACACAGACAGACAGACAGACAGAGAGATCGAGACACTGACAGAGACACACTGGCGGGGCGGGGGGGGGGGGGGGGGGTGGGGGGGGCGGAGGGACATCCCAGCACACTGTTGGAGGGCTCCCGGTGCTGCAGTCGGTAAGTAGAAAATGTTTTATTTATTGATTTTTTTTAAAATTATTGCTTATTAATTTTTTTTGATTGATTTATTGGTTGATTTATTGATGTATTTATCATTTATTATTGATGATGGCTCTTTATTTGTAAAACTGAAGTGTTTAATGTTTGTAAACTTCCCTTTAAACCCCCCCCCCCCATTCCCTACGCCTGATTTGTAACCTACGCCTGATTTTCTAAAGTGTCGACAAGGTTTTTTCGAGCGTACAAAAATCTTCACTTACTCCATTCTAAGTTAGTTTGGAGTAAGTTTTCACTGCCGAAACTTTGAAAACAGGCGTAAATGGCCAGACACGCCCCCTTTTGAAAAAAAATTCTGTTCCAAAGTGAAACTGTTCTAACTGACTAGAAATGGAGCAAACTAAATGCTGAGAATTTGAATTTCTAAGATACTCCGTTCTACATCAGTTGCTCCAAAAAATCAGGCGCAACTGAGGCCGAAACTTGGGCCCTTAATGTGGGACCACACATCACTGTCAGTTATTTTAATTTCTCTGTGCCATTCCAACCCACCCTTGGGAAAACTTTCTCTTTTCCTTACTCAGCTGATCGTATGACTTCTTGCCTTTTGCTTCATTAGTCCTTTTCTAAATAAATCTTTGCATTCCTTATTCCCTTTTAATACTAATACTCTGGGATTAGATTTTCTGACTTGCAAATGGTCAGAATATGTGGTTCTTTCTAATTTACTACTTGAATCTCTTCTTTTGTCATGAATCCCATATTCCTTGCCTTACCCTTAATGACCTTCCTTTCCTGTTTCAATTCCCCTTTGCCACACCTCTCCCTAAAAAAATGTTCTAATCTTCAGATATACAACCCACCCACTCCCAATTCTTCACGCATGTTTTTCTTTGCGTATTCAAGGGGCCGAATGGCCTACTCCTGCTCCTAATTCTTATGTCCTTATATATATAAAAAAACAACCCTTGGCCCCACTTTGCTTGCTAGCTGCCACCCCATCTTCAACCTCCCTTTCCTGTCCAAAGAACTTGAACGTGTTGTCGCCTTCCAAATCCGTGACCATCTTTTCCTGAATTCAATGTTTGAATCCCTTCAATCTGGTTTTCACCCCTGCCACGGTACTGAAACAGCTCTCATCAAAGTCACAAATTACATCCTTTGTGAGTGTGACAAAGGTAAACTTTCCCTTCTCGTTCTTTTGAACCTGTCTGCAGCCTTTGACACAGTTGACCACTCCATCCTCCTCCAACGCCTCTCCACCATCGTCCAGCTAGGTGGGAATGCACTCACCCGGTTCCATTTTTATCTGTTTAATCGTAGTCAGAAAATCTCCTGCAATGGCTTCTCTTCCCACTCCCGCATCATTGCCTTTGGTGTCCCCCAAGGATCTGTCCTTGGCCCCCTCTTATTTCTCATCTATAAGCTGTTCCTTGGCGACATCATCCGAAAACATGGAGTCAGTTTTCACATGTATGCTGACAACACCCAGCTCTACCTCATTACCACTTCTCTCGATCTCTGCTTGGTATCTAAATTGTCAGATTGCTTTTCCAACATCCAGTATGAGCAGAAATCTTCTCCAATTAAATATTGGGAAGACCGAAGCCATTATCTTTGGTCCCAGCCACAAACTGCATTCCCTAACCACTGACTCCATCCCTCTCCCTCGCATTTGTCTGATGATGAACAAGACTGTTCGCAACCTAGGTGTCATATTTGACCCTTGTAATGTCTCTGCACATTGTTACAAACTCACACAAGGCATGGATATATCAGACATGGTCACTCTGTGACCTTCACTTTATTTTCAGGACTGAAGAGTCTTGATCCTGGGTGGGACCTCCCCTTTTATACCTGGAAGCCCAGGTGAGGAGCTCACTCCCTGTGGTCAGGGTGTGCATTACAAAGGTACACATACAGTATGCATGAGTTACAGTTACATACTTATAGTCATTGCAAGATGGTGAAATACACGACAACCCTGAAATGAGTTTCCAGCCACATATCCGCGGCATAACTAAAACCGCAATTTTCCATCTCCGTAACATTGCACGCCTCTGCCTCAGCTCTTCTGCTGCTGAAACCCTCATTCATGCCTTTGTTACCTCTAAACTTGACTACTCCAACAAACTCCTGGCTGGCCTCCCACATTCTACACTATGTAAACATGAGGTCATCCAAAACTCAGCAATCCAAGTCCTAACTTGCACTAAGTCATGATCACCCATCACCCCTGTGCTTTCTGACCTTCATTGGCTCCCGGTTAAACATTGCCTTGATTTCAAAATTCTCATCCTTGTTTACAAATCACTCCATGGCCTTGCCCCTCCCTATCTCTGTAATCTTTTTCAGCCTCACAACCCCACAAGATGTCTGCGCTCCTCAAATTCTTTCCTTTTGAACATCCCTCATTATAACTCTTTCCTAGAGGATCCTTTACAATAAGATCATTCATTAATCCTATCTCATTTCACATTACCAGATCTAAAATAGACTGCACCCTAATTGTTCTAAGAAACCATCCCGAATACATTCAATGAACTCATTCTCAAGCCTACCTTTGTCAATTTGATTTGTCCATTCTATATGAAGGTTAAAATCGCCCATGAATATTGCCGTACCTTTCTTACAAGCCTCTATTTTTTTCTTGATTTATACTCTGTCCTACAGTATAGCTGTAGTTAGGGGGCCTATAGACTACTCCCACCAGTGAATTTTCCCTTATTATTTCTTATCTCCACCCAAACTGATTCTACATCTTGATCTTCTGAGCCAATATAATTTCTCACTACTGCACTGATCTCATCCTTTATTAACAGAGCTACCCCTCCTGCTTTTCTTTTCTGCCTATCCTTCCGAAATGGCAAATACCCCTGAATATTCAGTTCCCAGCCTTGGTCATCTTACAACCATGTCTCTGCAATGTCTATCAGATCATACCCATTTATTTCTATTTGTGCTGACAACTCATTTATCTTGTTATGAATGCTGCATGCATTCAGATAAAGAGCTTTTAATTTTGCCTTTTGACCACTTTTCCCTACTCTGTCTCTACTTTCTGGTGTACTCTTATGTTTATATGCTCTGTCCCTTCCTGTCACACTCTGGTTATCATTACCTCTATCGTTACCCTGCACTATTGCCTTCTCCTTTCTCTTTGACTTTTCAATTTCCCCTCACCTGAATCCTCTCCCCATCCCCACCCCCAAACCCGCTCCAATTTAGTTTAAAGCCCTATCTACAGCCCTAGTTATTCGATTCAACAGGACAGTGGTCCCCACATGGTTCAAGTGAAGCTCGTCCCAACGGAATAGCTGCCTCTTTCCCCAATACTGGTGCCAATGTCCCATGAATTGAAACCCATTTCTCCCACACCAATCTTTGAGCCATGCATTCATGGGCCCCTGTACCACGGTTCTGTGTCAGTTTGCTCATCCGCTCTGCAGTCCCTGCTCTCATCCACACATGGAGCAAGAACCTCGTACATGTTGGACAGATGCAAAAGGCTCCTCCAATGCTACCTTCTGGGTCCCCAGACCTGCCTCACTTGTAGTCACACCGTCCTGTCCCTGACTATGGACCAAATTTGAAATAATTAACTTAAGGGTTATGACTGCCTTCTGGAACACAGCGCCCAGGTAACTCTCCCCCTTCCTGATGTGTCACAGTGTCTGAAGCTCATCAATTCTGAGCCGAAGTTCCTCAAGCCGTCAACACTTACTGCAGATGTGGTCGCCGTGGATCACACTGATGTCCACCAGCTCCCACATGCTGCAGTTGCAACACATCACCTGCCCTGCCATTTCTATCGTATTTTATTTAACTAATTAGGTTTTCTTTAATCTGTACCACGGCTCTTAATTTAAACCAATGCCCAAGTTTAGAAACCTTGTTCTATTTAATTAAATGTAATTAAATTTGTATTTAAGTAACTTAGTTTACAGTTTAGCTCCTTGACTTCTTAATTGAACTGGTTTGAGTATTGGGTAATGAAATTAAATATCTACCTGTAACACAAAGCACTACAAATAGTGTGGGCAAAAAGCTGCAACTCCTTCCCCCTCTTTTCTGAATTCCCACTCTTTCCATCACTGTGCCCATGAATTTCTCTCTCTCCAAATTAATTTTTAACAACTTGCCTTAACTCTTCTATCTTCATACACATTATGCAAATGAGAAGCTCACTATCACCAATAGGAACTTCTTTACACAGGTATATTCTGAGGCAGGGAATGTAGTTTAGTGACATGTGTTTAACTGTATGAGGACTTGGGTTCAATTTCTGGCATCTCCAAACACTTTTACAATGGAAGTCTGGACAAGGTGTTTATATACATGCATTTCACAGTGGATGCATGCCACAAATAGTTACCAACATCTTTACAATTGTTAGATTAACTACACTGTAAAAATAAAATATAATCTATTATTTCTACAATGCAGTCTACAGTACCTTAATGGAAGAAACATTCTAAAGTTTTCAAGGGCATAAATAAAGACATAACAATATCCCGAGGAAAGAGAAAAAGTAAGGAGGGATATTTTGGCAAAACTCTATAACTGTCTTTTTGATGCTCAAAGGCAATTTAGGAAATGTCTTGGAAATCACTCTTGCCAATCAACACATCAAAAGAGATGAATTAATTTGACCATAATTCTATAGATTCTAGCCAACAGGCTCTCTCACCATCTGTGGCCAACAGGTTATTTCATGGTCTATAGCCAGCAACAAATGAAGATACTGAATCAAAGGATACAAATTTGTCTAAAGGGCATTTAATGTCCATTAAAAAACATAAATTACGTTTTGGCCACATTGCTAAAACTTAATTTTCTAAGGAAAAAAATGTTCAAATATCAATGAACACCATTTTGTGTTTCTTCCCACAATATCACATTACGATAATGATGATTTGCCACCAAAAAGCATAGGATGAGTTTCCCTGATGGCCTAATGGGTCAAGGGTCTCCCTAGTGTAATGGTAAACCACATGGTTTCAGTGCTCAATTCCTGGTGTGTGGTGAATTTCCTGATCTCAATCAGGGCAGCAATGGAGATACTACATATGCAATCACGTGTAGTATTTTTAGGTGGTGGAGGACATGGATTTAGGAGGTGCTGCTGAAGAAGCCAGAGCAACTGTGCATTCTATAGATAGTACACATTGCAGCCAGAGGGGGTGGATGTTTAGACCAATGAGTGAAGTACAGTAAATAAAAACAGAAAATGCTGGAAATACTCAACAGTTCAGGCAGCATTTGTGGAGAGAGAGAAAAACAGAGTTAACGTTTCAGGTCAATGACCTTTTGTCAGAACTGGAAAACATTAGAGATGCAACAGATTTTAAGCAAGTGGAGGGGCAGGGAAAGGCAGGGAAGGGGAGAAAAAAACAAAAGGGAAGGTATGTGATAGGGAGGAAGGCAGCAGTGATTAAATATCAAAAGGTATAATAGTACAAAGCAAAAGGAGATGGTAATGGGACAAGTAAAGAAACAAAAGATGAGTCTAGAAGAGGTGTAAATGGGAATGGCAGTGTCATCAACAGCTGCCATGTGAAAAAATAGGAGCAGATTATGGGCTCAATTTTCCCCAAAGCTGTTTTTTGGCGTACTTGAAGAGTTATGCCCGTTTTGTTTGGGCCTAACTACGGCAAAAAAAAAATCATCCAAGTTTCCCCATTTGAATTGTTCATTTTGGCGCTGCCTTGCCTGTCCTTTTGCTTTGGGGGTGAAGTCTAAGATCTGCACCAAAAAGGTCGGGTTGCCACAGTAACCAGGGACACACTGCGGGCTGAGGCTGGACAGTGAAACATACAGCAGCCAGCTCACAGCAATGTGCACAAGCACATTACAAATTGCAGCAACTTACCGCCATTAAATTATTAAAGTGCTTATGACAAAAGTCTATCTCCCCCTCCCCCTCCCTTCCCCCGCCGCCCCCCTCCTGATGCCAGTGCCAGTACCTGCTACTATCCCAGGCCGAAGGGCCTCCTGATACCAGTACCCTCTACTATCCCAGGCCGAAGGGCCTTCCGATGCTGGTGCCGGTACCCGCTACTGTCCAAGGCCAAAGGACCTCCCCCTCCCGGTACCCGCTCCTAACTCTGGCCAAAAGGCTTCCCTCCCCTGCCAGTGCCAGTACCCGCTCCTAAACTCTGGCTGAAAGGCCTCCTCCCTCTCTCCCTCTCTCTCCCCCCTCTTTGCTGCTGCTGTCCAGGCCTTGGAAGTGCATCTGCTGCGCTGATTTCCTTATCTGCGCCGATTTTCTTAACTACTCAAAAGATTTTTCCACAGAGGTCACATATGCCGTCCTAAGAAAAGTTGGAGTAAATTGGAGCTGGCCAAACTTGCTTAAATGGCCAGAATTGGCATGGGTGGCACGTTACACCCGCAATGAGGTTAAAAAAAAACTAGCCTGAAGAAATCGTAACTAACTGAGTTACACTGGTGCACAATCTTTGGGGAAACTTGGATTTTTAAATTTAGGCCAAAAAAAGAGGTGCGTGCCAAAAAAACGGGGCAAATAACTGGGGAAAATTGAGTCCTATGGTCTGAAATTGCTGAACACGATGTTGAGTCAAGAAGGCTGCAAAGTGCCTAATTGAAAGATAAGGTGCAGTTCCTCAAGCTTTGGTTTAGCTTCATTGGTACAGTACAGGAGGCCGAGGGCAGAGAGATCCGAGTGGGAGTGAAGCAGAGAATTAAAGTGACAGCCAACCAGAAGTTCGGGGTCACACTTACGGACGGAACAGAGGTGTTCCGCAAAGCGGTCACCCCATCTGCATTTGGTCTCCCCAGTGTAGAGGAGACTGCATCATGAGCAGCGAATACAGTATACTAAATTGCAAGAAGTATAAGTAAATCACTGTTTCACCTGGAAGGAGTGTTTGGGGACCTGGACAGTGAGAAAGGAGGTGTTAAAAGGGCACGTTGAATCTCCTGCGCTTGCACGGGAAGGTACCATGGGAAGGAAAGGGGTATTGGGGATGATTGAGGAGTGGACCAGAGTGTCGCGGAGAGAGCTGTCCCTTCAGAATTTGAAAGGGGAGGGGAAAATGTGTTTGGTGGTGGGATCGTGCTGGAGGTGGCGGAAATGGCAGAGAATGATCCATTGAATGTGGAGGCTGGTGGATTGAAAGGTGAGGACAAGGGGAACCCTATCATGATTCTGGGAGGGAGGGGTGGGAAACGGAACGGACACGTTTGACGGCCATGTCAATCACGGTAGATGGGAATCCTCGGTTGAGGAAAAAGGAAGATCTATCGGAAGCACCAGTATAGAAGGTGGCATTGTCAGACCAGATGTCATGGAGAAGGAGAAACTGGAAGAACGGAATGGAGTCGTTACAGGAACAGCAGTGGAAGGAAGTGTATTCCAGGTAGCTGTGGGCTTATAGTGAATGTTTGTCGATAGCCAGAAATGGAGACAGAGAAGTCAAGGAAGGGGAAGCAAAGAGTCAGAGATGGATCATGTGAAGGTGAGGGAAGTGGAAATTGGAAGCAAAGTGAATGACATTTTCTAGTTCAGGGTGAGAGCAGGAAATGGCACCGATACAATCATAAATGTACTGGATGTAGAGGTGAGGGAGGGGACCTGACTAGGACTGGAACAAAGAATGTTCCATATATCCCACAAAAAGGTGGGCATAGCTAGGACCTATGCAGGTTCCCATAGTAACATCTTTAATTTGGAGGAAGTTAGTGGAATCAAAGGAGAAGTTATTCAATGTGAGAACAAGTTCAGCCAGGCGGAGGAGGGTGGTGGTGGATAGGACTGGTTGGGCTTCTGTTCAAGGAAAAAGCGGAGCACCCTCAGGCCATCCTGGTGGGGGATGGAAGTGTACAGGGATTGGATGTCCATAGTGAAAAGGAGACAGTTAGGGCCAGGGAACTGGAAACTGTTAAAGTGGTGGAAGGCACGGAAGAGTCTCAGATGTAGGTGGGAAGAGACTGGATAAGGGGAGAAAAAAGTAAAGTATACTGTCTTGTATGGTGTTCTTGAGTGGTGTTATGGCTTCTCCCATCCAGAAAAGTGAGTATTCCTTCACACCTGACATGTGCTTTGTGGGTAATAGAGAGGTTTTGGGGAGTCAGAAGGTAAGCTACTCGCTATAGAAATGGATGAAACTGTTTGAACATAAGAGCATAAGAATTAGGAACAGAAGTAGGCCATCTAGCCCCTCGAGCCTGCTCCGCCATTCAACAAGATCATGGCTGATCTGGCCGTGGACTCAGCTCCACTTACCCGCCTGCTCCCCGTAACCCTTAATTCCCTTATTGGTTAAAAATCTATCGATCTGTGATTTGAATACATTCAATGAGCTAGCCTCAACTGCTTCCCTGGGCAGAGAATTCCACAGATTCACAACCCTCTGGGAGAAGAAATTCTTTCTCAACTCGGTTTTAAATTGGCTCCCCTGTATTTTGAGGCTGTGCCCCCTAGTTCTAGTCTCCCCGACCAGTGGAAACAACCTCTCTGCCTCTATCTTGTCTATCCCTTTCATTATTTTAAATGTTTCGATAAGATCACCCCTCATTCTTCTGAACTCCAACGAGTAAAGACCCAATCTACTCAATCTATCATCATAAGGTAACCCTCTCATCTCTGGAATCAGCCCAGTGAATCGTCTCTGTACCCCCTCCAAAGCTAGTATATCCTTCCTTAAGTAAGGTGACCAAAACTGCACGCAGTTTGAATATGCCATGACAGGTTTTGACATCACCAATATTATGCAAAAGAGAGCTTTGATTTTGCATTATAGGAGAGAATATTTACAAGATACATGACATGCTACCAAATAATAGAAATGGTGTAGACTTTGAAAAGGCCAAGAAAACCCGCACTAATTATTTTATAAAGCAATCCAATCTTAATGGGTTGAACAAGAAAGAAACAAAGAATAAGATTTACAATCATATAGTATCAATAAATCCTTGGGAAATCCCAAAGTGCTTAACAGCCAATGAATTACTTTTGAAGTGTAGGTCTGTTGCTCTGTACACAAAATCAGCAGGCAATTTGCACACAGCAGGGTCGCACAACATCAAATGATAAATAAGCAATTAATCTGTCTTTAGTGTTGTTGGCTGAGGAATAAATATTGTCTTGCACACTGGGAGAACTAACTGCTCTTCTTCAAATTGTGCTAGGAAATATATTTTACATTCACCTGAACAAGTGGACAGGGTTTTAGTTTAATCCAAAAGATGTAGCATTCCCTCAGTACTGAACTGCAGTGTCAACTCAGCTTAAATCCTGGAGGGGGTTGTGAACTCACTAACTCAGGGACAATAAAAAGGAAAATAATTTGCTTTTATATATTGCCTTTCACATCCTCAGGACATCCCAAAGTACTTCAGTACAGCACCGAATTGTCAGCCTTGATTTATGTGCTCAGGTCCTGGATATGACGTTGAAGCCTTGATCTTCACAACTCAAAGTTGAGAGTGTTACGACTAAACTAGGCTGCCTTTTGCACATATTTGCACACAAGTAGCAAAATGTAATTTTACTGATGAAAATCAGGAAGTCAAAACACAGATGAAAGAAGGATGTTCATCTAAAATGTTGTACTGCCGATCCCAGGAGAACAAGCACACCATAGATGAACTTTTAGAACTGTCTGGAGTACTTGATCTAGAACATTAGAACATAAGAATTAGGAGCAGAAGTAGGGCCATATGGCCCCTCAAGCCATATAAGATCATGGCTGATCTTCGACCTCAACTCTACTTTCCTGCCCTATCGCCATATTCCTTGATTCCTCTAGAGTTTAAACATCTATCTATCTTAGCTTTGAATATACTCAATGACTGAGCATCTACAGCCCTTTGGGGCAGATAATACCAAAGACTCACAACCCTCCGAGTAAAGAAATTCCTCCACATCTCAGTCTTAAAAGGCTGACCCCTTATCCTGAGACAATGCCCCCTGGTTCTAGACTCCCCAGCCAAGGGAAAAAAAATCTCTCAGCATATATCCTATCAATTTAAGTTCAATTAATTTAATAAATCTGAAATAAGAAGCTAGTATCATTAATGGTAACCATGAAACTACCAAATTTTCATAAAAACCCATCTGGTTCACTAATGTCCTTTAGGGATGGTAATCTTCGATCCTTACCCTGTCTGGCCTATATGTGACTACAGGCTCACAGCAATGTGGTTGACTTTTAACTGCCTTCCGAAGTGGCAGCTCACCACTACCTTCTCAAGGGCAATTAGGAATGGGCAATAAATGCTGGCCTTGCCAGTGATGTCCACATCCCATGAATGAATAATAAAAAAATCTTATATGTTTCAATTAGATCACCTTTCTTTCTTCTGAACTCCAGAGAATTTCTTGTGTTAGGACACCTAAATCTCTGTGGAAGCAGGTCATTCTTGATATGAGGGACTGCCTAATACTAATACTAATACTTTCTGAACACCAACATTTAATAGTTTCTCACCATTTAAAAAATATTCTGATTTCTATTCTTCCTACTAAAGTGAATAACCTCACATTTCTCCACATTATACTCCATCGGTCACCTTATTGCTCACTCACTCAACCTGTCTATATCCCTTTGCAGGCTCTTTGTGTCCTCCTCACAGCTTATTTTCCCACATAGCTTTGTATTGTCAGCAAACTTGATTACATTGCTTCGGTCCCTTTATCTAAGTTATTAAAATAGATTGTAAATAGCTGAGGCCCAAGCACTGATCGCTATGGCACGTCATTAGTTACAGCCTGCCAATCTGAAGCTGAGTTGTTTATCCCTACTCTCTATTTTCTGTCCATTAATCAGTCCTCTATCCATGCTAATACACGACCACAACCCTGTGTGCCTTTATCTTGCAAAACAACCTTTTATGTGGCACCTTATTAAATGACTTTTGAAAATCCAAATATACTACATCTACTGGTTCCCCTTTATTTACCCTGCTAGTTACATCCTCAAAAAAACACATAGGGGGAGAAATTGGGTTCAGTTACACCTCCCGTTAGAGCCCCTGGAGTGCTAACGCCAATCTTTTGAAAGCTTAGAAGCATTAGCTCCTAGCTTTAAGTTTCCCAGCTTTCAAAAGTTACCACCACCAAATGGGGCGATAATGAATTTTGTCCCCATAAATTTGTCAAACACGACTTCCCTTTCATAAAACCATGTTGACTCTGCCTAATCATATTGGCCCTGAAATTCCGGCCTCGCTGGGTCCATACAGAGTGTGTACGGACCCGGGAAGGCATCGCAAAAGCCGGTTTTTAGCACGCAATGCGCATGCGCCGAAAACTGGCTTTTCCGATCTGTCAAGTTTCTGGCTTGACAGATCACACACATCTCGGAGAGAAGGACACTCTCACGGCAGAGATTGGGCTATTTGCCCATCTCTTGCCCTGCGAATGTCCTTAAAACTCTTGTGCCTGGTAAAAGGAGGTGCATAGCTTACTTTTACCAGCATAAGAGTTTTAAAACATATCAAAAACTTATAAAAATAAAATATAAAAATACATATTTATGTTAAAAATGCTGCCTACTTGGGTAATTTTATTTTAAACCATAATTAAAACTTAAAAAAAAAATTGGCAAGTATTTTTTTTTCAAAAACGTTTCTATCAACTTTAATTTCTATAATGTATTTATGTGAGGTGTTTTAAAAAAATGTTTATGTCGTGTTTGGGTGTTTGGGGATGTTTCCCATTCATAATAATAGGAGTTTCGGACTTACAAAATTCCTATTGCTATGAATGACAAAATACTTCATTGTGATTGGGTGTTCAGACCCACGTGACTTCTACGGACGTCCCAACGTGAACGCGCTCCATTGTGCAAGAAGAGGAGGCCTCAAGTCAGGATCTCTGGTGAGCATTTGACCAAACGGTAAGTGCACATCCTTTGTGCTATTTTTAGTTGAATGCCCGCGGGAAGAAGAAACCGGGATTTCAGAGCCAACATGATTTTATAAGTGCTCTGTTACCACTTCCTTAATAATGGATTCCAGCATTTTCTCGACGACTGATGTTAGGTTAACTGGCCAGTATTACCCTGATTTCTTGGATAGCAGGGTTACATTTGATACCTTCCAATCCAATGGGACCGTTCCTAAATCGAGGGAGTTTGGAAGATCAGATGCAATGGGGCTGAAAAGGCTTCCCACGGGCAATTGCCTCCGACCTGAAGCATTTCTATGAAAGTACCTGGTGGTCCAGGAGGAGCGTGGGATTCTGGTGGGGAGGCCTTCTCTTCCCGCGCTGCGAAGCCCGCTCCTGTCCTCGAGGTTCCCATGCAGAATGTGCAGTCACGTGTGACTGAACAGCCAATCAGCCAAACAGCCGCAGCTTTCTCATTAATAGCAGTGAGAACGCCGTAGCTATGAGTTCTCATTGCTATTAATGAGAAAAAAAAACAAACACACCAAACAGATAAAATAAACAATAAAAAAACACCTCACATAATTAAAATTAAAATTAATAAATATCTTAGAGAAATGTTTTTTTCTGAGTTTTTAAAAGGTTTTTTTAATTATGGTTAAAAATAAATATAACGTAGTGGGTAGGGTTTTAAAAAATAATATGTGTTTTTTAATTTAATTTAATTATATTTTTGTATGCTTTTAAACTCTTACGCCTGAAAAAGTAAGCTATACGCTTGCTTTTATCAGGCACAAGAATTTTGAGGACATTTGCTGGGCAAGATATGGGTAAATCCCACAACCTTGCCCTTGCAAATGTCCTCGCACCTGATATGTGTGAGATATGTCAAGCCTTTATTGCAAAGGGAATGGAGTATAAAAGTAGGGAAGTCCTGCTACAAGTGTACAGGGCATTGGTGAGACCACACCTGGAGTACTACATACAGTATTGGTCTCCTTATTTAAGGAGGGATATACTTGCATTGGCGACTGTTCAGAGAAGGTTCACGTGATTGATTCCTGAGATAAAGGAGTTATCTTACGAAGAAAGGCTGAGCAAGTTGGACCTATACTCATTGGAGTTTAGAAGAATGAGAGATGATCTTATTGAAACGTATAAGATTCAGAGGGGGCTTGACAGGGTAGATGCAGAGAGGATGTTTTTCCTCGTGGGGGAATCGTGAACTAGGGGGCATAGTTTCAGTGGTCACCCATTTAAAACGTAGATGAGGAGGAATTTCTTCTCTCAGAGGGTCATGAATCTTTGGAATTCTCTACCCCAAAGAGCTGAGGAGGCTGGGTTATTGAATATATTTATGGTGGAGATAGACAGATTTTTGAACGATAAGGGAGTCAAGGAGAAATGTGAGTGAATGCATTTAGGGAGGGCTAACAAGGAAACGGAATACACATTAATTGGTTGGACACTGGGAAGTGTAGAGAAACAAAGGGACCTTGGAGTGCATGTCCACAAATCCCTAAAGGTAGCAGGCCAGGTAGATAAGGTGGTTAAGAAGGAATATGGAATGCTTGCCTCGATTAGACGAGGCACAGAATGCAAGAGCAGGGGGTTATGCTTGAACTGTATAAAACACTAGTTAGGCCACAGCTAGAGTACTGCGTGCAGTTCTGGTCAGCGCATTACAGGAAGGATGTGATTGCACTGGAGAGGGTACAGAGGAGATTTACGAAGATGTTGCCTGGTCTGGAAAATCTTAGCTATGAGGACTGATTGGGTAGGCTGGGTTTGCTTTCCTTGGAACAAAGGAGGTTGAGGGGAGACCTCATTGAGATGCATAAAATTATGAGGGGCCTAGATATAATTGATACAAACGTCTTATTTCCCTTAGCTGAGGGGTCAACAACCAGAGGTTAAAGTAATTCGTAAAAGGTTTTGAGGAGAATTGAGGAGAAATTTCTTCATCCAGAGTGTTGTGGTTGTCTGGGACTCACTGCCTGAAAGGGTGGTAGAGGCAGAAACCCTCACCACATTTAAAAAGTACATGGATGTGCACTTGAAGTGCTGTAACCTGCAGGGCTATGGACCTAAAGCTGGAAGGTGGGATTGGGCTTGATAGCTTCTTGTTGGCCGGCACGGACACGATGGGATGAAATGTCTTCATTTTGTGATATAAATTTCTAAGATTCTATGATTCTAAGGGTTACGGGGAGCGGCAGAGAAGTGCAGTTGAGGCCAAGATCAGATCAGCTATGATCTTATTGAATGGCGGAGCAGGCTCAAGCGGCCAAATGACCTACTTCTACTCCTATTTCTTACTGAGGCTTACGAAAGCACGGGCTTTACACTAAACATTCGTAAGACAAAGGTCCTCCACAAGTCTGTCCTCGCCGCACACCACTGCCCCCCAGTCACCAAGGTCCACGGCGCCGCCCTGGACAATGTGGACCACTTCCCATATCTTGGGAGCCTCCTATCAACAAGAGCAGGCATTGACGACGAGATCCAATACTGCCTCCAATGCACCAGTGCAGCCTTCGGCTGCCTGAGGAAAAGAGTGTTTGAAAACCAGGCCCTCAAAACTGTCACCAAGCTCATGGTCTACAGGGCTGTAGTAATACCAGCCCTCCTGTATGACTCAGAAACATGGACCATGTACAGCAGAAACCTCAAGCCGCTGGAGAAATACTACCAACGATGTCTCCGCAAGATCCTACAAAACCCCTGGGAGGACAGACATACCAACGTTAGCGTCCTCGTCCAGGCCAACATCCCCAATATTGAAGCACTGACCACACTTGATCAGCTCGGCTGGACAGGCCACATAGTTCACATACCAGACACAACACTCTCCTAAAGCAAGCGCTCTACTCGGAACTCTTTCATGGCAAACGAGCCAAAGGTGGACAGAGGAAACGTTACAAGGACACCCTCAAAGCCTCCCTGATAAAGTGCGACACCCCACTGACACCTGGGAGTCCCTGGCCAAAGACCGCCCTAAGTGGAGGAAGTGCATCCGGGAGGGCGCTGAGCACCTTGAGTCTCGTCGCCGACAGCATGCAGAAATCAAGCGCAGGCAGCGGAAAGAGCGTGCAGCAAACCAGTCCCACCCACTCCTTCCACTATTTGTCCCACCTGTGACAGAGACTGTGGTTCTTGTATTGGACTGTACAGCCATCTAAGAATTCATGTTAAGAGTGGAAACAAGTCTTCCTCGATTTCGAGGGACTGCCTATGATGATGATGATTTCTTATGTTCTTTTGTTCTTATGTTCTTAAATGCCAGTATGACCGGCAACTTGGGTTAACAGCCGTTGAAAATGGCCACAGCACTACTGTTGAAAAGTTTGTGCTGGGGGTTGCCAATGTGGAGTGCAGTGCTAACTTAGCATGCAACGCCATCCGGATGGTATTAATGGAGGCCTCTGACCCGAAGTTCCTGTCCACAGTCAGCGTTGCAACTTCTTAAAGCTTGTGGGAGCGAGGCTGTGGAGTTTGCAAGACATTGTAGGTAAGTAAAGCGCCTACGAGTTAAAGGGACATTGCATTCAGAGCTATTAAAAATTAGAATGCAGTGATAAATAGAAGCCCTCAGCCCTTACTGCCTTTCAGTACAAAAATTACCGTTAAAAAGAAGTCCCAAATGCGATTCTTCAGCAATTAAAGCTGAATTCCCTTCCGAACTTCAAAAAAATGGGAGAAGTGCTTCAGCACTAACACAAATGGCTCAGCAAGTCAGGGAAGGAGCACCCAGGATCTCACACGCAGCATTCCAGTTTTGTGCAAGGAATCAACATTGCAAGACAGGTCCTCTACCCACAGGGGTCAGGAGGCCCTCCAGAAAAAAGGATGTGGGACTATATCACCAAGGCCATTACTGCTTCCAGTGTTCCCCACAGGACCTGACTCCAGTGTCCAAAGAATCTTCATGACCTCAGACCATTGGTCAATGTCAGTGAATGCATCGTGAAAAGCCATCTCCTACCAACTGTATCACTAGCTTCAAGTACAAGGGTATCGTGGCACAGTGGTTATGTTCCTGGATTAGTCAACCAGAGGCCTAGACTAATGATTCAGAAATATGAGTTCAAATCCCATCATGGCAGCTGGGGAATTTAAATTCAGTTAATTAAAAAAAAATCTGCAATAAAAAGCTACTATTGGTAATAGTGACCATAAAACCACCAGATTGTTGTAAAAATCCACCTAGTTCAGGGATTCAGCACTAGGGTTGAAATTTGCAATGGTTTGCCACTTTCTTCACTTAACACACGCTTACAGTTGGTGCTAATTTAGGGAATTACTCCCCCTATGACTCTAGTTTTGGATGGAAGAATGCCACTCTCAATCTCAATGAGTAATTTTAACAAATTATCATCACTATTCCCCAGAGGATCCTGTAAGATTACTAGTTAACCCTGTCACATTATACAAAACAAGATTTAAAATAACCTGTTCCATGATGTATTGTTTGTGGAAACTATTTTGAATGCATTCCATGAACCCATCCTCCAGACTACACATGCCAGTTTGATTTGCCTAATCTATATGAAGATTAAAGTCCCCCATAATTGTTACATTTTAGCCGAATGGCACCACCAGTGACTACACTTCAAAACTATATATTTGGCTGTGAAGCGATTTGAGGTGTCTTGAGGCAAGAACAGGAGAAAGGCAAGGCCATCCACAAACTGTTAGCACTGGAAGGCAATATCATGGACATTACAGGCAGGAGGTGTGTCAGGAATGTATTGACTGACATGTCCTGCAGTATTTTTGTTCCCTGTTAAAGGATCAGTTGAGGAATCAACTGTTAATTACCTGAATGCAGAGCCGGGAGGAGCAGAAGTACCCCACATTAAAACCGCAGATCATTTGTGGCCACAACGCTCCACTTCTTGACTCCCCCCTGAACTTTGTCCCACCCCTGCTGTGGTAGTGGACTGCAAACTGTGTGATGTCGCTTACAGAACCTATTGCAGCCAGGCATGGTCCTGTGGTTTTAAGGGCCACTGTGACCTTGATAAGCACAGGCAGTGCTGTCCATGCCTTGGTGTAGGCCTTCAGTTACTGCTGCAACAGGTGACACAGCTAACTGACAGCTTCCCTCGTAAAGCGGAGGCATGTCACACATTGCTCCTTCGTTAAGTTCAGGTCACAATCCAGTTCCTCATACATGCCTGCTGTATGATCTTCTGTGTTCTCCTTTGTCCTCTTCTATCAGGATCTCCTGGTCTGTGCACTGATGCTGCTGCTCCCCATCCTACAGCCGCAATGGTAGACCCAGCAGAACACCCATTATAAATTTAACAGTGGTGAATGCAAGCACAGAAAGACTCATGCGACTCTATAAAGTTCTGCAGACAAATTATTAAACAGTGCTACAGTAGCCAAAACAACCAAAAAATGGTCCACAAACACCCTAGCCACTGAAAGTGACTAACCAGAGACTTACTTTAATGGAGATGAAGATCCCTTTAAATAGTGCTTCTGCATCCTGCTTCTTGACTGTTCCCGCCAGGATTTACTGGGCAGGTGTTAAGAATTTGCGTATCAGGTGCTGGCACAGATGAATTTTGAAAACGGTTCTAAAACAGAAGGACCAATATTTTAAATGCCTAAAAGCTTATTTAAAAAGGCGTCCAGAAGACTGAACTGATGAGCGACAAATTAAATACATTATGGATAATGCACGGTATTACATATTGGAAGTAAAAATAGGATGTACACTTACTCCATGCACAAGATAGAACTTGCCAAGAAAGTTGAAAGAGAGGTGTCAGACATTTCGACATTCACCATATCTAAACACTGTGAGGTGACAATAAACAAAGCAGGTCAAATGCTGGCTTATATTGCCAAAACATTTGTCAAATTTGCCTGAAAATGTAACATGACATAATCCAGCATTCCCTTGAGTACTGCGTACAGTTCTAGTCACTGTAACATCAGGGGGTAATCCAGTCAGCAACGGCAGAAGAGAACAGTAAACTTGACACCTCATGCAAGAGTGAACAATTACAGGTAATGACATGATAAGTTAAGTCTCTTCATAAAATCATAGAATCACAGAAGTTTACAGCACGGAAGGAGGCTATTTCGGCCCATTATGTCCGCGCCAGCCAACAAGAGGCTATCCAGCCTAATCCCACTTTCCAGCTCAAGGTCCGTAACTCTGCAGGTCACAGCACTTCAAATGCACATCCAAGTACTTTTTAAATGTGGTGAGGATTTCTGCCTCTACCACCCTTTCAGGCAGTGAGTTCCAGACCCCCACAACCCTCTGCGTGAAGAAATTTCCCCTCAAATCTCCTCTAAACCTTCTACCAATTACTTTAAATTTATGTCCCCTGGTTGCTGACTCCTCTGCTAGGGGAAATAGGCCCTTTCTATCCACTATATCTAGGTCCCTCATAATTTTATACACCTCAATGAGGTCTCCCCTCAGTCTCCTCTGTTCCAAGGAAAACAAACCCAGCCAATCCAGTCTGTCCTCATAGCTAAGATTCTCGACTCCCGGCAACATCCTCGTAAATCTCTGCTGTACCCTCTCCAGTGCAATCACATCCTTCCTGTAATGCGGTGACCAGAACTGCATGCAGTACTCCAGCTGTGGCCTAACTAGTGTTTTATTCAGTTCAAGCATAACCCACCTGCTCTTATATTCTATGCCTCGGCAATAAAGGCAAGCATTCTGTATGCCTTCTTAACCACCTTATCCACCTGGCCTGCTACCTTTAGGGATCTGTGGACATGCACTTCCAGGTCCCTTTGTTCCTCTTCAGTCTCCAAACGAGATACGTCAGAGGAGGCCTTATAGCAGGTATATGAAAATACTTAAAAGAAGCAGCACTTGATGTAGCACTCTTGTGTTTGAGTCACAATGCAATGGATTCAAGCCCCAACATGGACTTGTGCACTTAATTTAGGCTGACTCTTTCCAACTGAAGGAATGCTGCATTGTTGGAAATAAAGGGGGTTAAATTAGTTCGCCTCTGAAAGCGGGCGTGGATAAGGGGTTGACCATTTAAGATTGAGATGAAGAGGAAATTCTTCACTCAGAGGGTTGTGAATCTTTGGAATTCTCTATCCAAAGGGCTGTGAATGCTGAATCATTGAGTATATTCAAGACTGAGATAGATTTTTATACTCTAGGGGAAATCAAGGGATATGGAGATCGGGCAGCAAAATGGATTGAGTTCGAAGATCAGGCGTGATCTTATTGAATGGTGAAGCAGACTCGAATGGCCTTATGGCCTAGTCCAGCTCCCAATTCTTATGTTCTTATTATAATGATCACTCTGTGCAGCCAGCACTCCCCACATTGTTCATTGGCTGGACACATCAACAGGGGGCCCAATATCATTACTGCCTGGCACTCAAGTGTAGTGCTGATGGAGTGCTGCACTGTCAGAGGTGCCGTCTTTCAGATGGGACGTTAAACCGAGGCCCCATCTGCCCTCTCAGGTGGACAGAAAAGATCCCTGGCACTATTTCGAAGAGCAGGTGAGGTATCCCCGGTGTCCTGGCCAATATTAGCCCTTAATCAACATGAAACAAAACAGATTACCTGGTCATTATCACATTGCTGTTTTTGGTAGCTAGCTGTTTTGTTTCCTACATTACAATAGTGACTACACTTCAAATGTACTTCATTGGCTGTAAAACGTTTTGGGACATCCTGAGGTCGTGAAAGATGCTATATAAATGCAAGTCTTTCTTTCTTCGCTTAAAGCTTGCCTGTACTACTTAAAGGGAAGGTGCATTGTGAATGCTGGAGATGCTGATATCATTGGGAAAATGTGCTCTACAACAATCAACAATAGCTGACCATGGGAGAGCGCGGGCACCAAAGTTTGCAGATGCAGCATTGGAGGTCTTGGTGGAATCAATCATAGAAATTTATGGCACAGAAGGAGGCCATTCAACCCACTGTGTCTTTGCCAGTCGAAGAAGAACTATCTGGCCGAATCCCACTTTCCAGCTCTTAGTCCGTAACCCTCTAGATTACAGCACTTCAAGTGATTATCCAAGTACTTGTTAACTGTGATGAAGGTTTCTGCCTCTACCACCCTTTCAGGCAGTGAGTTCCAGTCTCCAACACCCTCTGTGTGAAAAATGCTTTCCTCAACTCCCCTCTAATCTTCTACCAATTACTTTAAATCCATGCCCCCAGATTACTGACCTCTCAGCTAAAACAAATAGTTCCTTCCTATCCACTCTATCTAGGCCCCTCATAAATTTATACACCTCAATTAAGTCACCCTTCAGAAATATGGAAACATAGAAAATAGGCGCAGGAGTAGGCCATCTGGCCCTTCGAGCCTGCACCACCATTCAATAAGCTCATGGCTGATCATTCCTTCAGTAGCCCGTTCCTGCTTTCTCTCCATACCCCTTGATCCCTTTAGCCGCAAGGGCCATATCTAACTCCCTCTTGAATATATTCAATGAACTGGCATCAACAACTCTCTGTGGTAGGGAATTCCATGGGTTAACAACTCTCCGAGTGAAGAAGTTCTTCCTCATCTCAGTCATAAATGGCTTACCCCTTATCCTAAGACTATGTCCCCTGGTTCTGGACTTCCCCAACATTGGGAACATTCTTCATGCATGTAACCTGTCCAGTCCCGTCAGAATTTTATATGTTTCCATGAGATCTCCTCTCATCCTTCTAAACTCCAGTGAATACAGGCCTAGTCGATCCACTCTCTCCTCATATGTCAGTCCTGCCATCCCAGGAATCAGTCTGGTGAACCTCCGCTGCACTCCCTCAATGTCTTTCCTCAGATTAGGAGACCAAAACTGAACACAATATTCCAGTGGGGCCTCACCAAGGCCCTGTACAACTGCAGTAAGACTTCCCTGCTCCTATACTCAAATCCCCTTGGTATGAAGGCCAACATACCATTTGCCTTCTTCAGCTCCTGCTGTACCTGCATGCCAACTGATGAATCATAACACCCAGGTCTCGCTGCACCACCCCTTTTCCTAATCTGCTGCCATTCAGATAATATTCTGCCTTTGTGTTTTTGCCCCCAAAGTGGATAACCTCACATTTATCCAGATTAAACTGCATCTGCCATGTATTTGCCCATTTGCCTAACCCGTCCAAATCACCCTGCAGCCTCTTAGCATCCTCCTCACAGCTCACACCACGACCCAGTTGAGTGTCATCTGCAAACTTGGAGATATTACACTCAATTCCATCATCCAAATCATTAATATATATTGTAAAGAGCTGGGGTCCTAGCACTAAGCCCTGCGGCACTCCACTAGTCACTGCCTGCCAGTCTGAAAAGGACCCGTTAATCCTGACTCTCTGCTTCCTGTCTGCCAACCAGTTCTATATCCACGTCAGTACATTACCTCCAATACCATGTGCTTTGATTTTGCACCCCAATCTCTTGTGTGGGACCTTGTGAAAAGTCTTTTGAAAGTCCAAATACACCACATCCATTGGTTCTCCCCTGTCCACTCTACTAGTTACATCCTCAAAAAATTCCAGAAGATTTGTCAAGCATGATTTCCCCTTCATAAATCCATGCTGACTTGAACCAATCCTATCACTGCTTTCCAAATGTGCTGCTATTTCATCCTTAATGATTGATTCCAACATTTTCCCCACTACTGATGTCAGGCTAACTGGTCTATAATTCCCCATTTTCTCTCTCCCTCCTTTTCAAAAAGTGATGTTACATTAGCAACCCTCCTATACATAGGAACTGATCCAGAATCGATAGACTGTTGGAAAATTATCACCAATGCATCCACTATTTCCAGGGCCACTTCCTCAAGTACTCTGGGATGTAGACTATCAAGCCCTGGAGATTTATCGGCCTTCAATCCCGTCAATTTCCCTAGCACAATTTCCCGCCTAATAAGGATATCCTTCAGTTCCTCCTTCTCACTCGACCTTCGGACCCCTAGTACATCGGGAAGGTTATTCGTGTCTTCCTTTGTGAAGACAGAAACAAAGTATTTGTTCAATTGGCTTGCCATTTCTTTGTTCCCCATTATAAATTCTCCCGAATCCAACTGCAAGGGACCAACGTTTGTCTTCAGCCTTCTCCGTTCCAAAGAAAACAACCCCAGCCTATCCAATCTTTTCTCATAGCTGAAATTCTCCAGTCCTGGCAACATCCTCATAAATCTCCTCTGTACCCTCTCTAGTGTAATCAAATCCTTCCTGTAATATGGTGTCCAGAACTGTACACAGTACTCTAGCTGTGGCTTAATAACGTTTTATATATTTCTAGCATAATCTCCCTTCTCTTATATTCTATGCCTCAGCTAATAAAGGAAAGTATCCCGTATGCCTTCTTAACTACCTTATCTACCTGGCCTGCTACCTTCAGGGACATGTGGACATGCACTCCAAGTCCCTCTGTTCCTTTACATTTCTCAGTATCCTACCAACTATTGTGTATTCCCTTGCCTTGTTAGCCTTCCCCAAATGCATTACCTCACACTTCACCGGATTGAATTCCATTTGTCACTTTTCTGCCCACCTGACCAGTCCATTGATATCTTCCTGCAGTCTACAGATATCTTCCTCACTATCAACCTCGCGGCCAATCTTTGTATCATCTGCAAACTTTTTAATCATGCCCTCTACATTGAAGTCGAAATCATTGACATATATCACAAAAAGCAAGGGACCTAATATTGAATCCTGTAGAACTCCACTGGAAACAGCCTTCCATTCACAAAAACAACAATCGACTATTACCCTTTGCTTCCTGCCACTGAGCCAATTTTAGATCCAATACGCCACTTTCCCTTGGATTCTTTTTTGACCAACCTGCCATGTAGGACCTTATCAAAAGCCTTGCTAAAATCCATGTAATCTACATCAAATGCCCTTCCTTCATCGACCCTCCTCATTACCTGCTTAAAAATTCAATCAAGTTAATCATACACAATCTTCTCTTAACAATTCTATGCTGACTGCCTTGATTAATCAGTAACTTTCTAAATGTTGATTTATACTATGTCTCAGAATTTTTTACAATAATTTTCCCATTACCAAACTGATTGGCCTGTAATTACTTGGTCTATCCCTTTCTCCCTTTTTAAACAATGGCACAATGTTAGCAGTCCTGCAGTCCTCTGGCACCATACCTGTAGCCAGAGTGCATTAGAAAATTATGGTCAGAGCCTCTGCTTTTTCCTCCCTTGCCTGTCTTAACAGCCTGGGATACATTTCATCCGGGCTTGGTGATTTATCTACGTTCAATGATGCTAAACCTCTTCATACTTTCTCTCTCACTCTCTTTATCCCATCTAATATTTCACACTCTTCCTCTTTAACTACAGTGTCTGCATCGTCCCTCTCTTCTGTGAAGACAAATGCAAGATATTCATTGAGAACCATACCCAAATCTTCCATCTCAACACACAGGTTACCTTTTTGGTCTCTAATAGCCCTATTCTTTCCTTAGTTATCCTCTTGCTCTTTATATATTTATAAAGCATCTTTGGGTTTTCCTACATTTTACTTGCCAATATTTTTTCATGCCCTCTCTTTGCTTTCCTAATTTCCTTTTTAATTTCTCTCCTGCACTTTCTGTACTCCTTTAGGCTTTCTGCAGTTTTTAGCTCTCGGTGTGTACAAAACTTCCCTTTCTGTCCTCATCCTACCCTGCATGCCCCTTGACATCCAAGGGGCTCTAGATTTGGGAGCCCCACCAAGTTTCTTTGTGGGATTATATTTGCTCTGTACCCTCAGGATCTCCTCCTTGAATGCCTCCAACTGCTCTGACACTGATTTAGCTTCAAGTAGCTGTTTTCGGTCCACTTTTGCTAAATCTCAGCCTTTCCCCAATCGAGAACTTTACACCTGGTTTATCTTTGTCCTTTTCCATAACTATGCTGAATCTAACTGAATTATGATCACTACCACTAAAATGCTCTCCCATTGATACCCCTTCCATCTGCCAGCTTCATTCCCTAAAACTAAGACCAGAATTGCCCCCTCTTTTGTTGGTCTTGTTACATACTGGCTAAAAAAGTTAAGAAATATGCGCCCTCTATAGCTTTTACACTGACTCTATCCCAGTTAATATCAGGGTAGTTGAAATCCCCTTCTATTACTGCCCGATGGAGGTCCTGGTCAAGGAGTTGAGTGCCAGGAGATAGGTTATCTAATGTTCAGAGTGCAGCCGGGTGCCCAGTCAGTCGCTGCAGGAGGCCTGGAAGGAGATAGCTAAGAATGGAATTGCAAGAAGTAACATCCCCAGGACATGGGTGCAGTGCCTGAAAAAGTTCAATGACCCTAACTGCAGACCAAAGGTGAGAATATTGACTTGCTCTCTCAAGGATGATGCCTTGCCACAGCACATTTTCACCTGCCCAGCACTCCAAACCCTTCTCTTCCTGTTCCACATGCATCTCCTCTAATCCAATGGCGACATTGCAATAAAACCCCTTCTCATTACAATCACATACTTGTGAGTGGCTGCTTCCCTTAGAACAGCCACAAATGCAATTCTGCTTTTGCCTGGTTACAACTGAAACATATTTCATTCTTCCACTTATACGGCTTTCACGTTTTACACTGGAGCCATTTTTTTGAACATTCTCACCTCTCTATTTTGCTCACAACTTTCTGCTTCTCAGTATGCCCACTAACTGAAGCTCCCTCACACATCGGCACGTCTATTTACAAGAACCACATACAAACTCTCTCCCTCTCTTCTCGCTGTCTCACATCAAATGGTAGAGGACCCGAACTGGGAGAGGGTTATCTACCATACATGTCCTCAGTCAGTTGGAGGAGGAAACATCAGAGATTGTTGGTGCAGCGGGAGGGGAGCACAAAGCATTGGTGAAAGCAAAACTAGAGGTCTGCATTTTTCTCTTACCTTTTTTCTTTTCTTAGGCAATCACACATACAGGCATACTGGAAATCAGGCACTGCATTGCGCTGATACTCATTTGCTACTGCGTAACTTTCCCATTATTTGCTGATACTCGTCCCTCTCCCCTTTTCTCCAGGTCCATCCCATGATTCGGGCCCTGCAGCACAAGGGATGGAAGGGATCACCATCAAGAAGATGCCTGTCAGTTGCTCCATCCTTTCCAAACATCAGCACTGCTCTGGTTGAGGCGCAACTGTTGTCGTACCTGAACTCTTTGGGCATCCATATCAGCCAGTTTTGGAGAGGATATCCATTATCTCCTCGCAACCAGCCTCAGACATGTCACTCCTCATTAAGGAGAGAGGGAATGCTAATCTGTATCCATCGTGGGAGCGGCCTGGAAAGTGAACACACTCCTGCATGAACCATGGTGGGTGGTCACGTTCCAGCTGGACATTAAACAGTGAACCCCTTTGTGGCTCATGAATGTGCCAGGTTCATTGGCAGGAGTCCTTTTGACACATGTGCACAGTCAATGGTACTGTGCACTTATGGGAATCCTGCATTGGTTCCAAAAGCCATAGCCCTTTCCCACTGGCTCCTGGGGTTCTTGGGGAATAAATTATATCCATTTGATCTAGCAAGCATCATGCCTGTGACCTGCTTTATGCACAATTGCACTGCAGCTTGACCTATATTGCAAAAATCTCCATTTGCAGCCTGTAATGACCATGAAGCATTGAAATTCAGGTGTGGTCACCTTAACTGTCAGAGGCATTGCAGTACCAGCTGGGGTAATATGAAGAGGTCTCTCATGAGATGTGCAATATCCTCCTGTCCTACCTCTGAGGTATAGGCAGCTTATTTTGGTTCTGCAGACTATGAGCAGTGTTATATCTTGAATAAAGAATCTGACCAGATACTGTAAACTCAAAGTAACGTGTGACCGTAATCCTTTATTACAGGTCTCCAGAGTGCCCCTCCAGCCTGTGAGGCCTCCTTATGTACAGGTGCTCCCAAGGGATTGTGGACTCCCTTGGGACTCCAGGGGATGAACCCTCTGGTGGTTAAACATGGTATTTACAGGTTTACATATATGACAACACTCCCCCCATCCCCCCAAAGTCAATAGTGTAATTATTTACAATGTGAGTCGATCTGGGGCCTTCCTTTCCCTGGTTGATTGTCTCGGTGCAAATGCTGGTTTTGATGAGTCATTTGTTGGGCCCTCGCTGGGCTGCTGCGCAGCTGGCCTTGCTGGGCTGCTGGGTGTGGTGAGTCCTGCTGGGCTGCTACAGGTGATGGGTTCTGCTTTGTGGTCAACCTCTGGATCAGTTGCCACTTGTGTATGTGTGAGAGGGTCGAAAAACGTAGAGGCTATTGGAGGTTGTTCTGGATAGTCCGTGAATCTGAGTTTAGTTTGGTCCAAGTGTTTCCTGCAAGTGAGTCCATTTGAAAGTTTAACCTGAAACACCCTACTTCTCTCTTTGGCCACGACAATGCCGGGAAGCCACTTGGGACCTTGTCCATAGTTTAACACAAATACAGGATCATTAATCTCGATTTCGCGTGACACATTTGCGCGATCATGATATGTATTCTGTTGAAGCTGCCTGCGCTCTATCTGTTCATGTAGATCAGGGTGGACTAATGAGAGCCTTGTCTTAAGTGCCCTTTTCATGAGCAGTTCAGCGGGGGGAACCCCAGTGAGCGAGTGGGGTCTTGTGAGGTAACTAAGCAGTACTCGCGATAGGTGAGTCTGCAGTGAGCCTTCAGTTACCCGCTTCAAGCTCTGCTTGATTGTTTGCACTGTTTGCTCTGCCTGACCATTGGACGCTGGTTTAAACAGGGCAGAAGTGACATGTTTGATCCCATTGCAGGTCATGAACTCTTTGAACTCGTCACTGGTGAAGCACGGCTCATTGTCACTCACAAGGACATCAGGCAGGCCGTACGTGGCAAACATGGCCCGCAGGCTTTCAATGGTGGCAGCGGACATGTCTGCCGACATTATCTTACATTCAATCCATTTGGAGTACGTATCTACAACTACAAGTAACTTTTTTCCCAAGAATGAGCCTGCGTAGTTGACATGGACTCTGGACCACGGTTTGGAGGGCTAGGACCATAAACTTAGTGGCGCCTCCCTGGGTGCATTGCTTAACTGAGAACATATGTTACATTTGTGCATGCAGGACTTAAGTCTGCATCGATATCTGGCCACAACATGTGTGATCTGGCTATCGCTTTCACGATGCCTGGGTGGGTATTGTGGAGGTCACTAATGAAAGTGTCCCTGCCCTTTTTAAGTACCACTACCCGATTACCCCCTAGGAGGCAGTCTGCCTGTATAGACATTTCATCTCTGCGCCGCTGGTACGGCTTTATTTCTTCCTGCATCTCTAACGGGACACTAGACCAACTCCCGTGGAGCACAGTTTTTTACTAAGGATAGTAAGGGGTCCTGGCTCGTCCAGGTTCTAATCTGTCAGGTGGTAACAGGTGATTGCTCACTCTCGAATGCTTCCATTACCATAATTAAATCTGCGGTCTGTGCCATCTCCACCCCTGTGGTGGGCAATGGCAGCCTACTGAGAGCATCAGCACAGTTTTCTATGCCTGGCCTGTGGTGGATGGCATAGTTGTATGCGGACAACGTGAGCGCCCATCTCTAGATGCGGGCCGATGCATTGGTATCTTTCCCCTTACTTTCAGAAAAGAGGGATATGAGTGGCTTATAGTTGGTTTCCAATTCAAATTTGAGCCCAAACAGATATTGATGCATTTTCTTTACCCCATAAACACACGCTTATGCTTCTTTTTCGATCGTGCTGTAGGCCCTCTTAGCCTTAGACAGACTTCTGAATGCATAAGCAATCAGTTGCAATTTCCCAGACTCATTAGCTTGTTGCTATACACACCCGACACCGTATGATGACGCATCACATGCTAGTACCAAACGCTTACATGGATCATACAACACAAGCAATTTGTTTGAGCATAACAATTTCCTAGCTTTCTCAAAGGCATTTTTTTGGCTTTTACCCTATACCCATTCATCTTCTTTACGCAGTAAAGGATGTAGTGGTTCTAACAGTGTGCTGAGACCCAGTAAGAAGTTACCAAAGTAGTTCAGGAGTCCGAGAAACGACCGCAGCTCCATCACGTTCTGTGGTCTCGGTGTGTACTTGATTGCCTCCATCTACGAATCTGTGGGCCTGATGCCTTCCGCCGCAATTCTTCTCCCCAGGAACTCCACTTCAGGCGCCAGGAAAACGCACTTCGAGCGTTTTAACCTGAGCCCCGCACAATTAAGCTGACTAAGAACCTCTTCCAGGTTCTGCAGGTGCTCGACGGTGTCCCGACCTGTAACCAAGATGTCGTCCTGGAAGACCATGGTGCGCGGGACCGACTTCAGCAAGTTTTCCATGTTCCTCTGTAATATCGCTGCGGCTGATCGAATCCCAAACGGGCATCTGTTGTAAACGTAAAGACCTTTGTGCGTGTTGATGCAGGTGAGGCCCTTCGATGATTCCTCCAGCTCCTGCGTCATGTAGGCCGAGGTCAAGTCCAGCTTCGTGAACATTTTTCCTCCCACCAGCATTGCAAATTGGTAATGGGTATTGATCCTGCCGGGAGAAACGATTGAAAGTTACTTTGTAATCACCACAGATTCTGATGGTACCATCTGCCTTGAGGACTGGGACAATTGGACTGGCCCACTCGTTGAATTCAATCGGCGAAATGATGCCCTCTCGTTGCAGCCGCTCCAGCTCAAGCTCCACCCTCCCTCTCATCATGTTCAGTACTGCTCTCGCCTTGTGATGGATGGGTCGTGCCCCCGGAATCAAATGGATTTGCACTTTTGTTCCTTGGAACGTCCAGATGCCCGGTTCGAACAGCGAGGGGATCTTGTTTAAGACCTGGGCACATGAAGTGTCGTCGACGGACGAGAGCGCTCGGACATCGTCCCAGTTCTAGCGTATCTTTCCCAGCCAGCTCCTGGTGAACAGCGTGGGGCCATCGCCCGGTACCACCCAGAGTGGTAATTTGTGTACCGCTCCATCGTAGGAGACCTTTATGGTAGCACTGATGATTACGGGAATCAGTTCCTTTGTGTTCGTTCTCAGTTTAGTACGAATGGGAGTCAGGACTGGCGTTGAGGCCTTGCTGCACCACAATTTATCGAAAGTCTTTTTGCTCATTATGGACTGGCTCCAGCTCCATTGACACTGGGAGTCCATTTAATTCAACCTTCAGCATTATCGGGGTTCACTTTGTGGTAAATATGTGCACCCCATATACCTCTGCCTCCTCAGTCTGAGGCTCTGGTTTTTCGTAATCCACTGTGTATCTGTCCTCTGCAACATGGTGGTTTGCAGGATTAGCAGGATTTGCAACTCGCCTGCACATACATTGGAGGTGACCCATTGTTCCACAGCCCTTACAAACGTATCCTTTGAAGCGGCATAAATGGAAGCGATGATCACCTCCGCAGCGCCAACAAGGTGTTAATGGCCTTGCATTCACCACCCTTGATGGTGGACTCCGAGACATCTGCGGACGTGCAGCTGCAGACATATGAGTCCTGCCTTGTACGTTATGATTCGAAAAGAACATTACTTTGTTCACAGTATTTGCAGCAGACTCGTGTGCTGAGAGATTTGTTTGATATTGTCACTGGTGGCGATGAATTCCTGGGCTATTGCTATGGCTTTACTCAAGGTTGGGGTCTCTACAGTCAAAAGTTTGAGAACTATTACTTCATGGCCAATGCCAATAGTCCCTGAGCATGTACTCCAAGTGTCCTTCAAATTCGCAATGTCCTGCAAGGCACCTTAGCTCGGTGACGTAGCTCGCCACTTCCTGGCCTTCAGACCTCATGTACGTGTAGAACCGGTACCTCGCCATCAGAACGCTTTCCTTCGGGTTTAGATGCTCCTGGACCAGTGTGCACAACTCATCGTACGACTTCTCTGTGGGTTTCGCTGGAGCAAGCAGATTTTTCACGAGGCCATATGTTGGTGCCCTACAAACGGTGAGGAGGATCACCCTTCATTTGGCAGCCTTCGCTTCTCCTTCCAGCTCATTGGCCACAAAGTATTTGTCGAGTCGCTCCACGAAGGTTTCCCAATCATCTCCCTCCGAAAATTTCTCCAGGATGCCCACAGTTCTTTGCAATGTTGTGGTGGAGTTCATTATCTGTATCTTGTCGCCAGTTGTTATGTCTTGAATAAAGAATCTGACCAGATACTGTAAGTTCAAAGTAACGTGTGACCGTAGTCCTTTATTACAAGTCTCCAGAGTGCCTCTCCAGCCTGTGAGGCCTCCTGATGTACAGGTGCTCCCAAGGGATGGTGGGATCCCTTGGGACACTAGGGGATGAGCCCTCTGGTGGTTAAACATGGTATTTACAGCTTTACATATATAACAAGCAGGATTAAGCCATCTACACACAGCCCTCCTCCATACTGACTTCTAGCAGAGCCAAGTGTTGATCCCTGAAGCTCCCCTATCAGTAGCAACTGCTGCTGCTCCTCCTCTTCCTGCAGCCAGTAAGAAATGGCTAATATTAGAACATAAGAATTAGGAACAAGAGTAGGCCATTTGGCCCCTCGAGCCTGCTCCGCCATTAAATAAGATCATGACTGATCTGATCTTGGCTTCAACTCCACTTGCCTGTACTATTCCCATATCCCTTGATTCTCCTCCAAAATTCTATCGATCTCTGTCTGGAATATACTCAAAAGATTGAGCCACCATAGCTATTTGGGGTAGAGAATTCCAAAGATTCACCACCCTCTGAGTGAAGAATTTTCTCCTCATCTCAGTCCTCAATGGCCGACCCCTTATTCTTAGACTGTGACCCCTAGTTCTATATTCCTCAGCCAGAAGAAACATCCTCCCTACATCTACTCTGTCAGGCCCTGTAAGAATTTTGTATGTTTCAACGAGATCACCTTTCATTCTTCTAAACTCTAGAGAATATAGGCCTAGACTACTCAATCTCTCCTCATGGGACAATCCACCCATCCCAGGAATCAGTCTGGTGAATTTTCGTTGCACTCTCTCTATGGCAAGTATATCCTTCTTTAGGTAACGAGACCAAAACTGTACACACTACTCCAGGTGCGGTCTCAGCAGGCCCTACATAATTGCAGCAAGATGTCTTTACGCTCATACTCTAATATCACTGTCATCCTTTAGTAAAGTAAGTACTTCCCTGTGCTAACAGAATGGTTGAGATGCCAAGTAATGCAAAAATTATCACAATTTCTGCAAAATAATATTCTCAGACAATTCATACCAATGATCCAACTCCTTGCAAGGAACTGCCGCTTTAAAGGTGTGAGCTTGCTGTGCACACATTAGCTGCCGCGTTTCCTACATTACAACAGTGAGGACAAAAGTACTTCATTGGCTGTTAAGCACTTTGGGACAGCTTGAGGTCGTGAATATAAAATGCAAGCCATTTTTTTGGAAATGGGTGTACGCAACCTGTACAACCCAATATTACGCACTGGGCACACTCCTGCATGAATCGTGGCAGTGGTTAGCACTGGCTAACGTTAATGAAAATGGCATTGGCATCCTATTGATTTCAGAGGACCCTTAGTTGCATGCTTTAATGAGGCTCCGGCCACATGTATGGATAGACCCTGATCAAAATGGCAGCAGGTGGAACAACAGTGGAAATGGGGCAGTAAGTTCTGCACCACCATTTTCATCATGCTATCAACCCATTTCTGCCTAAAAATAGGGAAGAAAATTGACTCTGTCATCTCTTGTTGCTTGACAGCATTCTTCATGTGGGTCATGGGCTTCAGTTATTAAAAGTAGTTTCAAATTTGTGTTTTGATTTTGACTTACTTCCTTTGCTATATTTACTTTACCAGGACAGAATTCCAGACATGTATACTTAAAGAATCGCTTTTACAAAAAATACTCTGCAGTGATGTGCTAAGGGGAGCCAACCTTAAAACTGCTGATTTTCAAAAAACTTCAAATAGCACAATGGCTGACAATGGCTAATAATTTCTCTTAGCTGTCTCTGAATATCTTAGTCTGCTGAAATGGAGTGTAAGCAGATGGATGCTTTTACCCGGTTGATGTCAAAATCCATTGGAAAATCAGGTACAATTCAGAACATATGGAATTCCAACCCAAACTTGATAAAATGAAAAAACCTTTGCGAGAGAAATTGTCCCGTGCCCCGATTAGGAGCGGTAACCTTCCGGGGCTAGGACTTTTAATGCCCGGCGCGGAAGTCCTGCCAACGACGGTGAATTGGGCCTAGTATCCCTCCAAGGACGCGGAGCACAATCTTCGGTGCTCCATTTCCTGTAGGGGCAGGTCCCAGGGCAGTAATGTGACGCTGATTCAAGATCCACACGGATGTTCCGCATAGCGCTGATGTGCTACAAAGCCCCTCCTCTTTGATTAAAGGGGAGGGCCACTGCCACTCTGCAGGCCCTTTGGTGGACCACCAGGGCAGCGTTAGCCCAGGTCAGCATCCCAGCACCCAAGACAGAGTGCGCTAGGACCACGCTAGGGTCACCATCGTCGAGCTGACTTGAGAGTTGGACGACAAACAAAGATGGCTACCTGGGTCACTGGCTCACTCCCCTTTAAGGGGAGCCCTGAGAGCAGATGTACGCCAGCTTGGCGACCTGCGAAGTTGGTGTTGACATCCACCCAATCCAGCCTCACGGCCCATGGGGCAATTTCACTGTGGGGTGTTAAGAGGTCGGCGCAGCACGGTGAGTGGTCACCGCGCACAGCGATGACATCAACGCCGGTTGCGTGGGGGCATGGGGTACTAATAGCGGCTCTGAAACCTCACAGGTAAGTTCCTGGGAGGCTGTAGCGCATCCGTCAATTGGGCAAAAACTGATTTGCACCCCATTAGTGCTCCCTGGGAGGTGCTAACGAGGCTATTAAGAGGAGCAATTTTGCCCCCTTTGGTTGTAAAATTGGGAGGTTTAATGCCGCTCATTCAGGACGATTTTGCAGAAAAAGTGGCGGCTGCCTCACTTCTGGTACAGTACGTGGCGGCACCCATTTTGGGCATGTCAGCAACGCTGCTGTTGCCTGCACTCGCCACACATATTTAACTGATGGAGATTGTGACATCAATTTGCGTGCGATGCCTGAAATGACGAACGATCTGTGATTTTTGACATTGCCGTTCTTAATACTGCCCTCTCCAAACCGTGCATGGAAGAACGTGCATGTAGTATTGCAACAGAGATGCTGCCAGTTCTTCTTAAAGGGACACATACAACCCTCAGTTAAGTTTAGACTTTTGCTTTTGGACTCTTTTTACATTTTATTGGAATAGTGGCTTGGTGCAATACATTTAAAAACTTGCTAAAGTGTGGAGGGAGTACTGCTGGATAACTACAAGGCTTTGGCTGTTAAAGGAAGGCCTCTGCGAAGACCACTTGCTCCCAGTCCTGGGGGCTTGGGTTGCAGACCCCTTTGGGCTGCAACATCAGACAGAAATGGAGCAGAGGTAGCAAAACAAACAAGCTGCTCACAGACAGAAGAAAAATCAGAAAATTTGGAAGCAGAAATGTGTAATGTACTTATGAATGACTCCACGAGGCAATGTGTTGTACTCACACTGTAGTGACCTTGGTCCTTTATTCATAACTCCAGAGTGAGGCACAAGCAAGGTGGGCAGCCTTTTATACTGGGCCCTGCACACCTATGCAGGTGACTCTCAGCTCTCTCACCACAGTGCCCTCTGGTGGACAGCCTCTGCCACAGGGGCAGGAAACCCCAGTCTCCACCAGTTGCACCCTCTAGTGGTGCCAGCATAGTATATACACAGTGTAAACCTTATTGATAGTACATCAGGTAACAAGTCTCCATCTTATTCAACTATACAGTGACTACACAGAGAGTATAACTATAGTCTGCATTTATAACATCACTCTCCCCCAAGTCCTTTGTGCCTATTACCTTTGCACTATGTGGTCTGGCTTAGCTCTCCCCAGACTTAAGTGCCAATAGCTCTTGCACCTTGGCTGTTCTTTGACTTGCTCTCTCCCTGTTAACCCCCAAGTCCTTTTGCCACAACGTTGGGTAGTGGTTACCAGTTTGGATGATTCGATGATGCAGTGGAGATTCCAGTGAGTTCTGGGTGTGATACATGTGTGCGTCATGCAGCAGGTCCGATACATTAACATACAGGATCAGGCACAGTGCAAGTACAAAGACAGGAAGCTACAGTTTGTATTGTGACACCTTGGTTCAGTGCGCCAGGATTGGGTTCAGTCATGGTAAGTACTGAGGTAGCAGTACAGGTAAGCGAGGATGCAGGTACCAGAGCAACCGGATGGGGTCCTAGTCGTCTGATAGCAGCGCTGTGCTAGCGGTGTGGACTTGGTTCGCTCACCTAACCAGGACTCAGGGCCTTTGCCATTGCCCATGTGTGTGGCCTCCCTGTCTTCCTTTGAGGGCTGCAGAATCTTCTGCCTGCTCTCTAACAGTGTTGGGAACCTGGCTGTTCCAGGCTCCGTTTGAGGAACTCGTTGGTTCTGGCCTTTCGATCCTGGACGTGGCCGAGGTAACGACTGGGTCTGGTGGCTGCACCGTCTCCACCCGGGTGTTGGGCAACGGCAGCCGACTGCGCATATTGGCGTCGTTTTTGTTTCCACGTCCGTGGTGAATAGTGCCATCGGGTGCCTGCAGCGTGGGATAGACCTGGGGCAGGGCCTCAGGATCAGCACCTTTACTCTCCTGAATTTGCTCGCTTGCTACTTTTGGGGACACTCTATTCCCGACATCTCGCAACAACATTTTGTTCTTGACATTAGGAAGAGTACCGACATCTCGCAACAACATTTTATTCACAATCTTAAACGATTCGTTACATTGATTGCCATGCATACAATGTCTCTTTTTCAGTTGGTTGCAGGTCTCCTTTAAGAGCACCCTGCTGGCTTTACCCCAATCAATTCCTTTGTTAGACACCACGTGTTGGTCCCTCAGCGATGCACCTCGTGATATGGCCGCAACCATCTTTTTTCTCAGCCACGCTGCACCTCCCTGCAGCAGGGACGCCATCTTGCCTCTGTCCTTGAGGTCGACTACCTTGATCCTTCTCTCCAGGGATTCTGCCACAATAGCTGGAAGAGTGCCTGTGAATTCGATCTTCCTCCCTAGGAGTCCTGCCACTGGAACTGAGAAGGTACTTTTAGGTCGTTCCGGTCAGATCATTTCAACGCAGTCGTGATGGACGGTCTGTGCCTCAGGTGCTACGCTGGACTGTTCTCTGGTGCCTGGGCCAAGCGAAGGTGAGGTTTTGCTCTGTCTCTGAGCACGGGGAACATCGATTGCTGGAGTGAAGAGGTCTTTCCATTTCCACTGGATCTTCCCCATCCACCTTCTTCCAAGTAGCGCTGGACCATCACCTGCAACAATCCGCAGAGGTAACTTGTGCACCACGCCATTATGGTTTACACTTACATCTGCACTACCAAGGACTGGGATCAGCTCCTTGGTGTAGGTGCGCAACTTTTCCTGTACTGGAACCAGCTCGGGTCATTTTTCATTCCATAGCCGCTCAAAGCATCCTGGCTCATCACTCACTGGCTTGCTCCCATGTCCACTTCCATAAAGACTGGAACGCCGTTTATCCCAACTTCCATCTTCACCGGAGGACAATCGGTAGTGCAGGTATACACTCCATACACTTCTTTTTGGGGCTGAGCTGCCTCTCTGGCCAAATCATCATACTCCCTGCTGGATTCAAAGTCATCTACTGACTCCTCTGCTAGGTGGTGAGTCGTATTTCTTTTACACATATGCTGGAGGTGGCCCTTCGTGGTATAAGCTTTGCATACATACTCAGCAAACGAACACTGGTGAGTCCTATGGTTTCCTCCGCAACACCAGCATGGTGCTACTCGATTAGCACCCCTCAACAGACTCTGAGTTCTGGAACCCTGAGGTCTGTGCTCTTTGCCCTGGGCAGAGCCACGTTCTACAGTCTTGCTTATGAAAGGCACCATTCTGTATTCAGTACTTGCCGGGTTTGAGTCCACAGGATGAATAATTTTGCCTGGTGCTGCAGGTTGAGGTCATGAACGCCTGACTGATGCTGATGGCCTTCTGCAGGTTGATTGTGGTGTCGGCAGATAATAACTTGTGAAGAAGGCTCTCGTGGCCAATTCCCAAAACAAAGAAGTCTCGCAATGCTTCGTTGAGGTGCATGCCAAAATCATACGGTGCCGCAAGTCTCCTGAGGTTGACAGCATATTTTGCAATCTCCTGGCCCTCAGGTCTGTGGTGAGTGTAGAATCTGTGCCTGGCCGTGAGGATGCTCTGTTTTGGTTTTAGTTGGTAGCAAATTAGTTCAGTCAGCTCATCGTATATCTTATCCTTGGCCTTCGTGGGTGCCAGCAAGCCCCTGCCGAGGCGGTAGACCTCGGGCCCACAACTGGTCAGCAGTATAGCCTTGCGCTTCTCCGCCAATGTGTCCGTCTCCCCTGCCAGATCGTTTGCCGCAAAATATTGCTCGAGCCTTTCCATGAAGGCATCCTAATCATCACCCTCTGCGAAGTCTTTTAGTGTGCCAAAGGTAGCCATAATCGCATGAAAGTCCGTATTCTCATCGCCAGTTGTTATGTCTGTAAGGTACTTATGAATGACTCCACGAGGCAATGTGTTGTACTCAAACTGTAGTGACCTTGGTCCTTTATTCGTAACTCCAGAATGAGGCACAAGCATGGTCGGCAGCCTTTTATACTGGGCCTTGCGCACCTATGCAGGTGACCCCCAGGTCTCCCACCACAATACCCTCTGGTGGACAGCCTCTTCCACAGGGGCAGGAAACCCTGGTCTCCACCAGTTGCACCCTCTAGTGGTGCCAGAATAGTATATACACAGTGTAAACCTTATTGATAGTACATCAGGTAACAAGTCTCCAGCTTATGCAACTATACAGTGACTACAGAGAGTATAACTATAGTCTGCATATATAACAAAAAGGATGGAGCCAAACCTTTTTGGCTGGGATACCCAGGATCGAATCATCCGCCTGCGGTACAAGTGAACACAACCCCAATTCCCCTTTCAACATTTTCCCCACACCTTACCTTCCCTCTGTTACTGACCATCACCATATCCTTTGGCCAAAATGCTGCAATAAAATCCACCACAAAGCAAACTTTTCAGTCCAACTTTAACCATATATGCACCCAAAATTACATCAAGAAATCAACTAATCACCTTGTACATTCGCTTATTGACTGTTTTTTGTGTGCCTTTATCTGTCCTAGTGATGTTATGCAGTGTTACCCCAGTGGCTGCAGCATGGCTGGTGGAAGGCTGCTGACTTTCAGTGAGAAACATGCAAATGGCCTTGCAGGGCGACCTCGAAGAACTGGTGGTTGGGAATATAAAATTGAGTGACAATGTTTCTTCTTCTTCACTCTCCTCTCCCTCTTCTTGGCCAACCACGGGCTGGGCAGACTGGATTTCTTTGGTATCTGAAATGAGGAAGGCACAAGGGTAGAGTTGCGGTCAGCAGAGGGGGGTAAAGCAAAAACATGCTTACATCATGTGCAGCTTATAAATCAGAAGAGATTGCAGGATGAGGCGGATATGGGATGTGAGAAGGAAGATAACATATGAGGATATAGACATCTTGTATTCTTCCAGCCCCGCCGCTGGCCAAGGGCTCTGTCATGTCCTTGCCAAGAATTGTCAGCAGCGTCTCCTCCAAGGGGGTGAAGTGAAGCTAGAATTGTAAGTTGTGCATCATGTTTGCTAGAGTTTGTTGGCAGGTGAGTGATAGGGCACGTAATAAAAACAGAAAATGTTGGAAATACTCAGCAGATCAGGCAGCATCTGTGGAGAGAGAAACAGAATTTATGTTTCAGGTCAATGACCTTTCTTCAGAACAGTGGCAGTGTATGAGACTACTAGTGCAGTTGATAGGAGATGGCTTTTGAAGATGCATACCTTGACCACTCATCTGAGGTCATGAAATTTCTTTAGGCACTGGAGCCAGGTTCTGGGGTCGATACTCGGCAATCTGGCCCCACATCATTCTTCCTGGAGGGTCTCCTGGCCCCGGTGGGTAGAGGACCTCTCTTCTAGTGTTGACCTCCTGCACAAAGCAGGAATGCTGCTGCTGAAGGATTTTTTTAATGTTCCAAAGGCAGTTCAGCTTTAAGAGCTGCAGACTGCCTTGAAGAGTAGCAGGCTAGCTTTAAGTAAAGCTAGCCTCGTTCCAGTGACGTGAACTTCAGCCCTCTGCTGAGCACACAGCCAGTCAGCAGCGCATTCCCATCATGTTTATCAGCAGGCAGCACCAAACTGACGTGCTGTCTGCGCTTTCTGAATGAGCGCGGGAATATCTTGCATCGCGGTGCCGGTGCCCTTTTCTTGCCCTATCGAATTTCATCCCCTTTCTCTCGAACTTCGACCCTCGTTCATTTCCTTCCAAAATCTCCCATCCTTCTTTTCCATTAGATTTAGAACTTCCTTCACTTGAATTTCACTATTCCAACATTTCTACATCAAAATGTTTTGTTCTGTCAAACTGTTGACTGTTATCATAGAAGGAAGCCATTTTGCCCATCGTGCCTGTGCCGGCTCTGTGAAAGAGCTGTCCAATTAGTCCCACTCCCTTGCTCGATCCCTATATCCCTACAAATTTTTCTTTTCCTTTCTCATGTATATATCTAATTACCTTTTGAAAGCTATTATTGAATCTGCTTTCACCACCCTTTCAGCCAGTACATTCCTGATCTAAAGAACATGTTATTTCTCATTTCAAGATTGTCTGGATTCTATTTTTATTTGACTTGAATTAGGTTGGCTCTGTGGTTAATGTTGAATTTCTGAATTTTGTACAGCTTTCTTATCATAAAATGCCGCCATTATGTAAATGCAAATTAGGTTCATGGAAAGTTGTTACTGTGATGAAGGGAAGAAAGATTTTATAACATTTGCAATTTGACATCTCTCTTGCAGAAAACTTCCATTTGCTTTTGTTGCCATTGCTTCTAATGTCAATGGTAAGCACAATTCTGCATACAAGGGAGCTGTAAATCTGTTTTATTTCTTTGGTGTGAAGTAGTCATTGGAAATGCTGTATAAGAATCTAATAAATCATTTTTATTCAACTTAACACACTTTTACATTGGCATCAGGGAATGATATCAGATGAGCGGTGGTCTCACATTTGAGGGGCATTTCTTCTCTGCAGTTAAGAGATAGAGATGAAAAGAAAGCGAAGCCTGAAATTATATAAGGGTTACAGAGTCCTCCTGCTCTATATTATCTATCTTATTAACATAAAATAACGTGAGTTGTGCCAGAATACTACTGCCATGCACATCTTTTAAAAAAACTTCAGTTGCTCTAAAATACTTCATAATTACACCCACACCTCCTTTTTGAGCAGTTTTAGTTTGGTGGTTTTCCTTTCAAATCTAGCCACAACACATAAGGGAACCATTAAGCAAAAAAAAACATTTCCTTTGGGGTTCTGCCAGTTTGCTGCTGGAGTTCCTCAGGAAGAGTGGAGGAATCCTTTCAGAATTTCAGCCCCAAAGAGATTAGGGCTTGAAATTCCTGTAATGGAACTGAATATCAGGCGTAATGTATAATGGGCAGCCGATCTGGTACTGCCCGAGATGAATTTCTAGGCCTAAAAGTTAACAGCAGCTAAATTCCATATCCTCATTTTAGATTGGTACACATGTTAGGAAATTTGTACAGTTGTCTCCAAGGTTACAACTTGAGGGAGAACTGAAAGTACAACATTCAAATATAACCAATGCTGTGTCATGGGTTTAATTATATGTGTAACTTCCCGTTCCTTTATGAATTGAATTGCCGGTAATTTAAATCCAAGGAGCCCTAGCAGCTGTAAGTTCAATTATTTAAATCAAAGAGAATTAATTCGGAACCTGCAATTGTGAGGTCATGCTACTATAGCTCTCACATTATGAGAAATATAAGGAGAAAAGGATTATTGTGGGTATAAAATGTTAATTTAGTAGAACATTCATTTAGATGTGGCCTTTACGATTAAAGGGATCAGAGGGTATGGAGAAAAAGCAGGACTGGGGTATTGAAGTTGCATGATCAGCCATGATCATATTGAATGGTGGTCCAGGCTTGAAGGGCCGAATGGCCTGCTCCTGCACCTATTTTCTATGTCTATGTTTAATAGAGAAATTGCAAATCACAGAATCGTAGAATCATAGAAACTTACAGCACGGAAGGAGGCCATTTTGGCCCATCGTGTCTGCACAGGCCGACCAAGAGCTATCCAGTCTAAACCCACTTTCCAGCTCTTGATCGGTAGCCCTGTAGGTTACGGCACTTTAAGTGCAAATCCAAACATTTTTTAAATGTGGTGAGGGTTTCAGCCTCTACCACCCTGTCAGGCAGTGAGTTCCAAACTCCCACTACCCTTTGGGTGATGAAAGTTCCCCTCATATCTCCTCTAAACCTCCCCCCAATTACTTTAAATCTATGTCTCCTGGTTGTTGACCCCTCTGTCAAGGGAAATAGGCCCTTTCTATCCACTCTATCCAGGCCCTTCATAATTTTATATGCCTCAATCAGGTCTCCCCTCAGCCCCTCTGTTCAGACCCAGCATCTCCAATCTTTCCTCATAACCAAATGTTTTTTGTTTTCCTATCGAGGAGATAAATAGTATAATTTATATTTTCAACATATATGTGTTATATTACTGTTATTTATTCACTTGCTCAACTTTTGTTTAGTCAATTCATTGGATAGTTAAGAACTTAAAAGAAAGCTGGACTGCTCTTTGGAGGTAGAGACATTTCCCATGGAACTGTAGAATATAGCTATAGGAAGGCTTTTCTATATGTTTTCTTGGCGCAGTACCAGAAGATTACCTAAAACTTGGGGCTGATTTAAATGCTCTTGAGAACAAAAGGACTTGGGACTCATCCACAAGAGTGCTCTAAAATCTAAAGTAAGAAGGATAGAAAAGCGCCATTTTCCATTTGTGATCATTTCTTTGACCCAAAAATCCTATGCACCTTCTCAAGATTGGATCATAATGAAATGGCCGTTTGGCAAAACTTGTACTATGGATATTTAGTAAAGGCTCAAGAACAGTATTATGTCCACTATTTATTGATATAACATTGGGATAAATACTTTCATAGAATCTTGATATACAGAATCATAAAAAAATTATGACATGGAAGGAGGCCATTCGGCCCATCGCAGGCACTCTGGATAGTTAATTATAACTCGGTCTACTTTTTAACCTTTTATAAGTATTCTTTATAGACATGTATATTTCATTTTGCAAGTCACAAAATACGTATAAAACTTACACTCGCTGCTCAAGTTTCAGAGCAAACCTTTGACTCTGAGAGCAGATGCTGCTCTGTAAGAGACAATCGGTCCAAAATTCAGTACTGCTGGAAAGCTGGTGCTCCCCCCACCTTTTTGTGGCCATTAGCGCTGACATTTTTTCGTGGCTGGGCCATCCCATATTCAGCTCCAAAAGTGAACAAATGGATTCCAGCGCTAATGAATCCTTCCAAAGTGGATTTTTCAGTGGTGTGGCTCTCTTAATTTGAGCGTTATCACCATTGAGAAGTTCAGCATGCAGGCCTTTTTAATGACCAGGGTTTGCAGCAAGGCCCTGAGGGGGAAGGAGTTTGGAATGACCAGCGATGTGGAAGGCAAAAGCTTACCTAGCAACGGGCTTCTGTGCATGTGTGGAGTTTTTTTTGCAGCCGACTGGCTTTCCCGCGTTTCGGAAGGTCAGGGGTCATCCATACATGCGCAGAAGGCACACGGAGGGGCAGAGAGGGAGAGAGAGAGAGAGGATAGAGAGAGAGGAGGAAGGCAGAGACAGAGAGGAGAGAGGGGAGATCAAAACAAGAGAGATAAGCAAGAGAGAACTTGATAATATATTGTTATAATATTGATATATATTTTTACAAACTGTTGAAAATGATAAAAATGTCTGAAAGCCAAGAGGAAGCTGAGGGGGAGAGAAAGAGGGTGAAGCCTTTTAGCGATGAGGCCAATGAGGCCCTGGTGAATGTCCATTCCCGGTAGGGACAATTAACTCAGGGTGTGCACGGGAAACCCCCACCCCGTGTATATAGAAAAATATGGGCCGAGATCACTGATGTCATCTCCTCGACATCCCATTAGGCGAAGGGGGCGGATCAGTGCTGAAAACGCTGGAATAGCTTGGTCGCGGCAGCAAGAGTAAATTGCATTTTTACTGACTTACTATGTTTTTATTTGAAACATAGAAAACATAGAAACATAGAAAATAGGTGCAGGAGTAGGTCATTTGGCCCTTCGAGCCTGCACCACCATTCAATAAGATCATGGCTGATCATTCACTTCAGTACCCCTTTCCTGCTTTCTCTCCATACCCCTTGATCCCTTTAGCCATAAGGGCCATATCTAATTCCCTCTTGAATATATCCAATGAACTGGCATCAACAACTCTCTGCGGTAGAGAATTCCACAGGTTAACAACTCTCTGAGTGAAGAAGTTTCTCCTCATCTCAGTCCTAAATGGCTTACCCCTTATCCTTAAACTGTGTCCCCTGGTTCTGGACTTCCCCAACATCAGGAACATTCTTCATGCATCTAACCTGTCCAGTCCCATCATAATTTTATATGTTTCCATGAGATCCCCTCTCATCCTTCTAAACTCCAGTGAATATAGGCCCAGTCGATCCAGTCTCTCCTCATATGTCAGTCCTGCCATCCCGGGAATCAGTCTGGTAAACCTTCGCTGCACTCCCTCAATAGCAAGAACGTCCTTCCTCAGATTAGGAGATCAAAACTGAACACAATATTCTAGGTGAGGCTTCACCAAGGCCCTGCACAACTGCAGTAAGACCTCCTTGCTCCTATACTCAACTCCCCTAGCTATGAAGGCCAAAATGTTATTTGCCTCTTCACCGCCTGCTGTACCTGCATGCCAACTTTCAATGACTGATGTACCATGACACCCAGGTCTCATTGCACCTCCCCTTTTCCTAATCTGCCGACATTCAGAACAATGAATCTCCTGTATTGAATTTAAGTTTGTCATTCATGAATGTATTATGTAAACCATGTTAAGATCCAGACAGTGCTCTGAACCAGCAGCATGTAACGTTTTAAACTGTTGTGACTTCATGATACTATCTAGTCAATTAGCTTATGCTATGCTATGCTCTTTTCTCGTTTGCAGAAGAAGATATCTATCAACCGGGCTGAGCAAAGGCAGACTGGGGGGGGTGCGGCTCTGCTCACCTTCAGTCATTAACAGACCTCGAGGAGCGTGTGGCCATGCTGGTTGGCCATGAAAGCCGTCTGACGGAGCCCAGCCATGCGTCTTGTGAGTAATGTGTAATGTGTCAAACAGTATTAAAAACAGTATTATAAACTTAACTGACTAACTAATGTAATGGTCTGTAATTACAATGAAATAAGCAATATAGTTGTAATGTACTTATGATATACTAATGATGTCATGTCATGTCATGTCATGCATGCATGCATGCAGGCCTTGTGCATAAGAAGCAGGGAATGCAGCCGCTACAGCTTTCTGGGGTAGTGAAAAGTACTGATATGTAACGTCTCTTGTTAATGTGTTCACCGTTATGTTGTAATAAGCTCTGTAAAAATCTCATATGTGTTTTTAAGGTCAACCTGAGACACTCATAGAGGTGCAACCAGCATCAGCACCCTCTGAGGAGGAAGAGGAGGAGGAGTAGGAGGAAGAGGAGCACTTTCCTCAGCTCAAGGAGGAAGAGGAGGAGGACCAACTCGAGCAAGAGCAGTCAATTGTGGAGGGGGGTGATGAACCTGCGGTCATCTCTGTTGAGACTGAAGAGGCATCGGGGCCAAGTGGTGTGCAGCCGGCAACGCCAAAGTGCAATATATTGCAAACGCTGACCCCACGGAGGCCGGGTCAGCGAGGCCAGCAAACGCCTCCCCAGGATGATCAGTTGGTGGGCCTGATGTCCCTGTGTTCGGAGACGGTTGCGATCAGTCATGAACTGATCCAGACGTTCACTCAATTCGTCCAAGGTGTCTGCAATGCAAGTCGAGCTACTGGAGGTCGCATGGCAGACTCTCGATGTAGCACGGCAGGCTCTTGAAGGGGTGCGGGAATCGACCACCGCAACAAATGCTCTTTGGTATGCGCTGCTGGCTGAACACGGCGCTGCACCCCAAGGTGTCATGTTGTCAATGAGTCAAACCTTGAGCACTCAGGCGAGTATGGAGGATATGGTTCCTCTTGACTCGGAAGATGAGCAGCTTGCTTCGTCTCCCACGCCAACACCTCCACCATGGCAGGAAGTCTTTCCATTACCCGCTGCACGCCAGTTTCGTCTCGGATTACGGGGACCAAGATGGGCGGGTGGTGCACACACACGGGGGGGAGGGGTGTGTAAACAACCTGGAGGGAAACGTGGCCGCAGGTAGGGAGCGGGGGTTTGTTTTTGAAAGTTTGATGTTACCATTATTGTATTATAAATGTTTTATGTTACTGTTACTATTAATGTTCGTTCATAGTTGTGGGTGGAGGGGGGGTGGAGGTTTGGGTGGGCGGGTGGATGGGTGGGAGGAGGGTGTTGAAAAATATTTACCTAAAACATTTGTTCCAATAATTTTTTTAATTGATTTTAGCAATTGTTGTGCATTCTCTGATAAGGTTAGTTAGCTTAGGCATTTTGTACAATTTAACGTGTTCTTCATTCTCTTGTAATCATATCACTTAAGTTAAGCATTAATGCAAATGTTGAACTACAACGGCCAGGCCAGTTCAGGCTAAACTGTAACTCAACCAAACTCAATGCAAATGCAACTTTTGTTTAACTGTAACTGTGACTATCCCCAATGTAATTTCATGCAAAGCGTTCACTTATGAGCAACAGTTTTTCAGCCGCGTAACTCCCACGGGGTACTGTGTTCCTGGGGGCGGGGGGAGGGGGGGTTGTTGTACGCACCACGGCTGCATTGCCAGGCTGGTCCTCCCCAAGGTCCTCACCAGCCTCCTTTTCCACCTCCACCTCCTCCTCCTCCTCGTCCTCCTCCTCTTCCTCTTGCTCCTCGCCGGCTGGCTCTTTCTTCTCACCTCCTTCTGGAGGTGGGCCTGCAGCCCCATCAGTCATTTGCTGTCCTCTCCTTATAGCTAGGTTATGCAGCATGCAACACACCACAATAAACTCAGCGACCTGGTCAGGGTGGTACTGTAGGCTGCCACCAGAGTGGTCCAGGCATCTGAAGCACTGCTTCAGCACGCCAATTGTCTTTTTGACGATGTTGCGTGTAGCTATGTGGCTTTCATTGTAACGTTTCTCTGCTTCACTGATGGGATTACACAGTGGGGTCATCAGCCAGCTGGCAAGGCTATATCCCTTATCCCCCAGCATCCAACCGTGACCTTCTGGCTGATTGACAAACAGGTCAGGGATAGCACTCTCACGTAGGATGTGCGCATCATGGATGCTACCAGGAAATGTAGCATTTACTGTCATGATTATTTGGTTGTGGTCGACAACGAGCTGCACATTCAGGGAGTGGACTCCCTTTCTGTTACAAAACACCTCTGCGTTCTGTAAAGGGGCTTTCAGGGCAATGTTCGTGCAGTCTATTTCTCCCTGCACCTTGGGGAAATTTGCTATTCTTGAGAAACCCAAAACCCTCCCGGTCTGTGCCTCTCTGGTCATAGGGAAGCTTATAAAGTTAATTCTGTGAGCGTAAAGGGCTTCAGTCACCTGCCGAATGCAGCAGTGTGTGGCGTGCTGAGAGATACGACAGATGTCGCCAGCTGAAGCCAGAAAGGATCCCGATGCGTAGAAGATTATTGCTGCAGTAACCTTCACCTCAATTGATAGTGCAGTTATGATGATGCTGAAGGCTGCAAATCCTCCTTGACGAGCTGGCAAATCTCATCGATGACCTCCTTCCAGAAGCGCAGCCTCCTAAGGCACGTGTTTTAAGACAAGTTGAGGTAAGATTGCTTTTCTGTATGCTCGCCTCCTCTGTCTCGTCTGTCTCTGCCTATGCGTTACTCTGCCACCTCTTTGATTGATCCTTTCAGAAACCAGCGTGTGAGCAGTTACGAGTAATGGCACAGAATGATTATTTTCACTTGCTATAAATGCACTTTTCATGAAAAAATGTCTAATCTATTAAACTACTCTATTAAACTACTCTCTCGATACCAGCCCCAGTCTAACACTGTATACCAGTCTCAGTCCAATATTCTCTCTATACCAGCCCCAGTCTAACACTAGGGCTCATTACTATTAATTAATTATTTTCACTTGCTATAAATGCACTTTTCACTAAAGAATGTGTAATCTACTAAGCTACTATTAGTACAATTAAATATGAGTAAAAATCTGAGTGGATCTATCTTTAAAAAATAGAAACATAGAAAATAGGTGGAGGAGTAGGCCATTTGACCCTTCGCGCCTGCACCACAATTTAATAAGATCCTGGCTGATCATCACCTCAGTTCCCCTTTTCTGCTTTCTCTCCATACCCCTTGATCCTTTTAGCCGCAAGGGCCATATCTAACTCCCTCTTGAATATATCCAATGAACTGGCATCAACAACTCTCTGCGGTAGAGAATTCCACAGGTTAACAACTCTCTGAGTGAAGAAGTTTCTCCTCATCTCAGTCCTAAATGCCTTACCCTTTATCCTTAGATTGTGACCCCTGGTTCTGGACTTCCCCAACATCGGGAACATTCTTCCTGCATCTAACCTATCCAGCCCCGTCAGTATTTTATATGTTTCTATGAGATACCCTCTCATTCTTCTAAACTCCAGTGAAAACAGGCCCAATCGATCCAGTCTCCCCTCATATGTCAGTCCTGCCATCCCGGGAATCAGTCTGGTGAACCTTCGCTGCACTCCCTCAATAGCAAGAACGTCCTTCCTCAGATTAGGAGACCAAAACTGAGCACAATATTCCAGGTGAGGCTTCACCAAGGCCCTGTATAACTGCAGTAAGACCTCCCTGCTCCTATACTCAAATCCCCTAGCTATGAAGGCCAAAATGCCATTTGCCTTCTTCACTGCTTGCTGTACCTACATGCCAACTTTCAATGACTGATGTACCATGGCACCCAGGTCTCGTTGCATCTCCCCTTTTCCTAATCTGCCACCATTCAGATAATATTCTGCCCTCGTGTTTTTGCCACCAAAGTAGATAACCTCACATTTATCCACATTATACTGCATCTGCCATGCATTTTCCTACTCACCTAGCCTGTCCAAGTCACCCTGCAGCCTCTAAGCATCCTCCTCGCAGCTCACACCGCCATCCAGCTTAGTGTCATCTGCAAACTTGGAGATATTACATTCAATTCCTTCATCTAAATCATTGATGTATATTGTAACTCGCTGGGGTCCCAACACTGAGCTCTGCGGCATCCCACTAGGCACTGCCTGCCATTCTGAAAAGGACCCATTTATCCCGACTCTCTGCTTACTGTCTGCCAACCAGTTCTCTATCCACATCAATACATTACCCCTAATACCATGTGCTTTAATTTTGCACACCAATCTCTTGTGTGGGATCTTGTCAAAAACCTTTTGAAAGTCCAAATACACCACACCCACTGGTTCTCCCCTGTCCACTCTACTAGTTATATCCTCAACAAATTCTCGAAGGTTTGTCAAGCATGATTTCCGTTTCATAAATCCATGCTGACTTGGATCGATCCTGTCACTGCTTTCCAAATGCGCTGCTATTTCATCTTTAATAATTGATTCCAATATTTTACCCACAACTGATGTCAGGCTAACGGGTCTATAATTCCCCGTTTTCTCTCTCCCTCCTTTCTTAAAAAGTGGTGTTACATTAGCTACCCTCCAGTCCATAGGAACTGATCCAGAGTCAATAGACTGTTGGAAAATGATCAGCAATGCATCCGCTATTTCTATGGTCACTTCCTTAAGTACTCTGGGATGCAGACTATCAGGCCCTGGGGATTTATTGGCCTTCAATCCCATCAATTTCCTGACTAATAAAGGACCCTTAAATAACTCACAACTATCTTAACTCGATTTTTTTAGCTTCCTACACCCTTCCTCCAAACTTCAAAATGGGGTCCATATTGCCCAGTTCAACCAGGAAAGCCTGGAAAAAGCAACTATTATCCAGCGATGTTCTTGCCGAGCGATGGCGATGTGCTGGATCTTCAAATCGGCGATGTGTGGGCGACCAGCTCAGCGATCAGCTCAGCAAAGTGAGCTGAAACTTGGGGGCTTATTTTTCAGGTGATGTTGAGGCCTGAGTTTCCATTTTTTGCTCAAAATGGGCGATAGAGGTCTATTTTGGGCGATATGTGGGTGATGTGAGATGGAAAGTCTAGCCCATAGACTTAGCGCAATTGTAGCTCAAAATCAGAACAAATGCTGCTTAACTTTTAAAGAATATATGAAGCAAGTCACTTCCGGCCCCAGTATTAATGTAAATATAGAAACATAGAAACATAGAAAATAGGTGCAGGAGCAGGCCATTCAACCTTTTGAGCCTGCACCACCATTCAATATGATCATGGCTGATCATTCCTGATTTCTATCCATACCCCTTGATCCCTTTAGCCGTAAGGGCAACATCGAACTCCCTTTTGAATAAATCTAACGAACTGGCCTCAACAACTTTCTGTGGTAGAGAATTCCACAGGTTCACAATTCTTTGAGTAAGGAAGTTTCTCCTCATCTCGGTCCTAAATGGCTTACCCTTTATCCGTAGTCTGTGACCTCTAGTTCTGGACTTCCCCAACATCGAGAACATTCTTCCTGCATCTAACCTGTCCAGCCCCGTCAGAATTTTATATGTTTCTATGAGATCCCCTCTCATTCCTCTAAATTCCAGTGAATACAAGCCTAGTCGATCCAATCTTTCTTCATATGTCAGTCCTGCCATTCCGGGAATCAGTCTGGTGAACCTTCGCTGCACTCCCTCAATAGCAAGAATGTCCTTCCTCAGATTAGGAGACCAAAACTGTACACAATATTCAAGGTGTGGCCTCACCAAAGTCCTGTACAACTGCAGTAAGACCTCCCTGCTCCTTTACACAAATCCTCTCGTTATGAAGGCCAATATGCCATTTGCCTTCTTCACTGCCTGCTGTACCTGCATGCCTACTTTCAATGACTGATGTACCATGACACCCAGGTCTCGTTGCAACTCCCCTTTACCTAATCTGTCACCATTCAGATAATATTCTGCCTCCCTGTTTTTGCCACCAAAGTGTATAACCTCACATTTATCTACATTATACTGCATCTGCCATGCATTTGCCCACTCACCTAACCTGTCCAAGTCATCCTGCTGCCTCTTAGCATCCTCCTCACAGCTCACACTGCCACCCAGCTTAGTGTCATCTGCAAACTTGGAGATATTACATTCAATTCCTTCATCCAAATTATTAATGTATATTGTAAATAGCTGGGGGCCCAGCACTGAACCTTGCGGTACCCCACTAGTCACTGCCCGCCATTCTGAAAAGGATCCGTTTATTCCGACTCTTTGCTTCCTGTCTGCCAACCAGTTCTCTATCCACGTCAATACATTACCCCCAATACCATGTGCTTTAATTTTGCACACTAATCTCTTGTGTGGGACCTTGTGAAAAGCCTTTTGAAAGTCCAAATACACAACAACCACTGGTTCTCCCTTATCCACTCTACTAGTTACATCCTCAAAAAATTCTAGAAAATTTGTCAAGCATGATTTCCCTTTCATAAGTCCATGCTGACTTGAACCGATCCTGTCACTGCTTTCCAAATACGCTGCTATCACGTCTTTTATAATTGATTCCAAAATTTTCCCCACTGCCAATGTCAGGCTAACCGGTCTATAATTCCCTGTTTTCTCTCTCCCTCCTTTTTAAAAAAAAATGGGGTTACATTAGCTACTCTCCAATCCATAGGAACTGATCCAGAGTCTATAGAATGTTGGAAAATGACCACCAATGCGTCCACTATTTCTAGGGCCACTTCCTTAAGTACTCTGGGATGCAGTCTATCACGCCTTGTGGATTTATCGTTCTTCAATCCCATCAATTTCCCTAACACAATTTCCTGACTAATAAGGATTTCCTTCAGTTCCTCCTTCTCACTAGACCCTCGGTCCCCTAGTATTTCTGGAAGGTTATTTGTGTCTTCCTTCGTGAAGACAGAACCAAAGTATTTGTTCAACTGGTCTGCCATTTCTTTGTTCCCCATCATAAATTCACCTGATTCTGACTGCAAGGGACCTACATTTGTCTTCACTAATCTTTTTCTCTTCACATATCTATAGAAGCTTTTGCAGTCAGTTTTTATGGTGGGTTTAAAGGTGGGTTCTGAGCCAGGGTTGGGGATGGGATGTTGGTGGGGTGGGGGAAGCATGTGAGCGCAGGCGGAGTGGGTGGGGAGGGCGGTGAATTGCGTGGGCGAAACCCGGAAGTAAAGTCAACGGGTCTGATTGATTGAGGCAATAATCTTGGACTTCTGATTGTACGTTTCCAAGCTGCACAGCGGGCATGATGCACACCCGCATGACATGATATGAAGCCCATTATTAAATGGCCAATGCAGAAATGAAATTTGGAGGAGGCAGGAGGTGTTTAGGATAAATGCACAAAGAGCAAAGCCAGCCCCCAGATTTAATGATACTTCCTTGGAATTACTGCTAGATGCAGTCAGGAGCAGGCGGGACATACTTTCTTCAGCAATGGGGGGAAGAAACCTGCTCTCACCAAGAAGGTTGGAGGTAGTTGAGGAGGTGAGCAGCAGGACCATTGTGCACTCGTGATAGAGTATTCAAACAGGCTCATTTAGACAGACTGTGAAAATTCACAGACCCCCAAGTCAAGGCTGCTACATGCAGTTCGGCATGTTGCATTAACTCATCAATCAACTTGACATTTTCGGACCTTGGGTAGCGAGCCAATTAAAACATTAAAAGACTTTCAATTGAGCCAATAAGGTCAAAGAAGGCAAGTTATTTTCTGTAAATTGATCCAGGTATAAAATACAGCCATTTTGACCGTGTGTCTCAGTAAGAACAAAGACCTGGCTTGAAGCCAAGCAGTTTGTTGCTCTCTGCCAATAATAAAAAGTTAAAACTACCATCGGAGTTCGTATTTCATTGGAAATGAAGAGATCTAACAATTTTGGCGCTGCGAACAGGATCGCTGAGGAAAGAAACTGAATTTTGGACATCGGACCTACATATTGAGGTAAGGACTCCTCTTTTTAAAAAAAGTCCTCGGTCAAAAGTCTAAATTCGCCTCTCCTTTTATGCGATTCCGAAAGCCTCCGGTTTGCGAACCCTCCGGTTGGTAGTCGGCTCGAGGTCCCATAGACGTCTAAACTTCGGCGGTGTGTTAGTTAATTAATCACCGACCTATTGATCGGCTAGCAGGCCTACGACTCGAGACCCCAGTAAAGAACTTAGTAAAGAAATGGCAGCAGGAGACAAGAACAAAGAATTGCCTACAACTGTTAAAGGTGGGCAGGCACCACCTCAAGTTTCGGTAGATTTAATTCTCAAACAGTTGAAAGAATACATAGAGCAACAATTCAACTTATCTAAAACCTGTATTAAGATCGAACAAAAGTACGGAACCTCCAAAGGACAATGGTCCTTGGACGAGATTAAAAGGGTCTGGGGAAAAACAACCCGTATGAAAAATAAAGAGCAAACTAGATGGTCCCTAGCAGTTATGGGCCAGATCCGAAACTGGAATGAAATTATAATGCGTTCCCAACATGATCGAGAACTGACCAGTATAAAGGATCAATTGCAAGCAGTTTGTGCACAGCTGCGACAGAAAAAGCTTGAACTTGAAAAGCTGGAAGCGGAAGTTAAAGATCTTAAAGGTGAAATTAAAGAATGGAAAAAATCATTAGGTCAAGAGACAGTAATAGGAAAAGGAAAATCTATTGATCAATTCCCAGGGTACCCATGTTTGGATAAATTAAAAGCGCAAACCCGAAGACACGACCGAGGAATAGATACAGTTTCTGAATCCTCCGACAATACAGAGGATGATGAAGAATTAGGGGTGCGCTTTGCCCCGTTTAAAAAAAGACGAGTTGTAGTCAAATCAGAAGAGACTGCGGATGAGGGCGGAACCAAAAAAACAAAGAGAAGGGTGTACGAAGAATACTTAGTTCATGATCCGGCAGACCCAGAGAAAATTGATAAATGGTCCAAAGAATTGCCTAATCCAAAGAAAGGGGGAGTAAAAACGTGGGACCAATTGGACCGCTTAAGAAATATATATCAACTTCATCCCTGGGACGGAGTACAAATTTTGATCATAATAGAGCCAAAAACACAGGGAAGAAAATTGCACGACAAGGTAGATGAAGCTTTGGGGCAGAATGAGCAAGAATTAGATGCAGGATGGGAGGCGATTAAATACTGGCTGCAAGCCTTCAGTCCAGCTAAGACAGACTGGGGAAAAATTGCAGCCTGCCAACAGAAAGGAACAGAGGAGGTCCTGGAGTATGACGAGCGGTTTAGATGCACGTGGCTAGAACATTCGGGTATGAATAATCCGGATGAGGAAATGGATGAACAAGCGTTTGGACCCCTGAAAGCAGCTTTCGTGGCAGGTCTAAAGCCAGAACTGTCCAAAATGCTTAAGGTAGTGTTACCGGACTGGGAAGGTAGAGGAACTACCTTTGCAGCATTGGTGGATCGATGTAACCAATTAGATCGGGATATGGGAGCTAAAGTCCGAGCTGTACAGGCTATGGGACGGAAATCCCAGCATTCCGATAAACAGTTATTAGGAAAATTACCCGGAAAATATCATTATTGTGGGAAAGAAGGTCACTGAGCCAAGACGTGCAGGGCAAAACAGAAAGGTCGTGGCTGGGGAAGAGGACGCAGCCAGGGATACAATTCAGCCAACAAGCCAGGCTTGTCACAAGATAACGACCTCATAGAAACATTTAAGCGACTGACAATACAACAACAGAAGGAGTTACTTGGGATAGCAAAAAACGATTAGAGCCCACCCTGGCCCCCCTCCTCGCACTAATACAACAGAGGGGAGATGGGATATATATATAACTGTGAGGGTGGGCGATAAGGATGTGGACTGTCTTTTAGACACAGGGGCGGAATTAATATGTTTACCCCAACAATATGTAGACGGTATCCTGCTAGCTTTAAACACGGAAGAACAGCATGAACAAGATTTACGAGCTTTGCTGGATCACCTTCGGCTGAAAGGACATAAAGCCAGCATCGACAAAGTACAAATCACCAAGAAGGAACACCATGGCCCCAGGCACTACCAATAGTGCTATGTAGCATTAGGGCAACCCCGAACAGAACTACAGGTCTAAGCCCATTTGAAATTATAACAGGAAGACCCATGTCGCTGCCAGGAACTATCGATTTACGGAAAGCTGAAGTTCACTTAATGAGTGACACTTTGTTATCATACTGTCAGAACTTAACCAATGCTATTAGTTCTGTTTCCCGACAGGTATCGGCAGCTTGGGATAATCCACCCGAAGGAGGACACGACATCATCCCAGGAATCTGGGTGTATGTGAAAAAGTTGCATAAAAAACCTTTGGGTGCCAAGTGGGAGCGACCTTATCAAGTGTTATTGACCACCCAGGCAGCTGTTAAAGTCCAAGGAAAGAAAGCCTGGATCCACGCTTCACATGTTAAACGAGCACCCGTAACTGAAGCTGAAATCTAATAATGACAATTACTTTTTGCGAAAATGTATAAATTTACTGTATTATTGATTGTAGGTATTATAGGCATAGGCCTACTTCTTACTAGCCGACCCTCTGCACCAAAGTGAAATAGTAGGGTAGCAAGGGAATTACATGTAAATACCTTTTTATATATGTCATACATTTATGCCAAACAAGGTAACATTTCTAGTTGTTGGGTGTGTACGCATATTCCTATTCACTCAAAGGGAGGGATTCCCTTGAGGCCAGTTCCCTTGAATATCTCGGAAATGGCTGAGTGGATAATTAATCAAAATAAAACAGGCAATGCGTTTCAGGATACGGAAAACTGGGCACGTTTGAACGGGGATACCAACCGTGCTACAATAATTCCAAACGGCCCCCATTTTTTGTTATCACTAATACAACGGGAATAGGAAGACCGGGGAAATCGGTCTGTCTGATTAGAAACATCAAAGGAGGCCAAAATATGGGGTATAGTAACTGCTCCCGGAATTATAATATAATCAAACCACGGAACCGTCCAAACTGGGCCGATGTGGGAATTTTTAACGTAACGGGGATTCTGAATAAAACAGATGGAAAAGCCTGGACAGGCCCCAGAGTGTTGCTGACAAAGAAACAGCTAACCTTCATTGCATATAATGGCACCTATTGGGTGTGTGGCCACAAGGCCTACCCTTGGCTGCCCCAGAATTGGACGGGATCCTGCTATTTAGCCGACATTGTGCCTTATATGTATCATATAAAGTCACTGTCGGAACATTTACACAGTCCTAAGAGAGCTATCACAGAAACAGAGAGGTTCTTTGCCATCCTGATCCCTGGGTATGGGACCGCCAAACTGGCAAGGGAATCCATTAACATGGCATCCAATAGGGAAAGAGTAGCCAATGATACCTCAGAGGCCCTAGTTAAAATCAATGCAGAAATGGTAGCAATCCGCACAGTAGCCCTACAGAATAGACTGGCCCTTGATTACATCCTGGCTGAAAAGGGAGGTACTTGCACCCTACTCGGAACTGAGTGTTGCACATATATCCTAGATAGCTCCGAAGAAAGTACCCACTTAGCGGAGCATATCCAAAAGGAGGTAGAAAAACTTAAGCAACCCCCATCATTCACTTTGTGGAGCGGAGCCACTGAATGGTTAGGTTCAATAGGAACTTCATTGGTGGAAGGTTTAATTCTATTTGTTGTAATTGTTTTACTTTTATATTGTTTGTTTATGTTGATTAAATGTTGTTGCGACCAGGCGGCTGTAGCTGCTGTCCCGCAGGTGAGACACCTTGCAGGTCCCAGCATACCGTCTGTACGTGGCACAGGAGTATGTTATGCTTAAGGAAAGGTTGTTTACTGGTTGAATTAAGATATTGATTTGGATTAAATTGGAATAAGGTTAATTAACCTATTAAAACCAGACTTCCATTGTGGCCACGATGGAACTCGGGTTGCTGTAAATTTGTGTGGAAGCTACTAGTCCGGACATGTGGCGAAACACATCAACAAATTTTAGAAGGAAACTCTATTAACATGTATTTTGTAGAATGTTTAACCAGTGATACCTGATGTTTTATGATTCAGTTTGTGAAAGAATCAAAGGGGGGATTGATAGAGTATTCAAACAGGCTCATTTAGACAGACTGTAAAAATTCACAGACCCCCAAGTCAAGGCTGCTACATGCAGTTCGGCATGTTGCATTAACTCATCAATCAACTTGACACTTTCGGACCTTGGGTAGCGAGCCAATTAAAATGTTAAAAGACTTTCAATTGAGCCAATAAGGTCAAAGAAGGTGAGTTCTTTTCTAAATTGATCCAGGTATAAAATACAGCCATTTTGACCATGTGTCTCAGTAAGAACAAAGACCTGGCTTGAAGCCAAGCAGTTTGTTGCTCTCTGCCAAGATTAAAAAGTTAAAACTACCATCGGAGTTTGTATTTCATTGGAAATTAAGAGATCTAACAACTGGTCATGGATGCAATGTAGCTAGTGGTTTAATGACCTAACTAGTTCAGGAAAAGTGAGTACTTTTGCTGATTCACCTACTTCCTGTGGTTTAACTCCCTCGCTTAACTCTGTCTTGCCAGCAATACTCCATCACATTGCTCCTCACACACGGTCAATTTTCAGCAGTGCCCAACCTTCACTTTCTGACCACTTCATCACTTACCCATATATCCGTCCACCAGTGACATTCATCCCAATCCTTATGCAATGTGATAAATCTGTCTCATAGTCAAGCTTACCAAATGTACTGTATCCATCAGGTGAATATGCCACCTTTATTCACTCACATGTCTGTTTTTTTGTGTCTTGTAGGAAAAGAGAGTGCAAAACGCGAGGGAAATGTATAGGACTGGAGGTGGGCTGCCATAAATTGTGCAGCTCACAGCTGCAAAGGAGAACGCCCTGGAGATAAGTGGCACATGTGCGTCCCTCTCAATTAGAGATGGAGCGACAGGAATCTTGCAGATGGCAGGTGATAGAATTACAAATATCTCTAACACATATATGCTGACTTTATTTAATCAATAACTGAACCAAGTGAAGGCTGAGTATGGTGATTGTGAAGATCGCGACTTTGCCATGACTAATTCATGTCACTTTCTTTTGTCTTCCAGGGCCTTCACGCGTACAGCAAGAGTTGCTGGAGCTGCACGAGGGCAATTCCTCAGAGGACCTAATTTCTTCTGAGCAGGAGCACAAGATGAGCAGTCGAGCACCAGCACAAATACTTGCACTTATGTCCAATTAGAGAGTTTGTGGGTTTTCACCTGGCAAACATTTAAAGATCACATGGATTAACTTCAACAATTGTATATCCCTGTCTGGAGTAAAAATAAAACGGGGAAGGTGGCTCAACCATGGCTAACAAGGGAAATTAAGGATAGTGTTAAATCCAAAGAAGAGGCATATAAATTGGCCAACAAACATAGCAAAGCTGAGAACTGGGAGAAATTTAGAATACAGCAGAGGAGGACAAAGGGTTTAATTAGGAGAGGGAAAATAGAGTATGAGAGGAAGCTTGCCGGGAACATAAAAACTGACTGGAAAAGCTTCTATAGATATGTGAAGAGAAAAAGATTAGTGAAGACAAATGTAGGTCCCTTGCAGTCAGATTCAGGTGAATTTATAATGGGGAACAAAGAAATGGCAGACCAGTTGAACAAATACTTTGGTTCTGTCTTCACGAAGGAAGACACAAATAACCTTCCAGAAATACTAGGGGACCGAGGGTCTAGTGAGAAGGAGGAACTGAAGGAAATCCTTATTAGGCGGGAAATTGTGTTAGGGAAATAGATGGGATTGAAGGCCGATAAATCTCTGGGGCCTGATAGTCTGCATCCCAGAGTATTTAAGGAAGTGGCCCTAGAAACAGTGGATGCATTGGTGATCATTTTCTAACAGTCTATCGACTCTGGATCTGGTCCTATGGACTGGAGGGTAGCTAATGTAACACCAAGGGAAACCATGCTGACAAATCTTCTGAAATTTTTTGAGGATGTAACTAGTAGACTGGACAAGGGAGAACCAGTGGATATGGTGTATTTGGACTTTCAAAAGGCTTTTCACCAGGTCCCACATGAGAAATTGGTGTGCAAAATTAAAGCACATGGTATTGGGGGTAATGTACTGACGTGGATAAAGAACTGGTTGGCAGACAGGAAGCAGAGAGTCGGGATAAACGGGTCCTTTTCAGAATGGCAGGCAGTGACTAGTGGGGTGCCGCAGGGCTCAGTGCTGGGCCCCCAGCTATTTACAATATACATTCATGATTTAGGTGAAGGAATTGAGTGTAATATCTCTAAGTTTGCAGATGACACTACTCTGGGTGACGGTGTGAGCTGTGAAGAGGACACTAAGAGGTTGCAGGGTGAGTTGGACAGATTAGGTGAGTGAACAAATGCATGGCAGATGCAGTATAATGTGGATAAATGTGAGGTCATCCACTTTGGGGGCAAAAACACGAAGGCAGAATATTATCTGAATGGTGGCAGATTAGAAAAAGGGGAGGTGCAATGAGACCAGGGGTGCCATGGTACATCAGTCATTGAAAGTTGGCATGCAGGTACAGCAGGTGGTGAAGAAGGCAAATGGTATGTTGGTCTTCATAGTTAGGGGATTTGAGTATAGGAGCAGGGAGGTCTTACTGCAGTTGTACAAGGCCTTGGTGAGGCCTCACCTGGAATATTGTGTTCAATTTTGGTCTCCTAATCTGAGGAATGGTGTTCTTGCTATTGAGGGAGCGAAGATTCACCAGACTGATTCCTGGGATGGCAGGACTGACATATGAGAAGAGACTGGATCGACTGGGCCTGTATTCACTGAAGTTTAGAAGGATGAGAGGGGAGCTCATCGAAACATATAAAATTCTGACGGGACTAGACAGGTTACATGCATGAAGAATGTTCCCGATGTTGGGAAAGTCCAGAACCAGGGGACACAGTCTAAGGATAAGGGGTAAGCCATTTAGGACTGAGATGAGGAGAAACTTCTTCACTCAGAGAGTTCTTAACCTATGGAATTCACTACCGCAGAGAGTTGTTGATGCCAGTTCATCATTGGATATATTCAAGAGGGAGTTATATATCACCCTTACGGCTAAAAGGTTCAAGAGATATGGAGAGAAAGCAGGAAAGGGTACTGAGGTGAATAATCAGCCATGATCTTATTGAATGGTGGTGCAGGCTCGAAGGGCCGAATGGCCTATTCCTGCACCTATTTTCTATGTTTCTATGTTTCACAATTCACAAGGAAGCACATGTAGACTGACGACAGGGACAGTTGTGGAGAGTGTGCTTTGGGGACACAATCTTCTCCAAGCTCTGCTCAACTGCTGGTGTCTACCGGGGCTCATAAACCCAGAGGACATAGATCAAATGCATCTCAGCAGTCAGGGCAGGGATCTGAGCAGCCAGCCTCTACCTCTGCTGAAGCCGTATGGGATGCACCATGTAGAAGTGTTCGGAAGTGTAAGTTCAAACAATTGTAATTCACTGAGAGTATGCACATGGATGTTCAACAAAATGTTGTGTTGCAAGTTTACTTTTGTTATCACATCACATAAAATTTATTGATTAGCACCACTTCCAGGTCTTGTCCATTATCGCATCCCGAGTTGCCAACTCGCACTTTCACTTGTTTCATATTGAATGTCAATACACAATGGGAACCACTGGGCAGGTGTGCAATGTGGTGGCTTTCATATGTTATTTGTTCCAGTCAGAATAATTAACTGGACATTTTACCTATGAGGGTATCCCTGATATGCCAGGCATGAATGTACACATCTGGTCTGGAGATGGGTGGTCCATCTTTATATTCCTCCTCCTCCTCTTCTTCAATGTTCTCCCGATCCGAAGAAGCTTGAGGAGAGCCTTCTTGTTCCTCCACCTGCAATCCTCTCTGCTGTGTAATGTTGTGCAGGATGCAGCCGACCACTTTGATTCTGGACATCCTCACTGGCAAATACTGAAGGGCACCTCTCGACCTATCTAGTCACCTGAGCCTTATCTTCAACATTCCACTGGCTTGCTCTATGATCTGGTGGTCATTTGGCTCTCATCATAGTGCTCCTGCGCTTTATTGTTGGGGTTTTGCACAGGTGTCATGTGTCAAGTTTGACGGGGTTATCCCTTGTCCTATATAAGTCAGTCCTTAACTCATAGATTCATAGGACTAAAAATTGGTCTTTTGGTGATAGTGTTTTTTTTCCTGCATTTTTTGTCAAAAAATTACGTTAAAAATACCGTTAGGGTTAAAATTGGCAACAAAATGCACCCGACGGTAAAAATCAACGTTGCATGAGGATTCACGGTGGAAACCGCAGTCCTCGCTAACTTTAGTCTGAGGCCGATTACCGCTAAAAAGACAGGCCCCGAGAGGAGGGAAAACACACAAATAAAAATTGCAAAAAACAAAAAAATAAAAAGTCACTAAACATTCACAAGACACTTATCTAGTGAATCGCTTAAAACGAATTAAAAAATAAAAACTTTAATTTACTTTCTTTGCAGGTCTTCATACTGTTTCTGGGGCTGCAACGCAGGGTTTTCTCCGACAGTTTTTTTCTTCCCAACTCATCATCATCATCATCATAGGCAGTTCCTCAGAGTTCTTTAGTGGCTGTACAGTCCAATATGAGAACAACAGTCTCTGTCACAGATGGAGCAGATAGTCGTTGAGGGAAGGTGTGGGTGGGACTGGTTTGCCGCGCGCTCTTTCCGATGTCTGCGCTTGATTTGTGCATGCTCTCAACGATGAGACTCGAGGTGCTCAGCGGATGCGTTTCTTCCACTTAGGGCGGTCTTTGGCCAGGTTCTCCCAGGTGTCAGTGGGGATGTTGCACTTTATCAGGGGGGCTTTGAGGGTGTCCTTGTAACGTTTCCGCTGCCCACCTTTGGCTCGTTTGCCATGAAGGAGTTCCGAGTAGAGCGCTTCCTTTGGGAGTCTCGAGTCTGGCATGCGAACGATGTGGCCTGCCCAGCAGAGCTGATCAAGTGTGGTCAGTGCTTCGATGTTGGGGATGTTGGCCTGAGTGAGGACGCAAATGTTGGTACATCTGTCCTCCCAGGGGATTTGCAGGATCTCGCGGAGGCATCGTTGGTGGTATTTCTCCAGCAACTTGAGGTGCCTACTGTACATGGTCCATGTTTCTGAGCCATACAGGAGGGCGGGTATCACTACAGCCCTATAGACCATGAGCTTGGTGGCAGTTTTGAGGGCCTGATGTTCAAACACTCTTTTCCTCATGCGGCCGAATGCTGCACTGGCGCACTGGAGGCGGTGTTGAATCTCATTGTCAATGCCTGCTCTTGTTGATGGAAGGCTCCCGAGATATGGAAAGAGGTCCACATTGTCCAGGGCCACGCTGTGGATCTTGATGACTTGGGGACAGTGCTGTGTGGTAAGGACAGGCTGGTGGAGGACCTTTGTCTTGCTGATGTTTAGCGGGAGGCCCATGCTTTCGTACGCCTCAGTAAATACGTCGACTATGTCCTGGAGTTCAGCCTCTATATGTGCACAGACGCAGGCGTCGTCCGCATACTGTAGCTCGACGACAGAGGTTGGTGTCATGCATTCAACCAGCATTGTAACCCATGTATAATCTGACCTAAGTTGTACACTGTGAGAACACTGACCACTAGGTGGGAGACACTCCTAACCTGGGCCTTCAGGTACAAAAGGGGAAGCTCCACCCACCTTCATAACTTTGAGTGCTAAAGAATAAAGGACAGGTCACAGACTGACCTTCTCTCAAGCATGGGCCTCGTGTGCAATTATACTGTATATTAAGGACCTATCAATGGCGACGAGAAACTGGGATTTAAACCACGCGAGCATGGCCACTAACAGAACAAACGAGAGGTACTGTGTTAAGAAATGGTTGGGACAGAGATTCAACATTGTTAAAGCAGCACACAGTTCTCCAGGCAGACAGGGGCAATCGGGTATGCCCCAACATGTAGTCGAACCCAGAGGGGGAGTTCGACAGAGACAATGGCAAGCTGAATGGTGCTTCACGCCATTGCAAGGGACAATGCGGCCAGTAATGGGGCCATCAACACCTGTTAATGGCGCACTCAAAGACAATAACAGGGGCAGTTAGGGACGATTGACTGGCAAGGGACCTATTGTTTCCAACAACAGCTCATGTTGGAGGCGCGGAGGCACACACTCAGCCGGAGTTTGCAGAGATGAGCAAAATATCTGCAGAAATTGCAGAAATGAACGCTGGGGGAAATCGCTGGAAGCTGAAGTTCAGCGAGTTCATGTGGAGCACGTATACAGTTCATACACCAGGACGCCACCGATAATGATGAAAGTGCTCCTCAATGGCATCCCAGTATCAATGGAGCAAGACACAGGGGCCAGCCAGTCCCTGTTGGGTATCAAACAGTTCGAAAAGTTGTGGGCGTCCAAGGCCAGGAGGCCAAAATTATCGCCGATTGACGCACAGCTACGGACTTACACAAAGCAGATCATTCCGGTGCTCGGCAGCGCCATGGTAGTTGTGACCCACAAAGATTCGGAGAACAGGTTGCCACTCTGGATTGTCCCAGGGGATGGTCCAGCACTACTGGGGAGGAGTTGGCTTGCTGTCATGAACTGGAAATGGGGCGATGTCAATGCAATCTCCTCTGTGGAGCGAGTATCATGCTCACAGATCCTGAACAAATTTGACTCATTATTTCAACCCGGCATCGGCACTTTCATGGAGGCCAAGGTAGTGATTCAGATAAACCCAGACGCCAGACCAGTACACCACAAGGCCAGAGCGGTGCCGTACATGATGTGGGAAAAGATAGAAGGCGAACTGGACCGCCTGCTGAGGGAAGGCATCATCTCGGCAGTCGAATTCAGTGACTGGGTGAGCTCGATCGTGCAGGTGCTCAAGGCGGATGGGTCGGTGAAGATATGTGGTGATTACAAGGCCACCATCAATCGGGTGTCACTCCAAGACCAGTACCCGCTACCGAGAGCGGAGGACATCTTTGCGACGCTATCCGGTGGCAAACTTTTTTCAAAATTGGACCAGACCTCAGCTTACATGACCCAGGAGCTGGCGAGTGAGTCAAAGAAGCTGACCACCATCACGACACACAGGGATTGTTTGAGTACAACAGATGTCCGTTCGGGATTCGCTCGGCCGCCGCGATCTTCCAACGAAAAATGGAAAGCCTCCTCAAGTCGATTCCAGGGACGGTGGTTTTTCAGGACGACATCCTCATCATGGGTTACGATACTGAAGAACACCTCCACAACCTGGAGGAGGTGCTACGCAGACTGGAACAGGTAGGGCTGTGACTGAAAAAGGCGAAGTGCGTCTTCCTAGCTCCAGAGGTAGAATTCCTGGGGATGAGGGTAGCAGCAGACGGGATCAGCCCTACTGCGTCCAAGACGGAAGCGATCCAGAGAGCACTCAGACCCCGTAACACGACGGAGCTGCGTTCGTTCCTGGGGCTCCTAGACTATTTTGGTAACTTTCTTCCCAAATTGAGCACACTGCTAGAGCCGCTACACGTGCTCCTATGCAAAGGTCGTGAATGGGTTTGGGGGGACAGCCAGGAAAGGGCTTTTAATAGAGCACGCAATTTTTTATGTTCTAACACTGTTAATACTATACGACCCATGTAAGAAACTTGTATTAACGTGCGATGCATCATCCTATGGTGTCGGGTGTGTGTTGCAGCATGTCAATGTCAAGGATCAGTTACAGCCGGTAGCTTATGCCTCCAGGAGTCTGTCCCAGGCAGAAAGGGGTTACGGGATTGTAGAAAAGGAGGCGCTCGCATGTGTATATGCGATAAAGAAAATGCACCAGTACCTGTTTGGCAGGAAATTTGAGCTGGAGACAGATCACAAACCCCTAACATCCCTTTTGGCCGACAACAAGGCCATAATTGCAAACACATCGGCCCGCATACAGAGGTGGGCACTCACGTTAGCCGCCTACGACTATAAAATTCGGCACAGACCGGGCACCGAAAACTGCGCCGATGCACTCAGCAGACTCCCACTAGCCACCACTGAGGGGGTTACCGAGCATGCTGCTGAGATGGTCATGGCTGTTGAAGCTTTCGGAAGCGAAGGCTCACCCGTGACAGCCCGCCAGATTAAAATCTGGACAAATAGAGACCCGCTATTGTCTCTAGTCAAGAAATGTGTCCTGAATGGGGACTGGGCAGTCACGAACAGGGCATGACCTGAGGAGTTTAAACCATTTCACAGGCGCAGGGATGAACTCTCGATTCAGACCGATTGCCTGCTATGGGGAAACCGCGTAGTCATGCCCCAGATGGGCAGAGAGGTATTCATCAGAGAACTCCACAATGAGCACCCGGGCATTGTCATGATGAAGGCAATTGCCAGGTCACACGTTTGGTGGCCAGGGATAGACGGTGATCTGGAACTTTGTGTTCGCAGATGCAACACATGTGCCCAGCTGGGCAACGCACCCAGGGAAGCCCCCCATAGCCCCTGGCCATGGCCCGCCAAGCCTTGGTCACGCATCCATGTGGACTACGCAGGTCCTTTCATGGGAAAAATGTTTTTGATTGTAGTAGATGCCTACTCCAAATGGATCAAGTGTGACATTTTAAATTCAAGCACATCCTCTGCCACGGTAGAAAGTCTACAGGCAATGTTCGCCGCCCACGGTCTACCGGACGTCTTGCTCAGCGACAATGGCCCGTGCTTCACAAGCACTGAATTCCAGGACTTCATGGCAGTCAATGGAATTAACCATGTCAGAACGGCACCGTTCAAGCCAGCCTCAAACAGCCAAGCAGAACGAGCAGTGCAGATAATCAAACAGGGGATGCTCAGAATCCATGGGGGTTCCCTACAAAGACGCTTATCACGCCTCCTGTTGGCCTATAGATCCCGACCACACTCGCTCACAGGGGTTCCACCCGCAGAGCTGCTAATGAAAAGGACGCTCAAAACCCGGTTATCCCTTATACACCCCACCATGAAAGAAATTGTCGAGAGCAGCCGCCAGCCACAATATGACTACCATGACAGGAATGTGAGGGCGCGATGCATTGATGTAAATGATCCTGTTTTTGTCCTCAACTATGCTGCAGGGCCCAAATGGCTCTCAGGCACTGTGATTGCCAAAGAGGGAACTAGGATTCTGGTAGTTAAACTTACCAATGGACAAATCTGCCGCAAACACGTGGATCAAACAAAAAGGAGGTTCAGCAACCCCATAGAAGAAGCAGAGGAAGAACACGATGTAGAGTTCACTCCAACACAAGTGGCCGAACACCGGAACCAAAGGGAGGAGAGCCCAATCACTGTGGGCAGTCTGGATAGGCCTGAGGCACTGCAAACAGTAGACACTCAGGCCAGCGCCCAACAACCAGAGCCCCAACTCAGGCACTCTACAAGAGAGCGTAAACCACCAGAGAGACTCAACCTGTAATCCCAATAAGACTTTGGGGGGGAGGTGATGTCATGTATTCAACCAACATTGTAACCCATGTATAATCTGACCTAAGTTGAACACTGTGAGAACAATGACCACTAGGTGGGAGACACTCCTAACCTGGGCCTTCAGGTACAAAAGCGGAAGCTCCATCCACCTTCATCACTTTGAGTGCTAAGGAATAAAGGACAGGTCACAGACTGACCTTCTCTCAAGCAATGCGCCTCGTGTGCATTTATACTGTGTAGTAAGGACCTATCAGTTGGGGTGGTCTTGAACCTGGCCTGGAGACAGTGGAGGTTGAACAGGTTCCCACTAGTTCTGTAGTTTAGTTCCACTCCAGCGGGGAGCTTGTCGACTGTGAGGTGGAGCATGGCAGTGAGGAAGATTGAGAATTCCCAACTACAGGTGCGCTGAACGGCCAATTTTAAGCAGTTGCATTTTCTGTGGTGTTGTACGCCTGCGGTCCGCTTTTTAGTGGTATTTCAAAACCGCTGGCGCTCAAATTTGGCCAATTGAGGTGAGTACCTCTTACCGTCAAAAAAAGGCGAAATATCGCCGAAAAAACAGGCGCAAGGCTGGTCAATTTCTAGCCCATAGAATGGTTACAGCACGGAAGAATGCCATTCGGCCTGTCGAGCCCATGCCGACTCTCAGCTTGTCTCACACTCACAACCTCTACATTTGCCGAGCATGTACTGGTCATATAAGTCCTTTTCCTGGAACAAAAAGTTCTGGAATATTGAACTGCTGCAGTATGAATGCATTATGACACCTCCCAGCAAAGTGGAAGTTGTCAATATAATTGGGTTATTGTTGGAATTTCTGTTTTTGTGGGTCCAGAGTCTGAGACAGAATAAAATGACTAAGGTAAGTACAGTGGGGAGTGAGGTAAGTTTCTCTTCCTGAACACTACACCTAAAGTTCTCTCTGCTCCACAATAAATGAATTTATAAATAACAAAATAAAATTATTTTTTTTTAATTAGCTAATAGCAGCCAATTTTGATCTTCACTTGTGATTTCGATGGGAGCCAGATACGATGGAACTTGCACTACCCTGAGACTATGGAGCTCAGATGAGCTTCTGGGTTCAGCATAATTGGCATAATGTGGGTGAGTCACTGGCTTGTGTAACACCTTAGATTTGCAGCTTGCCTATTAGAGGGTGGAAAAACTCATGAAGCTGTTTTAAGGAATATTAAATATTTTCTGGCTAAACAATGACATTCAGAAGCTTTGCTTACTCATTTTGTGGAAGGTCGTGGCAAGACATTCGGCTTACATCTGACTTTTCTGCCAGGGGAATTGAAATGTTACTAGAACAGTTGCAGCTGAGGAGGGGTGAGCACAGTCAGGTGTGTGCCCATGGTAAGTACAGGGCACCCTAACCAACATGCCATGTGGCGTACACCCGGCACAGAACAAGTGTGTTCTGACGCACACCATATTGGACCCTTTCTGCCTGAAAAACAGGCACTGCATGATCCAATTTCTAGACCACTTTACTTAAGTTGTACATTGTGTGGAGGATGGCAATTATACAGAGGCTTATCTCATTTGGTCCGCTTTAACATGGCTTTCAATGTACATATATGAATATGTTAAACTTTGTGAAGAGCTTGTGAAACAGACAATATGAGGAAGATGGCTTCTGTTAAATTAACACATCCCACAGGACAAATAAGCCTTCTAAAGTTTATGGACTTATTTTTACCGTTGAACCTGAAGCAAACTACTTTAATCTGATAAAAGACATAACTTTTATTGCTATCTACATTTTATATATGACTTCATGTGTCATTCCAATTGCTCTATATAATTGGTTTGATGAGAATTTTAAAATTTATGATGTTCATTGAATATAAAGTACTGTTCAGCCCCAAAAAGTAATATCCTAAATTCTGGTTAGAGCTAGCTTAACATAATAGACCTGTTTTAAAAATTAAATGAACAGATTTCCCATGGCAATACTAATGTTAAATGATAGGACGGTTGCTCTATAAGGACAGGAGCATTGTACCATGTTAACCACTGTATATAAAGACATAAGAACATAAGAAATAGGAGCAGGAGAAGTCCATTCAGCTACTTCAGCTTGCTTCACCAATCAGTAAGATCATGTTTGATCTTCTACCTCAACCCCCCTTTCCTGCACTATCCTCATATCCCTTGAATCCCTTAATATCCAAAAATCTATTGATTTCCGTCTGAACTATAGTCAATCACTTAGCTTCCACAGCCCATTGTGGAAGAGAATTTCAAAGATTCACCACCCTCTGTGTGAAGATGTTTCTCCTCATCCCAGTCCTAACTGGCCAACCCCTTATTCTGAGACTGTGACCCCTGGTTCTAGACTCCCCAGCCAGGGGAAACATCCTCCCTGCACCTACCCTGTCAAGCCCTGTCAGAATTTTGTATGTTTCAATGAGATCACCTCTCATTCTTCTAAACTCTAGAGCATATAGGCCTCGTCTACTCAAGCTCTCCTCATAGGACAATCCCCCCCACCCCAGGAATCAGTCTGATGAAGCTTTGTTGCACTCCCTCTATTCTTCCTTAGGTAAGGAGACCAAAACGGTACACAATACTCCAGGTGTGGTCTCACCAGGGCCTTATATAATTGCAGTAAGACATATTTTTACTCTTAAACTCAAATCCTATTGTAATAAAGGCTAACATACCATTTGCTTTTGTAATTGTTTGCTGTACCTGCATGTTAACTTTCAGTGATTCGTGTACAAGGACACACAGATCCCTCTGAGCATCAACATTTCCCAATCTTTCACCATTTAAAAAATACTTTGCTTTTCTATTTTCATACCAAAGTGGATAACTTCACACTTCTCCACATTATATTCCATTTGCCATGTTCTTGTCCACTCACTAAGCCTGTCTATATCCTCTTGAAGCCGTTTTACATCCTCCACACAACTTACATTCCCATGTAGCTTTGTATCATCAGTAAACTTGGATATATTACATTTGGTCCCCTCATCTAAATCATTGATATAGATTGTGAACAGCTGAGGCCCATGCACTGATCCTTGAAGTACCCCTCTAGTTACAGCTTGCCAACCCGAAAATTATCCGTTTATTCCTACTCTCTATTTTCTGTCTGGTAACCAATCCTGAATCCAAGCTAGAATATTACCCCCAATCCCATGAACCTTAATTTTGTTTAATAACCTCTTGTGTGGCACCTTAATGAATGCCTTCTGAAAATCTAAATACACCACATCCACTGGTTCCCCCTTATCTATTCTGCTAGTTACAACCTCAAAAAACTCTAACAGATTCATCAAACATGATTTCCCTTTCATAAATCCGTGTTGACTCTACCCAATCCTATTACTCTTTTTGAAGTTCCCTGTTACCACATTCTTAATAATAGATTCTAGCATTTTCCCTACTACTGATGTCAGGCTAACTGGTCTGTAGTTCCCCATTTTCTTTCCTCCTCCTTTCTTAAATAGTGGGGCAATATTTTTGACCATCCAATCCACGGGAACTGTTCTAGAATCTATGGAATTTTGGAAGATGAAAACCAATGCATCCACTATCTCTGTAGCCACCTTTTTCAAAATGCTAGGGTGTAGACCATCAGGTCCAGGGGACTTATCAGCTTTTAGTCCCATTAATTTCTCCAGTACTATTTATTTACTAATACTAATTTCTTTCAGTTTCTCATTCTCGCTAGGCCCTTGATTCTTTCCGGGAGGTATTTTGCATCATTTTCTGTGAAGACAGACACTAAGTATTTGTTTAATTTCTCTGCCATTTCCTTATTCCCCATTAGATTTTCTATTTTCTCAGCATTTAAGGGACCCACATTTACTTTCACTAATCTTATCCTTTTTACATACCTGTAGAAGCTTTTACAGTCTGTTTTTATGTTTCTCTCTAGTTTACTCACATATTCTATTTCCCTTTCTTTATTCATTTTTTGGTCCTCCTTTGCTGAATTCTAAAATACTCCAAATTCTCAAGCTTACTGCTCTTTTTGGCAACATTGTAAGCCTCATTCTTTGATCTAATATTATCTTTAACTTCTCTTGTGAGCCAAAGTTGGACCACTTTTCCTGTGGGTTTTTTGTGCTCGAAAGGAATGTATATTTGTTGCAAATGATGTATTAATTCTTTAAATGCTACCCATTGCTCGTCTACCATCATACATTTTAATGTAGTTTCCCAATCTACCTTAGACAACTTGCCCCTCATACCTATATGGTTTGCTTTGTTTAGATTTAAGACCATTGTTTCGGATTTAACAAAATCACTTTCAAACTTAATATATCATTTTAGCTTATTATGATCGGTCTTCCCTAAAAGCCCCTTTACTACAAGGTTAATAATGAACCCAGTGGCTGATAACAGGGAGATTTCTCTGTAGTTGCCGCAGTCAAACTTGTTCCCTTTTTTAAAGATGGTCACTATCACTGCATTTATGAGATCTCCCGGCATGCTCTCCTCCCTCCAGATGAGAGAGATGAAGTCAGGTATTCGTGCCAGCAGTGCCTCTCCGCCATACTTCAGTGCCTCAGCACGGATTCCATCCACTCCCATAGCCTCGTTGTTCTTAAGCTGTCTTATGGCTTTTTCTACCACATGCAGTGTTGAGGTTTTACTGAGGTGTTGGCGGGTAGCATGCTGCGGGATGGAGTCGAGAAAACTCGAGTCAAAGGCAGAGTCTTGATTGAGGAGACCTTTGAAGTACTCTTTCCAGTGGGCTCTGACTGCCGCGGTGTCCTTGATGAGTGTTTCCTCATTCTTGACCAGCAGTGGGGTGGGGCCTTTGGTGTTTGGACTGTAGGTGGCATTGACTGCGATGAAGAATCCTCGCACATCATGGCTGCTGGCCAGCTGCTGTATCTCCTGTGCTTTCTCCATCTACCACCTGTCGCTAGAGTCCTCCTTAACCGCCTTCTCCCTGTGGCTGAGGAGCTCCTCCCGGAGTCACAGTGCGGATTTCGTCCCCGACGGGGCACAACGAACATGATTTTTGCAGCGCGACAGCTACAAGAAAAATGCAGGGAACAGCGCCAGCCCTTATACATGGCCTTCTTTGACCTTCCAAAGGCCTTTGACATTGTCAACCACGAGGGTCTATGGAGAGTCCTCCGCCGTTTCGGATGCCTCCAAAAGTTCGTCACCATCCTCCGCCTGCTCCATGACGACATGCAGGCCGTGACCCTTACCAATAAATCCACTACAGACCCAATTCACATCCAGACCAGGGTCAAACAGGGCTGCGTCATTGCCCCAACCCTCTTCTCAATCTTCCTCGCTGCCATGCTCCACCTCACAGTCAACAAACTCTCCGCTGGAGTGGAACTAAACTACAGAACCAGTGGGAACCTGTTCAACCTTCGCCGTCTTCAGGCCGGGTCCAAGACCGTCTCAACGTCTGTCATCGAGCTACAGTACGCGGATGACGCCTGTGTCTGTGCACATACAGAGACTGAACTCCAGGACATAGTCAGCATATTTACTGAGGTGTATGAAAGCATGGGTCTTACGCTAAACATCTGTAAGACAAAGATCCTCCACCAGCATGTCCTCGCTGCACAGCACTGCCCCCCAGTCATCAAGATCCATGGCGCAGCCCTGGACAACATGGACCATTTCCCATACCTTGGGAGCCTCTTATCAACAAGAGCAGACATTGGCAACGAGATTCAACACCGCCTCCAGTGCGCCAGTGCAGCCTTCGGCTGTCTGAGGAAAAGACTGTTTGAAGATCAGGCCCTCAAAACTGCCACCAAGCTCATGGTCTACAGGGCTGTAGTAATACTCACCCTCCTGTATGGCTCAGAGACATGGACCATGTACAGTAGACACTTCAAGTCACTGGAGAAATACCACCAACGATGCCTCCGCAAGATCCTACAAATCCCCTGGGAGGACAGACACACCAACATTAGCTTCCTCAACCAGGCCAACATCCCCAGCATTGAAGCACTGACCACACTTGATCAGCTCCGCTGGGCAGGCCACATCGTTCGCATGCCAGACACGAGACTCCCAAAGCAAGTGCTCTACTCGGAACTCCTTCACGCAAACGAGCCAAAGGTGGGCAGAGGAAACGTTAAAGGGGCACCCTCAAAGCCTCCCTGAAAAAGTGCAACATCCCCACTGACACCTGGGAGTCCCTGGCCGAAGATCGCCCTAAATTGAAGAAGTGCATCCGGGAGGGCACTGACCACCTTGAGTCTCATCGCCGAAAGCATGCAGAAATCAAGCACAGGCAGCAGAAAGAGCGTGCGGCAAACCTGTCCCACCCACCCTTTCCCTCAATGACTGTTCACCTGTGACAGAGATTATGGTTCTCATATTGGACTGTTCAGCCACCTAAGGACTAATTTTAAGAGTGGAAGCAAGTCTTCCTCGATTCCAAGGGACTGCCTATGATGATGATGATGATTAATTAGCCCTTTCTCATTGCACAATACTAGATCTAAAATAGCCTGTTCCGTCTTTGGCTCCTCAACATATTGATCTAGAAAACTATGTTGTATACATTCCATGAATTTGTCCTCCACACTATTACTAAAAATTTAGTTTGCCAAGTAGTTTAAAGTCGCTCATGATTATTTTATTACGCATGTTACATGTGCCTCTTATTTCCTGATTTATATTCTGCCCTCCATTACAACTACTGTTGGAGGCCTATAAACAAGACCCACCAATGTTTTCTGGTCCTTGCTGTTTCTTAACTCCACCCAAACTGATTCTACTTCTTGATTTTCGGAGCAAAGGTCCTTTCTTCCTACTGCCTTTATCCCATCCTTTATTATCAGGGCTACTCCTCTTCCTTTTCCTTTTGCCCATCTCTTCTAAACGTTAATATCCTGGAATATTTAGTTTCCAACCTTGGTCACTTTGCAACCACGTCTCCGTAATGGCGATGAGATCAAACCTATTAATTTCTATCTGCACTGTTAATTCATCTATTTTGTTGTGAATACTACATGCTTTCCAATATAGTGCCTTTAGCTTTGACTTTTTTCTATTTTTCCCTGATGTCACTTTAATCACTGATGCCCCATTACCTTTGTTACTCTCTCAGTCCCTTCCTCACCCACTCTGTTTATTGTTACCCAAAACTCTGCTCTACTCTATAGCCTTGACATTTCCCTTTCTGCTTTGAAATTTACTCTTTCCTGAATCCTCCCCCTCTCCCCTCATTAGTTTAAAGCCTTGTCTACAGCGCTGGTTATTCGATTTGCCAGGGTACTGATTTCAGTTTGGTTTAAGTGGAGCCCGTCCCAACGGAACAGCTCCCTCTTTCCCCAGAACTGGGTCCAGTACCTCATGAAGCAAAAACCCTGCCCCCCACACCACGCTTTGAGCCAGTCATTTACCCTGCTAATCTACTTATCCCTATGCCAATTGCCATGAGACTCAGCTAACAATCCAAAGATTATTACCTTTGAGATTCTGCTTTTTAATTTGGATCGCAGCTCCTCAACCTCTCTCAGCATAACCTCATTCCTAGTTCTACCTACGTCGTTGGTTCTTATGTGGACCATGATAACTGGATCGTTCCCATTCCAGTCCAAGTTCATTTCCAGCCATGAGGAGATGTCTTTAACCCTGGCAACACAACCTACGGAACTCTCGGTCACGGCTGCAGAGAACAGTATTTATCCCTCTGATTATACCTTCCCCTACCACAATTACATTCCCTTTCGCTCCCCCCACTTGAATGGCCCCCTGCACCATGATGCCATAGTCAGCTTGCTTATCCATCCTGCAGGCTGTTCCCTCATCCACACAGGCAGCAAGAACCTCATACATTGTTGGATAAGGACAAATGCTGAGGCTCCTCCAGCACTGCAACTGGGATCCTCTTACCTGCCTGAGTTGGAGTCACACACTCCTGTCCCTAACCACTAACCAGATCTGTACCACTACTTAACCTAAGAAGTGTGACTGCCTCCTGGGTCAAAGTGCCAACTTAAATCAAGGTGACTACAAAGGTATGAAGGCAGAGTTGGCTAAAATGGTGTTGGGGTAAAAAGAAGACTTCTCTTCTTCAAGGTGGATTCCCTGAAATAAGGAATCGACACAGGCCCTTATAACGACCTGGAATCAATCCGACGAAACCTTGGATTCACTTTACGATCTCTATTCAAGCATATGCAGGGGTAGCTTCACAGTCTTAGTAGCCTAAGACAGGACCTTCCCCAAGTGATGGTTTCACACACAGTTATACAGTTTCCAAGGCATGAGGTCCTCGTGTACAATCATCTATGACCACCAGTTGGCCTATAACTAATCAGCGGAGCTACGTTAATTCATTAACTCTTATCAGACTGGCTGCTGAGTGGTTTTGCAACATCTCCCCAGTTTCGCAGCATCTCCCCATAGCATGTGGAGCCGACTTCAGTCTATTGGAATGTGTTGTTCTACAATTTTAACCTTGCTCTGGTTTTTCCAGCTTGGTCTGCAGTTTTTAAAGATAAGCACACAAGCATTTTACTTGATTTCATGCCATACCCTTATTTCAGTTTTAAGTATACTTTTTACCCCCTTACAATCCCTCCTTATGGCCCTTGGCTATATACCCAAGCCAGGCCATTTCCCAGTTAATTCCTCATGGGTGAGCCCCAGGTTTGTCCCTTCATTTGGGTAGCGCTACTTCCCGAACTGCAGGACCCACCTGTTGGCTTTCCCATCAAGGTTAGACAAGATAAGTCCTTTTTGCTGGACTGTATATCTTCCCTTTATTCAATTCCAGTCATTAGTTCAAAGGGCGACAGTCCTGTAGTCTGACTAGGGGTTGCCCTTAATTTCATCACTACTCAGGGTAACATGTCTACCTACCCCCTTCCTGTCTCCTTGATTGCTATCTTTAAGGTCTTATTCATTTGTTCTACTAATATGGATGACTCCGGGTGGTATGGGATATGGAATTTCTGCCTAATCCCTAGTAAAGCGCAGGCCTGTTTCATCACCTTCCCTGTAAAGTGTGTACCTTGATCTGAGTCCAGCTGTAGTGGCATTCCCCATTGGAGTATTATTTCCTCGGCTAAGATTCTGGCCACGGTTTCTGATGAGCAATTCCTAGTGGCGAAAACTGCTACCCACTTTGTAAATTGATTTATTATAACTAAGCAGTATGTTTTCCCTTTATGGCTGGGTAGCGGTCCAGTAAGATCTATCTGTAAGTTTCCCAGGGTCCCTCTGGTCGGGGTTGATGTCCCATCCTGACCTTTATTTTCCCCCCTGGGTTGTACTTTGCACATGTCAAGCACTTTCTACAATGGTTTTCTACATCTCTACACATTCCCTTCCACCACCAACATCAGGACATTTTTGTAAATTCTTTATAACCGTTACAATTTATTTTCTTTCTGGCACATCGGAAAATATTCACTTCCAATTAAGAAATTTAAATGAATAATGTCCAATATTTTTAAAAATTTCTTGCAGAGATGCTAAAGTTGTTTGGTGAACTAAATAAAACAGTTGTCAGTGGAAAAGGTTAACTCCTTTGCAGGTTTATAAGAAGGCCTGATGTCATTATGTGACTTCGCGTAATTCTTTTTTGAAAAACCTTTCCCAATATGAGAGACAAGTGCTCACAATTCATCTCGATCTCCGCATCTTGAGCAAGACTGTCTCTCATCAGCGAATACGGCATTTTAGGTTGCCTCTAAACTTTCTAGCATTATTTCCAACCTGTCCAGTATATCCATTTTAAAAAGTTTGCCAAATCCAAAATTTAAATCACTTTTACTGAAGTAGAAACTTTCCCGTAATTTAAATCAACAATTTCCACACAACCAAACGACAACTTTTATTTTTCCTAGCAAAAATCATTAACAACACAGAGTGTCTTTTATCTCTTTTTTCATATCTGGAACTAGGGACATTCACACTTTGAAATAATTAGCATTTTACTATGGCCACAATGAAAGTCCAGTTTTCATTGGTTAATTACCCTCAATAATTCCAATTAAGTTGAGACCAATATCTTTTTTCGCAGCCAACATTATTAACTAAATACAATACAGAGCAAACAAAATAAAATAAAATAGCACACAGTAAGTTAGGTCAGTTTCCATAATCTTCTTTCTTCAGATGCCTGTAAAATGAACTGTAAAAATACTGAATTAGTTTTTATATTTAACAAAGATCACAAACACATTTTACACATAAGACAAAAGAGGGCTGAGCTTCCCTTAGCTTGTAGCTCTGAGAAATTTATGCAGGCTTTTTTTAAAAAAAGGGACAATAAAGGAAACAATGTTTTTTAAACGTTCAAATTGATAACCAAATTGAAAAGACAATGCTTTGTTACGATTCAAATTGATTTAAAATAAGACCACACATTTTCAATTTAAACTACATAAGAAAATTGCTATTTTTTTTGTAATCCAATTAAAATGTTCAATTCATTTATTTTAGC